>NC_091016.1:45884477-46192625 GCF_041296385.1 Aphelocoma coerulescens
GCTGAGAAGACAGTAGGAGTAAAGAGCCGTATCTGACTCATTATTTGCTGCAGACAGAAGGATTGGTACACACAGTGAGGGGCTGTGCTGTAAACATGCACTGTACATACAACACGGTAATTTTTCCATTGTTGCGCACCAAACCTGCAGGAACAATTTCTCTTTCCTCTAGTGATTAGAAAATGGTATAGTTATCTATTTGTATCTACTGCTCTGTTTGAGGAAATTATCAAAGCCAAAATTGACTTGTGCCTGCTTATTTATCAAAGAATTCCATAAATAGTAATGAAATGTAGGACTACCAAAAATAATGGAAAGCCATCTGAGAGAAGGAACTGACCACAAGTCAGTAAGAGATTTCCAGTATTCAGAAAAAAAAATCTCATTCTTTTAGAAGTCCAGAGAAACGTGCTACAGCTATAACTTATGCTGAAAGAGGATACATGGGAGGAAAATGGATTAAACACCAGGAGCCCTTAAGCAACTCACAATTCACAGTAAACCTGGAGAATCAATGCGCAATTCAGAAATTAGCATATGGGAATCAATGTAAAAATGGATATTCACTAATTCAGATATTAAAGCAGAGAAACATTCGAGTTCTCTATGATTTGTTAGATGTCTTTGGCTTCCTCAACTACAAATTAAGCCAGTGGATAATCTAAACCACAAAAAACTAAAAGTAACTTAAATACCTCATTCCTAATACTTAGGCTTTGCAATTTACCAGCCAGACAGTAAATTTTCAGCTGTGTTAAATGATAGGAATGTTAGGCTTCAAATACAAAGAACACTCAGGCTTTAGCAATTCATAATTAATGATTTTCTTTGTAATTCAGATCACTAAATACAGGTAACTTATTTTTGAAATTTGTTGTATTTTCTTGTAGAAAAATACCACACTCGTTGAATGTTCTAAATAGGCATACCACCATTTCTAACAATATCTCAACCTACTGTCACCACATTCTGATGCAGGCATTAAGCCACATTCTGGCCATGTACATTACAAAATTTATATTCCTACTCTGTCACATAGCACTTACTGAAAACATCGTAACACTCTTTTAATGATTAAACAAGTACAATAACAAATATAGGTTCTGAATATGAACAGCTTGAGTCTGTCCCCACAGACATGGCTTTATGTGTCACATATTTTTTACTCACCTATGATTCAGCCTCTTTTTCATCCACAGATTTGGAATATATTTGTATTCTTTTTCTTATCCCTTTGTGTGCTACTCAAAGAAATTCCTATACCTTGTTTTATTCCTTTTTATCAATTGTCTATCATGCATACATATTTGGGTGCTGGCTAGCAATGAAACAAGAGTCAGGATAGTACCTATTGACTTAGTGACACAGTTTATAGGTGGAAAAATAAGATGGGAATTTACATTGCAGTAGTGGATGACCCCAACTTCAGACATTCTTTCTAGTGGTTTTACTATTTGAAGCTTCTGACTATTTAATTTAAGGCTTTGCAGGCTGCTTGGATGAACCTTAACATTCCAGCAATACACTGCAAACAGGATCAGGCCTAAAGCTGAAAGACCTGCAGCTCATTTTCAAGAATCAACTGAAGCAAAGATACCACTAGGATCAGTATTAGAAGTCAACCACAGGTCAAGCAGGTATTAGAAATGCACCTACAGGAAAATGGAAGACAAATATCAGTTATTCAGCAAATTTCCTATGTTGAAAACACAACAAATACGTTTTATGCTGCATCAGCCTCCATATCTACTGAAAAACAGTAAAATGTGGGAAATAGCTCTTTCTGCTTATAGAAAGTTTTTTTTTTCACTAATTTTGCTCTAACTCCCTTCCCAGATAACTTAATGGTAAAACTCCTACTTACCATTATAGAATGATCAAAAATTTGATACAAGAAACTTCCATTTTTTGTTGATAATTACATCTAAATAAATTCAACACAAAAACTGCTGGAAAAACAGTGAGTTTATGAATCGGTTTCATAAATATGAGAAACTTAACGCAATACACTCAAGCCAATGTGTGATTCTGCAGAGAAAGAAATAGCTGACCAAGCTGACTTTCAAGTTGCAATGACCCAGGAAATACGTGACAAAGAAAAACAGCAAGAAAAAAGCAGAGATCAACCAACTGTCTCTGGATGTTCAAAAGATTTGGAAGACTACTGTAATATGAATCCAAAGCTGTAACTTGTTGCATGCAAATCATTTGATTTCTTTTCTTTGCAATGTATTATTCCAGGGATTCCCTTTAATATTTTGGAGTGCAGCAATAATATTTCATAGTTTCCAATAATTTACAGCCACGGTACTCCAGAAACCACCATCATTGGAAACCTACAAGATCAGACACTAAAATTTTCCTACGTTGTTTTCCCCCTTGGCATTTAATTTCTCTAAGCTACTGACTGAATCAAATGAGAACCTGAAAAACATTATTCAAAGCTGTTTTTCTGGTCACATAACCACTTGTCTTAGCAACCAAAGCTGCAACTGTACAGAACAAAACAGACTTCATAGCCCCCCCAAAACATCAGTCTTTTACAACTAATAGTGAAAACCATATCCTTTTCCTGAGCAGGAGGCTATACCTGACATACATAGAATCTTCATTCAGGTTAACAAACGAGTTAGAAGCAACCGTACAACTTAAAGATCTCCAACAGACATCAGAGCACTCTGGGAATGAGAATCATTCACTGTTCCCTAAACTTATAGTAACACAGACACTGGGACAACTGACTGGCTGGGTTGTTCTGTCTTCAAAACCATTCATCAAGGCAAACTCGTACAAAGGCAATTTTAGTTTTTTTAGCTTGTATTTGCCACCCTTCACTTTGAGGCTGATTTTTCTTAGAATTGCTCCAGATGCAGTAGCTAATGAATATTCCTATTTTGGTTATAAGAGGACTACAAGGCCCCAAAATTCAGAGAAAATTTGCCTTTCTAGTGCAGGGGAAGAAAAACCTACTACTTGCCAAGTATAGGCAGAAAAAATAGATTAATTGAAGAGACTCAAAGAAATAAGAATATTTAAGTGGGAATGCATGAAAGGACCTTTATATCTTCAAGTACTGCCCATATTAGATGTCTCAAAAGGGTCACAGGGCATGTGAGAGGAAAAAAGCAATGGAACAAAGGTGTTTCCACTGCCATTAGTAATAAGGAAACAAAAGCCTAGACCTCATTGCCTGAAACCTAGTTTTGAAGGCATCCCAATATGAATTCTTCTTCCCTCTACAAAGTATTTTCTGCTTAGAAACAGTAGTTTACTCTGCTTCTGGTGCCTACTTTTCAAGAACAGTGGTTGTCCTCTCCACTTCTGCCTGAACAGGGAAGGGTAGAGAGCACATCTGGGGGTTGGATGAAAAGGATGTATTTTCATAAAAATTTTGATGGATAAAGAAACAGCCTCTCACAAAGCAGGGCGTTTTCCTTAGTTATCCCATTTGCTGCATCTGTACAGCATTACAAACAGGATAGCATGCAGTGTAAGGAGTTCATAGGAGACACCACAGCTTCAGTTCAGCCTGAGAGAAAAGCCAAAATAGTATAAATGGACATGTATTTTCATATAGATCAGTGGACTTAGCTCCCTGCTTAGTTTTCACTGAATCACTGGCTGTAGAGTTATGACTAATGAATCCATAATACTGCAGAGAGGTAATTAAACTTCAGCATGACAAATATTTATGTGTTTCTGTATGTTCTATAACATCTGCAAGTACTGGCTTCACTCATTAAAACAGACCCTAATCTTTAGAAAATGAAAGTTGCAAAATCTCAATCATCACTCATAACATGAATAAACTGAGAAAGGTATTTCAAGATAAAGGTAATTATTGTAGGGATTTCTGAGTCACCCTCTGATGGCATTCATCTACCTGAAAAGTAGTGTATTTGTGACACCAGCTACACAGTTGCAAGAGATAAGCTACTTTAAGAAGTGTCTGTCCTGATTTAACACTGGTTGATGAATCCCAGAAAAAAAAAATATTCTACTCTTTAAATATTTATCATATTGTTTAAATATTAAAGATTAAACTTTTCATCTTGACTGCTAAATCAGTATTAGACAGGTTGGAAATTTGTTTACAGTCTCTTACAATAGGAGCACTACCTGTCAGTGTCAGATGGTAGCGTTTTCAAGCCTCTGACTGGTGACAGCATTCTTGCTGTAACATGACAAGGGTAATTAAAACTGTTTTCAGATACATTTGCATCTTGTTCCTGCTGAAAAGTGTGTTATAAATCTTCAGCTTGACCAGCAAAAATACTGACTTTTCCTATAATTTTGGCTTAGGATTTGCAGACTGAACTGAACAATCAGTGTTAAAAGACCTTCAGAATGTCACTATTTTGTCAAAGACCGAGGCAGAAAAGGCAATGAACTTACACCAGAGAAAAATAAGGATGAGAAAAAGTTCTTTTCCTCTGACTGTGGTCAGTATTTTTCACAAATATTGGGAAACTCTGAAGAAATACTTCAAAATAACATTTGTTAAATAATGGCAAACATGAAGATGTGGGAAAAAAAGGTAAAATCAAGTAAGTAAGCATGACTATTAGTCAAGGTAATGAAAAAAGCAAACTCCAGCAGATTGCAATAAATTGCACGCTTCTGAAGATACCAGAATTAACCTGAACCACACCTTTAATGCTAAATAAGAAAATTATTATGAAATTTCATATCTGCATTGAAGCTCTACTGCCAAAAGTTACAGATCTACACATTTGTAAAAGATGCAGATATTCCATTCTAAATCAGAAACACACAGCTCAGTATGTTGTAATGCACGATGATTTAGGAAACTTGACACTAGAGTCACTATTACCAGGCAAGCAAGGCAGAAGTTATGCTGCTGAGGAATGATACATTAGCTATCAGTTGCAAAAGGTACATTTGAAGCTGTCATAACTGCAGGTAGAAAAAGGAAGATATTTTCAGTTGATAGTTCAGTGGAATTAACATGTGAAAGAGCTGAAGAAAAGTGGACCTCTATCTAAACTTCCCAAGTAATTCTAATCAAAACCTTTCATAGAACTTTTCATTATCAAATTACTGCAGCCAAACACAGAACCACAGATTATATTTCTAGAGAAAATGACAGATCCTCCACTCTTCTCTCAAACACAAATATGCAGGAGCATATTTCCAGTATTTCTGCAAGAGAAACAGATACTGTTCAGTCAACATAAATGATTGGTTATATTTTCATATCCAGCAATTATGTTCTTGAGCTCAGGATTTTTCAGTATTTTAAGATTTTGTGCGATATTTCTAATTTAAACACTAACCAGTTTTGATTCTAAATATGCACATACATCATAAACATATAACTCATTTTCTGAAAATCATTATTTTCCACATAAAATTGCTCAATTAATGATTCTACCCACAGATTTTTTATTATGATTTATATTAATTTCTATTTTTTATTGAGTTATAAAATTTGTTTAGGCAGTTTTGATTTTAGGATATTGGTTGCCTTCTATTGTAAATTCCTAATATACCTGTAATTAATATAGCCCATAGCTGAGAGAAAGTTTATAACAGTATATGAATCTCTGAGAATCAATACTTAGGACTACTTCTACCCCCTTTTTCTTACAATACATGCAACTTGGGACTTATTAGAGGAAGATAGAGACAAAGTGGATCAAGCCAGGTTAGATAACTTGTCCAAAGGAGTTTGGAGTTAATGAAGGTCCAACACTTTATCTTTTATGAAATGCAAATAGTTACATACTTCTTAATTTTTTCCTGAAGCGATGATGGTGGCTGTTGGAGAGCCTGTTATTCACAGCAGGTGGACTTTATGTCCACATAACTCTAATGGTCTGTGTTCTGTGATGTAGTCATGGAGTTTTCAGGCTTTATAGATGATTTCTAAACCTAATATTAATTATTTCAGGGGAAAATAATAAAGTATATTGCAAATATATCACAGGATATGCTTCCAATTTCTCTTATATTCAGTCAGTGTCTTCTGTTGCATCTTTAATCCAAGAGATAAAACAGACATCTGCACATTCATTTCCCTTGTCTTCACAAATTTTATTAGTAAATCAAGAAGAAGCAACAGGTGAGAAGTTTCATTTACTGAACAAGGAAATTTTGCATCATCCTTATCAAAGAAGATGCAGTTCTTGGTACATTCTTTGTTTTACAACAGGGAAATGAGAATGTTAAGGCATTCAAGAGAGAAGGTTGGACAAAACTGAGGGAAAGTTTGACAAAATCTTTGGTAAAAAACTGGAAGGTACAGCTGAATTATTTTAGACAATAGTTTGTAGCATTAATGAAAAATACCAGCGTTAATGTAAATAATCAATTTAGATTTACATTTTAAATTATGGTAACTTAAAAATTACAGAGCTTTCCTAACTTTCCACAGCATTTTCTCCCCTATGTTTTCTTCCCAGTCCTCTTATACCAGGGTTGCAGAGGAAAACTCAGAATGAAACTTAGTTGGTCTTCAATCACATTGTCACTACAAAATCCCCTTTTGGCACAAATGGGAGCCCTTTCCAGCACTGCAGCCTGTTCAGCTGGTCTAAGGGACCAGGGAAAGGTGAGACTCTAATCTCTGTCTCATGTGAGCTGTGCCAGTGACAGCAAATCACACCTCACACTCTGGGCTTAGCATCCCTGTCTCTAAGACAGTGATGGTGGCAGATGGTGGTACATTCTTCATCAGTATGAGAGGTGTGGGTGTAAGACAGCTGACAACAACCCATTGTTCAGCATAAAAGAGTCTTTCAGTTAAAAAAATCCAAAAAACCCCTGATAAGAATCAAACCCAAATTTTATATCCAAAACCAGTGTTTTATAGTTACAGGCAGGGAAACATGCTATAGCATATTCAGAATAATTTTGGAAAGCTGACCTGCTCTTTAAACAATAACATGAAGAGTGTCTAGACTCTAAAAAGTATTAAAATCAATTGTGAGACTATAGATCGCTCTATCATACACTGTCTGAAGATGGTAATTGCAAGTTAGCATTCCATCTACATCTAAGGCTAACAAGATAAAATTGCAAAAAAATTAAGTTATTGTCTGACATCACTGTACATAATAAATAACATGTCCTCCATTTCATAAGGGAATTAAAAGGGCATATATTTATTGTACATGTACCAATCTCAGACGTAACTCTATAGAATTAAGATGAGCAGTCACTGGCCAAATAGCACATGCAAAGAAAATAGGTCAGATTTTAAGGCTAGTGTGTAAGCAGATCTCAAAAGTCAATGGGATCAGTCTATGCCTTCATTTTCTGAATAGCATTTTTAGTTTTGATAGTGGCACCAGTGAAATCACACTAACTCCATGCTACTACAAAAACTTATCAATATTTCAGCAAACAATTCCTGTATGTTTTTGTTATGTTCTTTCACAATATTATGTCATGGCAGTAGCTAAAGATAATTTGAAAATTAAAAAAATCTTTTTAATACTCGATGCCAAACTTGAAGGCGCCGCCTGTCATCCATGACTGAAGTAAACTCATAATATAAAAAACAAATTTTCATTCCATAGAGAACATCAGAACTGACCCTCTAATCTTAAAAAAACCCCCAACTAAATGAACAAATATAGAATGTATCATAAGTGCATGCCTATTTGAGAAAACTGCCCATCTAAATAAATGCCCATGAGAAAAAACCTATTCCCAAAGATTCCTGGGAAGTCTGAATTTCTCCTTTCCTTAGGTGTTTGTTTTTTTTTAAATTAGGTTGGTTTCTGGTTTTTTTTTTTTTTTTTTTTTTTTTTTTTTTTTTTTTTTTTTGGTGAGGTAGTCCTGTACTACCTAGTCCTGTACTAGGTCCTTGGCTTCCACAAGCGAGAGAAAACAATGAAACAATGTGCAGCAACACTGAAGACAAAAGGTAGTGGTAATTGTTTAGAAGGAAGACATAAAGGAAATGTACATTAAGAGGATTCCGAAAACTCAGAGATCACATCGGCTGAAGAACTCCTTCAAGCACAAACAAAGGGGATAAACATCATTGCTAAGATCTTACTCCCTACTGATACAGTTTGGAAACAATGTGAACTTTGCAAAGAGAGCAGCCTCTGAAACAAACAAATGCACCCAGCTGCAGCAAGAAACCTGAAGGCCACATTCCTGATGCTCAAAAATGTCATTAAATCCATAAATGTTAGTGCTCCTATTTATATGCAATGCTCAGAGAGCCATGCACCTTCTGAAATTAATAAGCAGTGTTTCAAACTACTCCAGCTTCCCCAGATTTAATCACCATTAAAATATCTATGATGGTTCCTCCATAAGGGACTTAATATTCCTTGATATTCTTATGTATAATTACCTCTTATAATCAGTGCATAGCTATTAAGTGGTGTACTGCTAAACCTCCAGGTTTCAAATGGATAAATATTAGCCTAATGTGCTCAATCAATGCATAGAAATAACTTTAAGCACTTTTCCTGCAAGGGAAAATATTTACCATATATCATAGTTAGATTAGCTTGAGGCACTAAGCAGCTGATAGAGGAGGATTGAAAGCCTGGAAATCACTTTAAAAGTCCTTGCATTTCTGTGAAGGACATCTTCAACAGGGAGAAAAGGAGCAGCGAGCTCTGTTACCTTAAGCTTCCTATAAAACAGAGTACTTAGGATCAGAACCATGTCAGAATATTTGCTTCATGAGATACAAAATGATCCTTCCCGTAGAGAAAAATCACCAGAGGATACAAAGAGGTTCTCATCTCTTTACTGAATTTTTCAATCTAAATGACTCCAGCAGCTCTGGAGTAAGAGTTTACACTGTAGCTGAGGTCATGCCTGGCAAGAGATATAATTAATATGTTAGAGTTAATTGTAAAATTCTTAACTATTATTATTATTATTATTACTATTATTAATTCTGGTACTACTACTACTGATTTAAAGAGAACCTTCAGTACTTCTCAGTCTGAAGATGAGGAGCAGGTGGAATAATTTCTATATAACTTAGAGAAACTGCAACATTGTATTCAAACTGTGCTGTTGGATTTTTTTCTTTATCCCCATGTAATAAAATAAATAAGGAAATTTTAGGTTTGCAGGTTCTTTCTGTCCAGAGAAAATTCAAGAATAGTGTTCTAATCTAGATAATACTAAGTTTTGCTAAAGCTGCAGGTACTTTTGGACACAAAGCTAGAAAACACAAAGCTAGAAAACTACACATAAAGGTAAAGCTTCCTTTAGCAAATACATCATGTGTAAATAATAGTCTTAACATTTTTTGGTTACTTTTTTGTTTACTTATCAAATTAAGTCTTATTTCCTCAAATGTACCAAAAGCAAGCTGATTGGTAATTGGATATGTTGAGTAGACTAAAGATACAATTTTCCAAATTACAGGCTGTTCACTATCTGATTATTGCTCTTCCTTTTATCATTTATTATCAAAGTTGAAGATTTTCTTACATGTGGGAACAAAAATAACGGAATTCACAAATCTTATCTAAATACTCAGTAGTTCTGTTACAATCCTTTTCCCATTGTTGTTTTTAGTCCAAACACTCAAAGTTGCTTCTGCCACATTTGATTTAGCATTCTGAACATTGTTCATTTTGTTGCTCTGTTTGATTTTATCTTTTTTATAGCACATAAGTGATCATAGAACCATTTTTTTTTGTCTTCCTTTTGAATTAGTTCATGGCTAAATGGAACAATTATATTTTACAAATTACTCGTTTCAGTTTCATGAAAAGAAATTACATTTTTGCAAGGAGTATGTTGTCCTTTCATGAAAGGAGTATTCTTTATGAAAGGAATGTATACTTTCTT
This sequence comes from Aphelocoma coerulescens, assembly GCF_041296385.1. Lineage (NCBI taxonomy): Eukaryota > Metazoa > Chordata > Aves > Passeriformes > Corvidae > Aphelocoma > Aphelocoma coerulescens. Next base: position 45,894,279 of record NC_091016.1, read on the forward strand.
GGGAGCTTGATTTAATTCAAATTCAACACTATTCCTCTAATAAAAATAGTTTATACTAAATAACATTAATAAAACTTAGCAATTACTTAAATGTAGAGTGCAACAGGGTAAAACAAAAATTATCTCAACGATGGTTTTGAAAAGAAAGTTTTCTCAACTTTTGAAAGGTAACTACACAATGAGAGGACAGAATGATGTTTCTTTTACCACAAATTCTTGCTTTATACATTATTTTTTATTTCTCATACAGTAGAATTGCTGTCACCTCTAGTAAATCAGGATATTTACGCCTTTTCTTTAGCTCTTTTCCAGTGCTTTCTTAATGAATTCGGTGACAGGCTAAAAACCAGCAAGTACAGAAATGATATGTTTCTGTCATCTTAGCAAAGGTACAGGTCAACCAAAAGCTGTAAGAAAAGCTCCTCCACATTACTATGGGTCAGTCTCAGAAATCAGTGGAAGGAACAGGACAAAATCAGAGTTTTGATGACTTAGTTGAAAAAAAAAATCAACAAATGCCAATTTTCCAGGACAGTTTTTGCCAAATTCAAATGCATCTGAGTGTTCTCTTCATTTTTCAGAATAAAAGAGAAGGGTCATTTTAAGCTAGAATTTCAAAAACAGATAACAAAATTTCACATCACTGGATCATGAAAGCTGGAATCTCTATTTCCTGAAGGCATTTTTCATCTTTCATTAGCCAAGAAAATCTCTCCAACACTGATGTCTGCCAGCTCCAGTGAAGAAACCAGCCAGTGACTGTAAATAGACTAATTTCTTTTATTGCAGAAGACAGTTCTTGTTCAGAGTTGAAACACATTAGCTGAATAATGTAGGAAATTATTGGGATTCATGGTCATTACTTATCTTTTTTGTTAATAGATACAAATCTTTATCCTCCAGGTTTTCTGACCCTGTTTTCTAATGCAAGATTCACATGATAAATATCTAATTTCACCAACCGGCAGCATTATTGCAAGGTTTTGAAAAGTATATGTACAGGCACTGAGCTAAATTATGTATATCTTTCAAAAAAAAAAAGCAATAAAAATTACTGTAGAACTTGTACAACTACAACTTCATTTAAGAACAGATCCAGCAAAAATCTGCAAAAGCAGAACAGGACAAGAAACAGCTTCTGGTGAAATAATCAGGTTTTTTCCATTTTCTGTGCTAGGTATACAACAGTTATTTTACCTCCTCCTGCCCATCTGTTATACTAGTTAGTTATCTCTTCAAACAGAAAAGAATCAGGTTCACAGCTGTAGTACTTGGAATAATGCATCTCACTGGAGAAGAGGTTTTTAGTAGAAGACAACAGAATTTTTTTGGCAAATACAGTTTAAATTCAATTGATATGAACAAGAGGCTAGAGTGTCAAAAATGCTTACTACTCATCAGCTCTCACCGTTCATAGTGGGAACTGCTTGGTCCTGAGTGCTTTTGAAAATAATTTTCCCTGTACTAGATGCCTGACTTGGAGCTGCAGCATTATGAAGCTATTTTTAAATCCTGACCCAATGTTTTTTATTGTTTTATTATAATACAGGGTGATAAGATCCTTTGTTTAGGACTATGTACTCTACAGTTGTACAGTACTATAAAGAATTAGAGAAACAAGCAGCAAAGATAAAATGTGCATTCATGAATACGGTTAACATAACCAATTAACATTATGCAAGTAAATGAGCTATTTGTTTGTTATTGCATTTCAAAAGAAATAATATTTGCATGCTCAATTTACCTCATACAAAAGGATCTAATCTGCTGATTCCCAAATACATTGTGAAAAGAAACGTGCATGAGAAATCAGTGGCTAATTGCACATGTAAACCCTATACTGGCTTAATTGTAATAGTTCCTTTTTCCCATAAAAGTGAACAAATTCAGTTTATGCATTCAAATTTTGAACTTTGCCAGGTGTCTATTAAACTGATTTTGCCATTGCAAGATGCAGTTAAGGACGTTAATAAAATTTGCAAAGTGCAACTCTGTAATACAAAAGTGACTCCATATGAATTTTATATTGCTTCACAACCAACTTACTCAGATTCTACTACCTCTATTAGATTTTAGTTCTTAACTCGTTATTGAAGCACAGTTCAAGGATGAGTGAAATACCTTATGCTCATTATTTGTACTCAGAATTATTTAATAAAACCCTGCTACAGGTCTACAGTTGTGTTAGTCACTGATAAAACAAAGAGTTTTGCAGAGAGTATCATCACTCAATAGCAAGATTATTTACCTGTGTGCCCTAGAAATAAAATCTCTGCAAGCTCAGCAAAATGTACTGGGGAAATGGAGAATACTATTGAATATAACCATCTCTTTCCCACTCTCACTATTTCAACAGTCTCACTGCGAGTACCTCCTGATTATTCTTCAAATAATACAGAATAACAGAATTCTGTAAGACTGTGAATTTAATTTTTCTTGCAGTAACTTGCATAACTCTCATGACCATGAATTTTTATAGAGAGAAACATGAGGATCAGAAAAGTGTATTAGAGGAATCCCATGGAAGGGACAGGAAGAAAATGGTATGAGGAAGTTTATAACAGCAGCAACAATAAGCAAAAGGGCATCCAACCAACATTTATTTTCATATTGTGGACTAACTATTAAATTTTCAGGGTTGATAAAGAAAATGTTTGATTTAATTGCAGAAACAATTTAGTAGTACTCAAAACCACAATAAAGACTGCTCAGCAGTGCCATTGTTTCTTCATTATTCAGAGTGCAAACATAATATATAGGGTGCTAGACAAAATCCACATTTATGGTAGCTGTTTCAGGATCACATGGGCTTCAAACTCCTTAGTGAATGAATTATAGAACAACCTTTGGAATGAGGCAAGTATATCAGTAATTCTGCACCTGGCATGACACATGACCTGTGTATCGAGGGAACTGGTAGCTATGTGATTCACAAGCATGACCTCATTATGCATTGATGAACTAATAATGGTGTAAGCTACCACTGCCAGCTCCTTGGACAGATGAAGAGCCAGCAGTATCATAGAATGCACACATTAAAATCCTTGTTCCTGCTGAATGCAGAAGTGCAAAGAGCAATTTGCTTTTCTTAGGCCTATGTCTAGGACAGAGCACATGAAAAAGCTTTTGCAATACCCCATTGCATCTCCATCTGCTAAGAACCCAAAAAATTGAGAAATATAGCTCTTTTTTAGATCTTTCTCCTACATCCCTGAAATCAGTGTTCTTCCTTATCACTTGGCCAAAATAAAAATGATCCAAAGCCCATTCAGATCATTACAGAAACCTTTCTCATTTTCACTAGTCCTCTGGGCAACAATGAACTTCCAGGATTCAACAATAATCTTCTTTCCAACCTCTCTAATCAGGACTAAGCTGCTTCTCCTCTTCTAGTCTACTCAAGCAAATTCACTTCTGCAATGAAAACCTGAGATTCTAGAGGAAAACTCAGAAATCTTTAATTCTCTGTAAACACAGTAAAATTTACCGTGCTGAAATACTGAGGAAATGTTTCCAAGGATACCTCAATGGAAAGAGAACTTCACCTGATTTCCTTTTTTTATATCGGATATCAGTTTCAATGCGAGGTGTCCTAAGGCTTGCAAACTTTTGTACTGAACTTTAGCCTATGCAAGAAACTGCAGCTACAACTGGAAATGTGTCAGACTCCTGTTTGACTGAATGCATGTGTATTGTGCTATTTTTAGAGCACAAGTAAACCTAACAACAGTATTTGGGAGCTAGGTAATTCTGAATGCATGTAACTTAACATTAAAATTAAGCCCAGATCTACCCTTTTGTGTGCATATATTTGAACACTCTGTTTAGTGATGCTGGTTTCAGTGGCACTGAATTACTTTTGGAAGGAATCACATATGAATCCAACTTCAAATGAACTGCCTAGAAACAGTTCTGCAAAGGGTTATTACAGGAGTTTTGTAATACATCATATATAACTTTATTAACCAAATTCCATAATGCTCCCTCTTCACTGGCCTGGAGCCTTGATGAGCAATAGCATCTGGGAAACCAGCCACTGAGTTTTCACTTGCTCTAATAATTTTAAGCAGCTAGCTGCAAGCTTCATTTTAATTTCTTTCCCATGTCTATCTTTTTTCATTACCATCTAGATATTTCAGAATTAAATATGCATTGGAATAAGGTCTAGAATCTCTAAATCCGCCCTCCTGGTCAGACTTAAATTGCTTTTTCTATAGAAAAGGGCTTTCATCTTTTCAGAAGAAAGGTGAAAGTCTCTTTTGAATGAGTTTATGAGGTGCCTTAATGTGCCAGATAACAATTCCAACAGTAAGGTATGGTGTCCACACAAATTACACATATAGCTAGCTTTGAAAATCCCATCACAAGGAAAGAAGGAAGCAAACCAGGATCTCCCAGAAACCAGAGAATTCAGAATTAATAGACTACAGCATTTCATAATTAGTAGCAATTCCACTGATAATGTTTCACATGCCATTTAGCCTATTAAAGCATGATCTGGATTTCCTGTGGGGAGTGGAAAAGGTTAAGAACTAAGACACGTGGGCAGGAAGCACTGTTCTACTCTGTACAAAATTCTCCCCACAGAGGCCAGGTCTGGTTTCTTTGATAAAGGCTAACTTGAGTAGCACTTGTGTTTTCAGTAAAATAATTGCTTTCGTGAAAAGTAAGCAATAGAGATACTAAGGACATTAAAGTAAGCTTTAAGTGACACTGGAAAGCAGGGATTTTATGCTGGACACCCCACAGACATTTAACTTGCTTTAACAGTTTACTTGGCATTTACATAGAAGTTGTAGACAGGAAACTGCCTATGTGCCAAGGACTTCTGTTACAGAAAATGACCTTTTGTGATATGGGGCACTACTTGGTCTATACTTTTTGGTACACATACACCCCTCTGAAACTCAGAAAGAGTCCAAACATATATATGAATGAATGATTCAGTATGCATCGTTCTTTTCTTCTCTAATCATTCACACCAGTAATAATCACTTTAAAGCATATTTCACTAGTCCATTATCTACAAAAACCTTAATTTGACATGACCTTCAAATTGACGAGGCATTTAATTCAAATTGCATATACGCTTTAATTAAATATCAGCTAGGGACAATGATTAAGTGAATGTCTGTCATTTTCAAACTGAAATATAGTTTTCCACTGTAGGGTCTACGTGCTTGTAAACTTTGCTCTATCCCCCTCTTTTTTTACTGTTCAGACAATATTGTTATTAACAATGATAACAATAACTACATAAACTGCAACAAAATCCTCTAAACCAGCTTGGTTACAAACATGGTTCCATATTTACACCATGATAACAATTTCTTGTCTGAAATAGGAAACTAAGCAGCTAAATGTACAAGAACCTGGACAATAGGAATGCATAGGTGGTTACTTTGAGACTCACAGAGATTAACAGAGGTAAATAAGAAGCATATTTAAAAATATATAATGAAATAACATTCTGTAAAGTGTAAGTTCATACAGGCTGGAAAAAACCTTGTCAGCAATCCATCATATCAATGCTTTTGTCTTCTTTAGCAGCTAAGTATCTTTTCAGGAACTCTTTGGTGCAAAAAACAGTATGCCTTTTCCAACCAGGACTTACTAAATACATCCCTGACACATGAAAATAGAGAAATTAGTAGACTGGTTCAGATGGGAAAAAAACCCACAGGCTTTATTTGAAAGATATTTATTTGAGAAGAAATACTGTTGTGTGCCAATAATAATTATGAAAAGGAGTGGTGAGGAAAACCACAAGAAAATAGGAACTTCTGTGACAACACAAACATGGCCCAAGCTTTGAGAAGATAGCAGAATTTACCTTGGGAAATTTCTAAGCATATTTGAAAACATTATTAATCAAAGTTGGGCACATCTAAAGCCCACTTTAAAATAAGTAATCAGAGAATTGAGAAATTAATCTCTGGATAGGCTAAATTTCTATTTATTTAAAACTAGGGGTGTTCAGAAAAATTTTGATAAACTTATGCCTGTCAGGTGAGAAATATAAAGCGTAAAATGATTAACAGGTAGTGGTTTTGCTTTTGTGCAAGCAGTACTTTGGGGGTCATAAAGACCAAGGAAGTACTTCAGGAGTGCTATTTTAGTCTGCATGATTACTACTTATGCCAAAGGTAGCAAGCACTGAGTGGGATCAATAAAGAGTCCTCAGCAGGTAAATACTGTTTCCACAAATTGTGCAGTTTACTTTGTGAAAGGATAAAAGCACAGTTAAAGGTTGCCAGTGTCTTCCAACAGTATTCCATGGAAAGCCAGCAGATTACATGAGCAGTACTGCATAAAGCTGGGTTTTTGGCAATGACATGAAGAAATTAAAGAGGCTAATAAAGTACAGGCACAGAACTCATCAAATGAGAAATAAGTGTGACTATGTCTAACAGTGTTGCTAAAATAAGATAGAGTGATCATGCAATTTTCCTTTTACACAGAAGACTTACTCCCATGAGCTAAATTACTACACCATTCAATAGTACGCAGGGATAAATGCTTGACCAATTTAGAAAGACATCAATTACACTGAATTCTTGAAATGGTCCATATGTTTTACCCCTCTATGTTTTTGGGTTTGTTTTTTTTTATTTCAGTGGTGAAGAAAAGGAAAGGAGAACAAGAGTTTCACGTCTTAATCTTGTCTGTGATTTTCTGCCACTCAATGCATGAAATAGCATGTCTTTATTCAACTTAAGTCTCAAATATGTATACAACGTCTGTACAAATAATTCCCCTTCAATCAAACACGTTGGCCAAAAAACCATAAATGCCTGATTCCTTTGAGGAATATGACTTCCTACAAAAATAATATGACTTGTGATACTTTGGAAACAGGGTGCTGGAGGAAACTGGCCTGGGAATAAGGAGAGCTGTACTTTATTATTTTTTTTATTTCACCTCTCCATACTTAAATGGAAAGTGAGACTAGAAAACACTATTTACTTCCAGAAAAGAAGAAAAGAACAAGCATTTTATAAAATTGTACATAAGTTTTTAGAATGATGGGGCTATAAATATGTTTCTTGTAGAAAGCCTATGAAGTAATCAGAAATTGTTTAACTGACTGACATATTTGAAAAGAGAAAGAACCTCTCTGTACATGTGGCTTGCTATACCTCCCAAAAAACTTTACTCAGCTAATTCTGCTTCAAGACAAACACAGTTTTGTTCCCTAGGAAAGCATTCAGCTTTTATTTTAATGACTGTGATGAAGAATCCATCACAACTCTTCCTAACGTGAGACAATGCTTAACTTCCTTCCTTCACTGTTAAAAATACTGTATTGTCTTCAGTGCCACTGCCTGATACAGCAAAAACCCATTACTATCAAAATTCTGTCTCCCAAATATGTAGCTATACTCATTAAGTCATGTGTTAAAATTTTCACAATTAAACTAAGAAGACTTTGCACTTGCTTCTTTGTATTCTATGAAACTATTTTCCTTTATATATTGACATCTATTATCCCTTCTGATGAGATTTATGGGACTCTTTACTGAACCCTCCAGAGTACTCAACTTTTTCAAGCACTGAATTCAGAACTACAGAAACTCCTCAGAAGCACTGGAGAAACTCTTACCACACAGCCAAAAATGGGAGTGAAGGTCCTTTTTTGCTTTATGTGATATCCACCTGATTACATAGGATCACTTTAGCTCTACATACCATAGAATTCCACTGAGATCACTGTCAGACTGTTTGTCATTTGCAGACTGAGCACTTTTGAGGAATGGATTCCTTGTTTTTATACATATAACTAATGTTCCTTTTCCAGATGTATTCCCCTAATGAAATGCCTACTGCTTCTTTTCTTAATTTGTCAACTTAGCAAGGTTGTTCTGCATCAGTGATAGTTTCACTCTTTAGTTACAGTTACTCAACCTGTAATTTTTCTGCAGTTGCTTGTTCCATAAAATTTAAATATAACCAAGAATACTTTTTGTTAAACACCATGTTTCTGTTATAATCTAGCAGTTAGTTCCTCATGTGACATTTGAGATCTTTCACATAACCAAAAAACTATGCCATGTACTTTGTGCTCTTCTAGTACATTAAGATCTGTTGCCTTATTAAACTATGCAAAAGGCTTTTTTAAGCCTGTTTTTTCCAACATTATTAATTTTGTAACAAAATCTTTAACCTCATGAAAATGATAAATGTAATAATTAAAATAGATTTTTCACAAATAATTTTTGTTGTTTTTAACATTACCCTTTTCTAGGTCTCCATTACTTGAGTCTGAAAGCAAAATGACAGACCTTCAGTTACCCAAGTTTTCTGGTTTCTCCTTTCTTAAACATTATTTATCTTCCTTCTCCCTTTAAAATTGTTCCCCAAATCTTCTTTTGTAGAAACATTAAGAGTCTACAAGGCTTCCCAGCTAGTTCCTTTCAAGTAAGGCTGTGACACGAGGGGCTCCAGCTGTACTACCTGACACCACTCCCAAAGAGAAATATCAAATAATAAGAAGAATGCTTTTGTTGTTTTGACAAGTGGCAGATATTAGAAAACTTGAAAGCAAACTTTGCATTAGAAAATGAACCAGAACAAGAGCAGAAATGTATTATAACACTTGTCTAGAAAAATCTGATTCATCTTACTGGGTATCTCCATAAAAATAGACTCAAACTGCTTGTACAGGGGGTCTTGACAAAAGACTCAATGTACCAGGAAGTCTCTTCATTTACAGCTTTGTCACACCACTTCTGTCAGGCATGTTGGCCTGTTGTGTGGAGAAACACTAACTCCTCCCCCAGACTCTCCTTGAGTGTGGAAACTGTAGTGGTTCAAGGAAGAAGGAAAGTCTATTTTTGAAGCCAGTAGCCATCCCCTCAAAACACACTTCCTGCTCAAAATGAAGCTCTCCCCTAGAGTGGGAGCCCCTCAGGGAAGTGCTGCAGCAGCAGAAGCAGCAGGGAGATGTCAGGGGCCATCCTAGCATGGGCCAGGGGGTGGCTGCTCTTCCCAGGCACTGCTCCTGTGGGGCCACCTGCCTGTTCCACAGTCTTTGGGGCAAGGCAGCAGCAGGCTCCGATACATGGTCACACAAATGTGAGAAACCACTGCTAAACCATTTCATACCACTGAAGGTATGTTGCAAACTGGATTTTATGTGTGATCAAATGGCCCTTATGTAATTTTAAAATTAGCATATTTTAGGGCTGAATCAAATTTAGCACTGATAAAGCACATTTGGGATAAACCATAACACCATGTTCACCCTGTCCAAACAAAACTTACGGTTCTGTCCCTCTTTTAAAAACCTTTCTACCTGCATTTTCTAAGCTTCAATGCAATTCTGCTCTTGAACCTAGGCCTCTCTTTTTAAGTATCTTTACTCAAGGTTTCCTCCATGGAAATTATCTCTATGAATCAGTAGCATCTGCTTTTTTTTTTCAGCAAATATATTATGACTGGGGTAGGGTTTCCTTCCCTAAGCTTTGAGACCTCTTACTGGTACATATCTTTTTTGTTAACACATTCTGAAGTGCAAGTATTAAATACACCTTAACAAAGATTGCAAAAAAAGAATATGTTTTGGCACACTCTCCATTTCTCAAAAGTGTGTTTAACTTGGAAACAAAAACCAAATACTTCTCAAAAGATTAACAATTAAGGATGTATTATTAATATAGCCTAAGATGACTAAACAGCTTACAAATGACATTTTTTTGGTTCATTTTTCTCTACATATTCAAAAGTACTTAAGCAAGAAAAAAGTTCTCAGATGAGAATGACAGATAAGTTAAATCAACAGAAAACATAAGCTTAGTTAGTAAAAAACTAACAATCCCCTGAAAAAAAACGGATAGAAAAGATTCCTAGATCAATGGAAGATATAATGGTAACAATTATTTTCTAGATTAAAAGCCTGAGACTGATTTCTTAAAGAATTAATATTTAATAACTTGTATTTGCACTGGGTTAGACTGCTACTTCCAAATTAAATTGGCTTATGAGTTTTTATAAGAATTGCTGGTCTGACAGACACTTAAAGGTACATTTTCAGCGCAGTGCCTAGGAATTAACATTAATGGGATTTATGCAATGAAGTCCTTGAGCAACACTTTAAATATTGATCTGCTGAGTTACTAATTCAGTGTGGTTGCATAATTCTAAATGGAAAGAGAATTTTGATCTAATAGTTTTATACTATGAGCTAAGTATGTGCAACAGTTTGGTTCTCCCCAGTATAAAACAACATAGCTGCATTAAAGCAGTGGTTTTAAAAATTCAATACTCATTTGAACATTTATATTGGAAAACAAATTTCTTTGTATAGCAAATTAAAATGGTCAAATTCACCAAAGCAATATACTTACCAATATGAAAAAAATTGGACTTCTGGAGCATAGTAGTTCTTAAGGGCTGCTATGTAAAACATTAACTGGACACAAGTTCAGGTCTTGGATGAAATTTTTTCCTATCTTTTGATTGGTTTGAATAGTTTGTCTTTATCCCATCTCACTTCCATTTTTAACAGAGAAAATACCATTAACTTGATCAAATGCAGGATATAAACATGATTGAATATCCTACTAATTTGGTACCAGCCTATTAATATTTGAATTACATCTCACATTTAGTTTATTTTTATTTTGATACAGTATTGATATCTTGGTTTATTTAAAGGTGGAAACTTATTTATCAACAAAATAAAAAGTTATAAAAATAACCTCTGGTAAATCCCAAACCTAGGGTAGGAAAACCTACCACTGTGCCTCTTATAAAATAGAATTTATTAATCTCAGGATTGCTTTCCATACATTTTTATCTCTTTACCCTGTTTGTTTCAACTTCTAGGAAAAAACCCAGAAACTAGAGAAAAAGAAATAATTAAAATAAATAAATAAAATAAATAAAAACTAAAGTTAAACCACATCACAGAAATGTACTTCCTAAGTCACCAAGTATGGATATTTACGTCTATAGACAGCTACTTCTTACAATCCTTATCTGAAATTTATCATGCTCTATCATAAAAGTGTTAAGGCTGTTAGCACCCACAAAACTTGTTCTAGAACAGCAGCTTTCAATGGTTAGAAGAGTTATATTTTGAATCCTAAACTGATCTTTGCACAGTTTATACCCATTTGGTTTTATGTCAGCATAGTTCTTTAGCTATTCTCATGCTCTAATATTTATCATCTCTGCAACATTTGTAGGCAGGAGTTATATTCCCTCTCAGATCTTCATTTTTCTAGGTTAAAGGCACCAAATTCTTTTGGCTTCACTCCCACTCTCCTTTCGACCTCACAATATGTTGGTTCCATCAGATTTCCTGAACCCGCAACCAGAACAACACGTGGTATGATGTGAGCACTTGCACAGACTATCATGAAGTAAAAGATCGCCCACAAACTTACACAATCTCTTACATTTATTTTTAATTTCTTTAGCATTTGACACTGTAATTGTTACTGTACAAGGCTTCATATATATCCCAAAATTAGTACGTGTAGGTGTGTTATCATCAGCTGATACTCAGCTGATCAGTGAGAGCAATGCTGTGACAACTGGCAGCCTATGCAGTCCTTGCAAAATGGTGCAGCACACACTTGAAAAGGTTAAGCAAAGTGTCTTCACTGCTCTGGGCTAAGAGCACAAACAGGGCACTGGTCATAGCCCAGGTGATGCACTGCAATTCACAGAACAAAAAGTAAACCTGAAATTCTTCGAATTTTACCATGTTTTATCCCTTACTGCTAACTTCCACTGAGTTATTAAGCCAGACAGTAAAGAAGTCAGATGGAATGGCCAGTCACCAGCAGCAGCTTTATTGCCAACTGCTCAGCTAAAGGCACTCAGAGTTCAGTAAGTCAGCAGAGTCATCAGGCACACAGTGGTGATTGGTTTTGAATAGTTTGCTGCTGTTACAATTTCTGGTAGATAATAGCACACTGAGACAAAGACAGCACGTCTAGTCCTGTTCTAAAGTGGTGAATGACAGTAAGCGATCCCCTAGGAGCTCATGAAATTCTTTTTTCTGCAGTTTGGAACACAGGTATACATTTTCCTAAATTTGTAATCTCACTCAGGCATAGGTACACACAGGTGGCTAACCAGTGCTTTACAGAAGAATTATTATTTTCAAATATTGTTTGTAACACATACTTTAAAATGATGTTTCTGAATGTCATGTTTTGAAAAACAATAATTTCACTGACATAACAAATTCATTGCTCAAAGTAATGTTCCTGAAACCTTAGTAGTAAAGGAAAGAAAACTCTGACACGTCTTGGATATTCCTTTCTGAAGAGTTTTTTATCCTCTATTCTTGAAGGTATCCTTTGAATTTCATATATGCCCATGGCTTCTCTCCTGACCACTCTCTTAGCTATGGCATTAATTTTCAATTCTGAAACTTTTATATTTGCACTGCATAGTGATGAATTTGCTCTCTTTTTATTCTTACCATTTGTACTGTGCTGATGTGCAAGACCTCGTTGTCTGGAACACAGAGGTTCTTTACATCACACCACATGCACATATATAATTATCCATGTAGCAGCTTCTCACTTGTACTTGCTTTAGGAGACTGAGAAATAGAGGACAATGAAAGTGGAATTACACATATGAAATAATTTTGCTATCCCTTAAACACTTCCTAAAATGAAATCTAATGAACTGTAAATTAGGAAATGAAGCATAATTAATTTTATAATTTAACTTGAACCTTTATGTGAGAAAAAAAATTCAGCAGATCAAAACCACTTGAACGCATATATTTTTACACTCTTTGTTACTTGACATATCAGAGAAACATTTATTAGTAGCTTGTGTAGTAAAATTGTTGTTTACTCAATACCAGAACTACATTTTATCTATTGCTACCAATACACAGCAAAGATTTTCACCTTTAATGTCAGAGATGAAGAATTCATTTCCCTTGGAAAAGTGCTTGTTTGGGCTGCTGTTGTTGAAATACTGTAATTTCCCAGCCAAGATATTTTTTAATAAGTTTGGCTATACTTTATCTCTCTTCAATGAGATGTATGTATTCATTCATTTCTTTTCTGTGTATATACTTCACATGCAATGCATGGAAACAACAAAGGCCAATCCACAATATATACAGAAATGTAACACATGAAATAGGTTTTCAAGAAAGCCATACACAGGCCTCATAGAAACTGTACTATGATATGCTTGTGGTCTACCTGGTAGAAGCCTTGGAAACACATAAGTTCTCTATAGTAATTATTTCCTATGGGAAATGAATAATTCAGGGACCATAAAATGGTGATTCCAGATTTGGGAATTACAAAAATACTCCTTGGGAGATCTACTCAGCTGTTAGCTTCCTGTGTGACTTTGGGCTAGACAAGGACTTGATGCTTCAATTTCCCATCAGCAAAGTAGGAACAGTGATAGTTCCCTTTTTATGAGTGCAATTTAAGAGCAGTAATGGAAGCAGTACAAGAACACAAAATAGTAAATGCATCTGGAAAAAGATACTATTTCTTATTACCAATTAATAGGTAGAAGCAACCCTAAACTTGTGGCTTATTTATCTCTCTCTGTTGGGTCGTGTCTACTAAGTAAGAATTTAGAGCTTCCTTGTACTTGCTATTCAAGGATTTGGCTAGGATAAAGGAACATGGATCTCTCTTTCTGTGAAGCTTCAGGCAAAAAGGTAGGTATTCCCTAATGTTACTTCAAATGCAAGAAATATGGCTGTGAAAGAAAGCAACAATTTGTGATCAGCCACAAGGCAGATAGAAATGCACCAAACCTGACATTTTGGGCAGAATTCTTTCTGGTGGCTATGAGGAGACACAGAATTAGGAAAAAATACTTTAAAATTACATGCTGTAAAATAATAAAGGGAATGTAACTGGAATCTAGTTTTTTACTTAGCTTACCTGAACAACTGAGTTTATGTAGCATAATAAAATAACTATACCATCTGTGATGTATCCTAGATATTGATACCCTCATGAGCATATAAGCAAATTGAAGAATTTAAGAAGGACAATGTGCTTCCAGTTGCTTTTTCATCATGTTCATGTTTACTAACAGTGATACAAGGATTAAAAAAATATATATATAGAATTGCTATACTGATCACTGAACCCTTCCAGTTTGAAAAGACAGACATTTCTAATCTCTAATCCTAATCTTACTTTTCTTCAGCAAACATAATGGTATCCACTGTTTCATTTTAGATAAAGCTACAGCAAAATGTAGTATATTTGTACTTATGTCATACCCTAGAGATGGGACTGCTTTCATAAAAGGTAATGAATGCAGAAAGAATCACTTGAATTTTTCTCTGCATAAAAGAATGATCTTTCACAGACAAACATTTTAATTTTATAAAATTTTCCCTCTTTTTGCCCTTCTCCAACAAATGGAGTCACGAGAAACATGTTCAAAAATGCAATTCTGCATACATTGTGCTAGAAAACTAATGGAATATGTAAAGAATTCCTGGAGGAAAATTACAAGGATCCAAACTTTATAGGAGAAAAAAGAAACCCAGTACCCTTACAGTAAGCATCGATCCACCTCATGGCTGAGGTGTCTGAATATCTAAAGATCACTGTGAAGTACATAGAAGTGCTCACATTTAAGGCAGTAAATCCCTGTCCTACTCACCCTGTCCCAGGAATAATGAATATAAGCCAACATGTGTAAGGACCGATAGCAGCATATTATATTGCAGCACAATAGAGTCAGAGTGCTGCCAAGTCTCTCCTGATGATGTGAGGAATACAAATACAGAAGTACATAGAATATACGTACATAATATATATACAACCAGCATTAATACCTCATAAAGTGAAGCAGAACAACAATGAGCATGAAAGAATAGTAAAGAGAGCTAAGAACCTCTTCTACATGGAGTCAATAGCTGACAGAAACAATATTGTAGCCAAGTGAGCAATAATGTAGCTACACAGGATCTCCACGTGTAGCGTCTCCTCCTGTTCAAGAACAGGGCAGTTTTTACTTTTGTCTAAAAATAATTATTTTAATCATCCAAGCATTTCTTACTGAAAGTAGCATCAACTAGATGGCTCTGTAAGAATCCCTCTCAAAATACACCTTACAACAGCACCAATTTATGTCAATTAACATTTTAATTATTTATTCCAGAATGACTTGAACAGAACAATAACAGATACAAAACCAGAATGACAGCTGTGTAGTGCTGGCTGAGAATTCCAGCAAGAATGTAAGCATTGCTTCATCTGTGTGCTGGTTTTGACTGGGGTAGAGCTAATTTTCTTCAAAGTATCTGGTAAGGGGCTGTGATTTGGATTTTGCTGGAATTAGTGCTGATAACACAGGGATGTTTTTATTATTGCTGAGTAGCACTTACACAGCATCAAGGGCCTTTTCTGCTTGTGATCCCACCACTGAGTGGGCTGGGGGTGCACAAGTAGATGTGAGGGGACGTGGCCATGACAGGTGACCCCTACTGATCAAAGGGATATCCCAGACTACGTGGGGTCATGCTCAGCATATGCAGCTGGGTGGAGTGGGCCGCTTATTGGGGACTGCCTGGGCATCGGTCCTTTGGTGGTGAACAACCATTCTCATTTGCATCACTTGTCTTTCTTGGGTTTTATTTCTCTCTCTTTGTTATTTGCCTTTCGTTAAAATTTATTCTTATTGTTACTATTATTGTATTTTATTTAAATTACTAAACTGTTCTTATCTGAACCTATGAGTTTACTCACTTTTACCCTGCTAATTCTCTCCCCAGTCCCACTGCTGGGAGACAGTGAATGAGCAGCTGTGTGGTACTTATTTGCCGTCTGGGGTTAAACCACGACAAATAGCTTTTAATTTCTGGATACAATACAATAGAATGTGTGCTCATATGATATCAATCTCACCCAAGGACTTCAGACACATGCCAGCTGAATGCACCTGGCAGCACTCCTTGAGCTCTTCTGTTATTCCAGATATTAAATTTACAGAATTTGGCTTCCCACAGAGCTGAGTCTCTGAATGCCAAGACTGAAGCATTTACTTCTTAAAAATAGCAACCTCTGTCTCCCAGAGCAATTTCTACTTTTTCATGAAGCCACCTAATAACTGAGTCTAGGCAGAAACTAGTATTGCTCCCATAAGCAGTTCTACATCTGCTCACTTTAATGTCAAAGTGTATCAATCACAAACACAAACAAAATTCAGACACTTTATGGGCTTTAATTTAAGCTTACATGATTTCTCAAGAATGATGTCAGGTTTTGTGCTATACCTAGATTCTGTACCTGATTTCAACATCAGGAACCACAGCTGTTTTAACAATATTTGTAATTAGATGATTTGATGAAATAGTACTCTTACCTTTTCACAAAATAACTGCCACAAAGCATTACTTTCTTGTTTTGATACTACTGGTCCAGATATTTGATAGATAGCAGAAGTGCAGCCAAGGTATCAAGTACTTAGCAGTATAGAACCAGGTGCCAGGACAACAGAGTGCCAAAGATACTGGCAAGCTCAGTTTTGAAATATTGGCCTGATTTGGGGAAAGTGATAGCAGCAAGCCAAAATGCATTGGTAATACATTCTTTCAAACAAATACTTCATCCAATACTGAAATTGCAAGCATTAAACATGAAGTATTAGTCTGTTCTTCAAATGAGGGAATGCTGTTAATTTTGTGAACTTTCTGAAAAATAACTGAAAGGTCCTGGACACAGCAAGCAAATCACCAATAAAGAAATTGCTCAACAGCAGGTTCAACTAAACTCAGAATTACACATGATAATATCTTGATATACTTGGCAATAAGTGGAGACTTTGTTCCATCAAACGAAACACAAAAATTACAGGAGGCATGTAAAGATATGCTACAATGAAACCAAATTAAACCCCATATCAATGACTGAAATTACAGCTATACTTAAGGATAGAATGCTTAAAAAAAATTTCAGAAGTGAATGGTTGTTAACATTCTTTTCTCCTGAATGTAAAGCTTTGATATCCACTCTTGAAAGTGAATATACGCTGTATGCTCCTTAAGCATTATCTTTCTTGGTGTCCCTGATGAAGGTGACAACATGCATGCCAAAGAAGAGGGTCTATTAACAATCATCAGCATTTTTCAGAATATTTATATCAGACAACTAGGAAAAAAAAAATGAGTACCAAGTACAAATTGCTGACATTCATGCTAGCATGCAATTTCATGCTAGCAACATGGTATTTTATTACACTTGGAGAATTTCTGCAACAAATCTGGAATGCAACACCCACCACAATCAAGAGGACAATAGGTATACTGTGTTCCCTGACAGACTCTAGCACACCAGACTTCCAAAAAATATTTCTGAAGTAGTACAGTTTTCACACCATTTTCACAGCTTTTGAAAATGCTTCTTGCCCCAAAGAGCTTACATTCTGTCCTGGTTTAGGAATGGTGTTCCCCAATTTAGTACTCCCACTAGAAAGACCATGAGCCGCTCCCCTCCCCCCTCACCACAATGGGAGGCACAAAAGGCAGATCATGGGTTGAGATAAGAACAAATTACTGGAAACAGCAATAAAAGAAGGAAATGGACAGTAACAGCAACAATATTAATAACAAAAGTATACAAGAGAGACAGTGATCCACATGTAAAAATGCTCAACGTGGACCCTGAGATAATGAACAATGTCTGAAAATGCCCCACGTTTTCTGTACCAGAAGCCATGCCCTTCTTCTCGGAAGCCAGAAAGTCCCTTTCTCCTCATCCCCAGCAATGAAGTGAGGTGGTACAGAGCAACCTCCAGGTCCTGGCCAAAACTAGGAAACATTCCCATTGCAATACGTAAACAGGGAAACAAAGACAGGAAATTAGAAGGTAAAGCAAGGATCATATTAAAATGAAAGAAAAGAAGTGGCTTATATCACAAGCAAACAGTAAAGATGTAAACGTTAATAAGTAAGGAATTAATTGCAGTACCTTAAAAGTAATGGCCATCATAAGAGAGAGAGCAGAAGGAAGAGTGAATCAATAGGCATCAGATTTAGTGTGGAAATATAAAATGGCAGTGGATATACAGGGACAAGAGAGAATGTAAGCATAAACAGGAAGATCTGTTTGGGAGGATGCAGAAGTTCACATGAAGTAGAGTTCAACAGCGCAGATGTAGGAGACTGGGACTCATGAAGTCTGTCACCAAGATCTGATGTCTCAGAACAACAATATCCTGACACCAGACTGATATTGTCTGTCTGCACCTGTACACATGTGGTAAAGTCTAAATGGCACTACCGTGTGCTATGTGGTTTTAAAAAAAATCTACGACACTGCCCAGAAGCACATCTCAGCTGCATTCTAATGTATTGGCTGAGCCCACTATCCTGCTCTGTGGCCTCAGAAGCATTGTATGCTGTAAGAGTTGTGAAAAGGTTTGGTTTCATGTAAGATAGAAAATATCCTGACTTTGTTTAAGGAGAGGCTTGCTTCCTTTACTGGTGCATTTTTCATTATAGCAAGGCATCTAGGACAGGCACGCTCCCAAGGATAAATAAATCAGGGAGTAAATACACTGTGTCACAGCTGCAGGTTTTGTCACTACACCTCAGTCCAGTGAAGTCACAGAATAGGGCCTGCTTGTGACAGACAGTTCAGACCCCTTGGTTGCAAATGCAGGGCACTGTGGTTAGGATTCTTCCATGACCCAGCTTCTTTCAGAAAAATGGACAATTTCCACCAGGGTGCACAGAAGGTAGGATTCACAGAAATGCCAGTAGCCTTTCAGGGGAGAAGGCAGATGTTGTTCAGATTGAAAGGCTGATATAGAAAAGTCTGATGATATAAATATGGTCTTCATGAAGAAATAACTTTCAGAACTCTGAGTACATGCTAAAAGAGGAGAGGTGCTCTTTCACTCACTCTTTGAGAAGACTGGTTATTACAGCTTCTCTAATAAAGTGGACTCCCTACCTTTAAGAAAATTGGGATCTGGAAAGACTGTATTCAGGTTAAGTTGCACCATGTTCACTTTGGTGTACTTTACTTTGTACTTTTAAAATTATGTCTTTATTTTCAGGAGAATATAAATTTTCTCTAAATCAAATAAATTAGAAGTTTGTGCAATGGACTCCTCCTTTCTGCATTTTTAGAAATAGTTATTCCCTCCCTTTCAAGAACAAATACATATTTCTTTTCAGTCTTCTAATTCAAACTAAAAAATCTAAATTTTTGCAACATCTCCTACACAACGTTTATGGATCCCAAATTCCTCCACAGGTGTTGAAAAGGCACAGGAAAAAGCTTGTGTTCCTTCCTTAGATAAGCACGTGCTATCTGGCAGTTGAGAAAAATAACCTAATCTTTTGTCATCAGAGAATCCTTCAGAAAAGATTAATGTTGCAATAGCAGGACATTCTGTCTTCTGTTTTTTTGGCTGATACTAAATTTGCAGCAAGAGGAAGGAGCTCTAGGCACATAAGGACATGTGGACAGGGAGAAATGTCCATCTGCTATTGACATAGCCAATTAACAAACTGAACACACTTTGAGAACCTTTGTTTATTTATCCTTGATGTATTTGTGCTACTACCATAAATTCATCAGAACATCCACAACAGAATTTAAATGAAGACAGCAACAATGTTATCTAAAATGGAAAAATATCAAAAACTCAGAGAGCATTTCCCTTAAGGAAAGCAAAAAATTCTTAACATGGCTATAAGAAACGATCGCATCAGCTCTCTACAAAGTTCAAATGCTAATTTTGGATTCATATGCCACCTGTGCAATTTCTCTCTGATATCTCAGAAACAATTATACTATTAAAAATTGCTGTTGTGGCCACAGTTTAAATTCATTCCAAGCCAAAAGGATACCAAATTTAGTAGACCACATTTTAAGCACAGCAAACACAAAAATAGTGTTACTTAATCTGTAGCTGATGCTTGAGGGTCTCTGGAGCTCATTCCTAGTGTCTTGTGTACCTGGGAGATTGCCTCCTTACACATGCCAGAGCTGGTGTTTATGATGGTGCTTCAAGTCAGTAGAGATTAATGACATCAAAATTTTAGCAGAAAACAGAAATGAAATTCTGTTCCAAATCAATTTACAGCAGCAGTAAAAGTCATTTCAAACCCGATTCAAGAAGGGCTGGCAATGTCTATTCCAAAGAGGTTCATTCTGTTTTGCAAAAAGAATAAACAAAATGCTATAGGAGCTTGTGGAGGCAGAAAGCTCTATACCAAACCGGCTAGCAGCAACTATTTCAGGATCCAACTGAATTTTTCTCTATCTCAAAATAAGATGCTCATAGAAATATTTGAATCACCTGCAAAACAAAGCCATGCCAAGGGAAAATCAGACTGGACAAGCAGCTAAAGCAGATTAATACTACATTGTGCAGAGAAGCCCACTTCAAGCTTTCATTTCATTTTAAAGCTATATTCAATTCCCAAAGGCACGCATTTGGAAGACAACTAAAATCTCTCCAGATATTTCTCATTCTTAGAGAAAGTTAGAAACCACTTGAGAAAGTAGTGACCATGACAGTAACAATCACAATCTGTGACACCTGTCAGTAACCTTGTTACCTTACATCTCAGGACATGGTTTAGGTATCCCCAGTGACAGCAGTGCACATCTATGAGCAAAAAAAAAGTGAGAAGAACAAAAAAGCAAGAAAAGCAGGAAAACCTGGCACATATTATTAATTTAATTAATTAAAGAAAATTATTTTCAGTTCAGGTTTGGGATTTATGCATGCAGAGCACTGGCTTGCACTCTAGATTCAATATGTGCTGGATGGAATTTAGTGTTCCAAGTCAGTGAAGGATGCTCAGCATCAGAGCACTTCATAAAAGGACAGGTCCTTATATATACGAGTTTCCAAATTTTGCTACAGAACCAAGAGGGTTACCCCTTGCTCTCCAGGGAAAGGCCTACTGAACAGAGATGGAGTGGGAGATTGAATGTGCTGGTTTTCATCATAAATCTGTCATAGTTTTAATAACTGAAGATCATATAGCATCATCCACCACAAAGCTAGGGAGAGGCCTTAATTTGATCTTTCGAATTTGCTCAAATCTCACCTGGAGAGTAGGGTCATTGGCTTTATAATAAGACATCCCAAATTTCCAGGTTCCTCCTCTCTTTCCCCTTTAGTTTTGAACACACCCACAGATGCACATATACTTCCTGAACAGGATTATTCAAAAAACTCTTAATCATACATGAGCACTGATATTGCGCAGTATATTTGAACAAAGAGAAATAAACTACAGAGCAAGAAAAGCCCACATTTTGATGCTCTGTTCACTGAGGTCTATATAAATGTGTTAGTAACACTATATTATTAAAGTACAGAGTTATGTAGGGGACCACAAAAACAAAATACTGCAGTTATGTGAATGTCTGTAACATTTCATGAGCAATTTTCCATATCCTTTTACTTAATAGTATGGGTATACATAGTAGAAATAAAGAAAGAGAAAAAAGGAGAGCATGCTAGCACATGTACTTCTAACAGAGGGGCTGAAGCAAACAGTGAAGTGACCAAACCTAGAGAGAAATAATGCCATATATACAATACTACAATATTATTAAATAGGATTCTCAAACACAGTCATAAATAAACCCCTTTTCTTTCCAGATTGAAAAAAATAGACTGGTATTCTGTTCTAAGTGGAGCATTACAATGCCTGTTCTTTGTTCAGCCCTTCATGGAACAGTGTGGTGTGTAAAATCTGTCTAAAAAAGCAGTCCCTCTCTCTCTTTTTGTCTTTCTGCTACCATGGATATGACATCATTTTTGCCAACCGTTGCTAAGTCATGAACAGAAGGAGCATTTCCTTTTCTCACATAGAGGGCAGGGTATGAGCCAGAGCTTCCAAGAGACACAATGTTCTCTTTATGCAGCCAGGGAAAACAGTAAGAGAAGGCTGCCAATGGTCTGGGAAATGGCGGGCAGCCATCGAGCACACAAAGCTCACAGCACCGCCTGGCCAGACTCAGTTCCCACTAAATTGGTGGCCTATTTTCTCATTTCAAAGAAGGGAAAGGGAGGGCGAGAGGAGAGCAAAGAAAAAAGCCCTATATCTTTGCCGCTCAACCCTTGCTGAGGCAACCACTGGTCCCTTGCTTTTCCCAATGAGGGCTGCATCCACTGTTGGAGAACAGGAGAGGGAGCACTTATGGTCCAGGAGCTGCTTCTCCTAACCCCACTGCATGCTGCGCCTGTTAAGTGTTTGTATCATGGCTGGGAGAAAAGAGAAGTTTCCAAAATAAAAATATATTTGATCCAAAAAGGATCCAGAACTCAATTATGGTCAAATTAAGAACCGCTATAAGACATGTATTTTCTGGATGCTTGCAGACTTAGATGCAGGCCGTGAAGTCCGAAATTTTTTCCTAGCAGGTAAAACTACTGTTATGATCAATGCAAATATCATATGAGAAAGGATTTTCAGTACATGAGCTCTGATTATTTCACACACTTGCACAGTGACATTGATGTAGATTATGGTTACAGTTGACAAAGTTCAACACATTAAGCATTTAGGTAATTGAAAAAAGCTCTACAGATTTACTTTTCAGAAAATAAATCATTTCAACCTATTTTCTGCAACACTTAGGAAAATCTTACAACTGAAAGCATAACTAACTTTCTTCCAGGTCTGAAAACTTTCGTAGGTCACATTGTGTGACTTAGAGTGAGGAAAGGCAAATGTTCACATTTTCTTTAACAGAAGATACGATTTTTTTTCCTTATTGAAGCTATTCATCACTTACTAATTTAACTTACAAAAGACAGACTACAGTTACTTTCGCTTAGCTCTGTCCTAGACAAAAAATAGAATTTCCTGCATCTCAGATAATGGCACCAACCAGGGAAATCAATTGTCTTTTGCTTTTTGAAGAATCAGAGTGCAAAGGAAAAAGGATGACATCTCTAAAAGAAAGTGGGGAGGGTGGGGGAGGGTGGGGGAGAAGAAGAAAAAAAGATGCTGCTTCCACAAGACAGAGGATGTATTTAGATTCAATCTAAAGTACTACCTATCCAGTCCATCCTATCTGAGGTTTCCATAGGCTGCCATCTTCCCTTGGGATAAAAATGTACTTGAGCTAAGTTACCCCAGGAATAGGTAAAGATTTGAAATACACATTCCCATTTTCTCATAATTCCTAATTTGTGCAAGAAAACAAGAAAACACGAATACACATTGATTCAAACCCTGATTCCAACTGGCTGTTCCTGTAAAAATAACCAGAAGGGGACACTAAATGAAAGATTTTTATACTTATTTGCAGACATGTGAGGTTGCTCTTAACATGGTTAATGGTAGCAAGCTCATACATTATGAAGCAAAGCCCTCTCCAAAGTGAAGCCCCCCTTCAATACTTCCAATATCTTTGGCTTTCCTAAAGAAATAATTTTAAATAATTGAATTTCATCAACACTGGCACCTATGTGACACAGGCACATTTTGCTGACACATGAAAGGATTGATATGTGGTGCAGTAATGTATTAGTTAAAAGATACTGAGTGTATGTTTGCATTTCTGAACAGAGATGCATGTGCAAGTTGTGAAAAGAAGTTTTAAGTGTGAACTTTTCCAAACAACTGTCATCAATTAATTAAAAAATGGACTCAAGTAGTTTGACAGGATAGGATAGGCATATAGGACACAGCCTGTGGCATAAGAGACTAAACTTCTAGCTCCTGTTCACACTTAGATTTAGCACCATGAATAAGCAGTGAGCTTCTGTCTTCAAGACTTCAAGGAAGGGCTTGATCCTGCCCTCAAATATGAAGGCAGGTGTCTTGTAAAATCAGCTACTCTACTAGGACTGCATCTGATATTACAAGACAGCGAGTGATGTGTGCTGGCTTTCAAAATGCATAAAATAACCCTTCTCCAATAAGCTTTGCAAAACAAAACAAAACAAGAGAGATGAGAGCTGAAAACAGGCATATGGAAAATAACCCTGTGCCCCCATCTTCAGTGAAAGGAGGAAAAAAAAATGGCAGCAGAATATACATATAAATTCCCAGAGTTAACCTGAATCACAGCATCACAAGCAAGGAATTTATATTAAGCCTTTTAGAACACTTTGGACTCGACTGATGGCATTTGTTTTGAGTTCACTCGCGCCTGAATGGCCAGGAAGGAAGTGAAGTGAATGTGCAATGTAGAGCTTGCAGGATATGTTGCTTGATAGGGTGCTGGCATCAGCAGGGTTCATTTTCTTCTCAGACCCCAGAGCTGCACAAGTGTATTATTGTGTGCTTTTGTGCAACACCAGGGAAGCTGGAACAATTCCACAAACTATATAGATGAAAAGATGGAATGCATCATCCCACAAAAATGCACTCTTTTTTCCTCCTCCCCTCCCAAGAGATTGCTTAAAAAGGGGAAAACGTGATCTCTTTTGTAAGTCTTTCACAGTCCTTTACTTTGTGTTTGCACTGAGTTTCCTTTAAGCAAACATAAAGTTGGAACTCAAATATTACAGTAATGTAAGGAAACTGTTCTTTCTGTGAGAATTCCCAGCAGTGCAGATTCATGTTCTATTACACATGCAAACTCAATGCCTTAGAGCTTTGTAGAAGAATTTTAACTCAATCTAGCTTTCTGTTGTATTTTGTTGGCATTCATTTGTTCAAAAACTTAAATTTTGTATTCCCCTCCTCCTCAACAGACTAAGGCAAAATCAGTTTTACATGAGTCAACACAAAAACCTGTGGATTAGCAGGGAAAATATCTAAACCAAATAATTCATCTGTGAGAGTAACTTCTCATCAAAATTCACAACGCTGGAAGTCTATTTGCATTAATTATTTAGGACAGTTTACTAAGGAGAATATTAATAACATGTCTGCTTCTTTTTTTACCAGATGAACAATTTTTTGTTAATTAGATACAGAATAACTAGCATCATCAGGACAGAAACGTGCCACCAGGGAAAATAATGCTACTAATGTAATGAAACATTAAAAAAGATAATGAACCTAGTCAATCAATAATCATGTGGGCTTTTGTCAACAAAAAATATGATTTTTCATATTTGATGCGGCTGAAGCTCATGGACTCTGAGAAATTGCCACAAACCATTAAACAAAAGTTCCATAATGGACACAGCCCAAACTGGTTAATAAATGGATTTAAAAAGAATGCAAACAGGAATTGGGCTGCTTCCTCTCTGTTTCAACTGACATATATGGTGGCAGGGTAAAAAATGAGCAGAAAGAGTTTGATGTATTTGCAGCATGATTATATCATATCCATGGAATAGAAAAAGTTAAAGCTAATGAATCTTTTCAAGTGAATTAAATGGACTCTATTAAATACTCAATCATTTTCTAAAATCAGTACATTGCAATATCTGGAACACCTAAAAAGTGTTAGCGACTTTAGAAAGGAAAGGGAAAATCTGACTAGCTCTGTGCAGAAGAAATCTCTACTCCTTGCAAGTAACTTCACTAGTTCTATTAACAAGCAAAAAATTATTATTAATTTTATAATACATGGAGAAAATTTGATCTTTAGACTCTTATGTGTGGTAAAAATGTATCCTTTTATCCATGTTGGAAACTTCCAATCTGTCATTTTAAAGAACCATTAACCCCTAGTGTTACGTGCTGGATAATTCAAAGAAGAAAATTCATAAAAACTAAATGACTCTTGAAGGATTGTTTGAGGCTGTACCTTTTAAATACAGCAGCAATTTCAAGAAGCTTTGTATGTAGAAAGTGTTTCAGTATTCACAGAGACATTTAAAAAGCATTTTGAATATAAAAGCAGTGAATTGTACCTGCCTTAGCAGATGTCTCCAGGACAGTGACCAATCCCCCCAAATTGAACAAGATGAAACAATATTTGTTATAAATATGGCCTAGAAGAATTTTTTTTCACACAAATTTACTTCTCTTTTATTAAGGCATGTTGAAGCTGCTCTGACTGGCTCAATTTCTTATGCCAAATAAACTAAGTTTCAGACATCCATTCATGTCCTGTCCAAACAGCAGGGGCTGCTGTGTAGTCAGCTACCTCGCCTAAAGGGTAAATAAAAGGAAATGGAAATCACCTACAGAATAAATAAATAAAATCTTGTAGTATGGCCCATGTATTAAAAAGGGCTGAGCATAATGAGACATCTCATCAGTGTAAGAGCAAAAGGAAAAGTCATATTAATCTCAACTCCTCTTGGAAATGATCCATTATAGATAGCCTGCTGCAGAATTTTGAGAAGAAGCTCCTCCACTATTACTTTTTGGACATTTTTCATTACTGCATACTGCCAGGAAGACCTGAATGACAGAATTTATGAGTTATGATGGCACAGATTTAGAACTGTGGATGCTACCATACATGTCTATCTTAACCCCTAGTAAAGTCAGACTTAACAAAAGATGACAAAACCCACACTGGTCTGTGTTTTCTAAACCTAAAATTGCATTTCCATTCAAAAAGCAAAGTTTTGTTTTCAAAGAAACCCTCAAACATATATCAATAGGAAGGAATCCACCCCATAAAACACCCAGAATTTTAGGTCTAGAGAATGAAGGCTGTTTCGCAGTAAAAAAAAATTGTGCAGCAAGTAAAAACTTACTTAGCTGCTCATATAGGTTAAACAGAATGCTGACCTACAAATCTCCATTACTTACTCATTTTTCCATTCAAACATCTTTTTATTTCCTAGCCTTAAACAGAAGTGGAGAAGCAAGTGTTTATTGAGTAAACATGACCATACTTCAACTGAGAGAACAAAGAGAATTTTGAAATCCAATTTCCAAGACAGTCCAGTTTACTTTTATATTTTTCCTGAACAGCTCTCCCAATTGAATGTTCAATTTTCCAAATATTGCTGCTTTTGTTCTCAAAAATTTGCAATGTTGATGAACTTTTTCATTTTCTTTCCTCATTATTCACAGCTCTGGTGGACTGCTTATCCTTTGTTTAAACGTTCACGTCCATATAAAAACCTACACTCATTCTATCTGATTATGAGTGCAAAACCAGTTATCTTAAATTCAGTTAAGTAAGGAAATACTTATACCTCAGATGTTGTATAGCTGCTGCTGGTGATGCTAAGAAGTCATCTTACTTGGTACTTGGACTATATTTAATATATTTATAAGAAGAATTAGATTGGATTCCAAAAATCTAGACATTCACAATACTTTTAAACCATAAAATTCTGATAGAACTATTTGGTGTTAGTTTCCCTTTACAAAATCTCTGTTGACAAATGTTTATGTGATGTGGAAAACAAAATGCAGCTCCAGGTTACAACCTGAAGCATAAATTTCATCTGGGGAGATATTAGGATTTGGTTTAACTTAAGGATCAATTCAATAGACTCTCTCTCTACTGTTAAAGACCATGTCACAAAAGTAATGCAAACTGGAACATGTAAACAAATCAACCTTACTTCCCGGGCTTATACTGGCATGATATACTATTGTGATTAAGTTATTATTGCCCTTTTGAAATGGAAGAAGATACATTAGCCAATTCATTGTTGATTAAAAAAAAAATATATCCCTGCAAGTAATTTGGTCTAACTACAAATATCTTGCATTTGTTTCCTTTAAGTTACAGTAGCAGTAACCTCACAGAAACTTAATCACCATAAAATGAAGAGCTTTAACCCCTGAAAGATGAGTTAAATTTCTGTAGAATTATTGATTGGATCACACTAATATTGTACAACCAGAACAAGCTGCTGTTTAAAATCCATAGATTGTGCAGAGTCTTAGATTTTGCACAGAAATGAAAAAAAACTTTTCTGGTACTAATGAACCCAAAAATATGGGTAAGGGATGTAAGGTCATCTATTGAGGGGTGACCTCAATAGACTGCAACAGTATCAAGAGGTCATCTGGAGAACTCTACTTATTGGTGAACACATGCCCCATGTAGTGGTGTCCAAAATGGCACAAAGTAGCACTATTTGTAATTTAATCATATGAGCTACATACAAATTCATATAGACACAACATACATGGTTGAAAAAAAGTATGAAAATGTGCGCACATATAAATGTGTATAGATACCTGTTTGTATCTTTGAATGTGCAGTCCTAGAAAAAGAAAGCATAACCTTTTTCTGCTTTGCTGATACTGGCCACCCCCTGACGGCCTCTGGTTTATTTAGGGATTATGTTTGTACAGAACTGGAAATTTCCATCCATTTTTCTCTAAGTTAAATATGCACCACTCACCTATAAGCTGACCCCTAGTCACAGCTTAGACCTCTAGGCTGTGAGGAGACATTTTATCTTTAAGGAGTGACCTTAGTCCTCTGACTGCAACGAACCCAATGGGTGACCTAAATAGCTGCAACAGATACTAGTGCTCACGTGGAAAATTCTTCACATTAGTGAAAAAAACCCCGAACTAAAACAAAACCAGAAACAAAAAAAACCCCACAAGCCAACAAAACCCACTGAAATCCACAAGTAAAATGTTTTTTGTAACTACATTAAAAAAACATTTTATTCAATATATCTTCATTTTCACTTGGGATGTCACATGACTGTTTTATGTGCTAATTTTACTGAAAACATGGTCTGGTTTGTTTTCATAGATAGGGGACTGATTTGTAGCAAGCAAGTGGTGTTTTCAGCTTACTGCAGTGCACATGGTTCAATATCTAAACATGACACAGAGTTTAAAATGAAGTTCCATGCCTTGCTTCTTAAAGGTTGTGCTCAATCTTTACTGCAACCCAAATCCTCTTCTCGATTTAGTACGTAATATAACATATGAACCCACAGGCACAATACTTCAACCTTGTGCCCTGAGAATTGTGAGTCTCAGAAAGCAGGAGGACTCTTATCAGAAGACCTAATAGGGAGTCTAATCCTGCAGATAAGAATAATGTGGAGTGGGGATATGGAGAAGGGGAGAGATAGTGCAGAATCCATTTAATCGGTTGAATGATGCTGTAAGCTCATCGATTTATTAAATTTATCTACTTTTCCCATCCAGTTTACACAACTAGATAAACATCTTGTTTTGGCATTTTGATGCAATCATAAAAAGGGCGGAACTTTAAAAAATAAAAATCCTAAAGACCTCCATAGTGTTGTACTGAGATTTCCAGTGTCTTCTCCCTTTTAATTAAAACCAATAAATAAAGAGCCATAGTGTGGCATGGTTTTATATGCAGCATTCCCAACTGATTTCAGTGGGGTTTGCTTTAAAAAATCAATGCTGTGACACAACACAAAGATAGAGATTAATTTTTTTCCTACTTTAAAACAACAGAATACATTAGTCATGACAAATTACAAATTGGTTTTTAACATTTGTTTTCTTAGATTATGGCACATACTACTTGGAAGTCAAATAAAAATACATCCAGAGAAAACAGATCCTATTTCTTACTTTGCAAAAGCAAAATGGTATGTAAATGACAAGTAGTAGTAGAACAAGATAAATACAAAGGTAGTGAAGGCATCAAAACATTAAATAGATAAAAGCATCACTGATGTATTAAGCAAGTAAAATAGGAGTTTATACAGAACATCATACATATTAAAGAAAAATATTTAAAAAATATAAAACCAAAACCAGAGTGAACTTTGCAAAGTTCATTCCTTTATTGTTAGCTATGACAAAAACTCAAGTAATGTATTCATGACAACAAACTACCAAACTTTCCACTTGGACAGTTATCAGAAGATCAAAGATAAGCCTCTGGTGAATTTCTGCTATAGAGCAGAGTGGCACAGTTATAGTGAACTTGGAAACAAATCCTGTACCATAAATATTAAAAGCTATGACAACTGAATTCATCTGATTGAGACCAATAGTGTACCAGAATGTTTAGCCTCAAAAAAAAAAAAAAAAAAAGGTAAAAAAAAAGAAAAAAAATTATAACAAAGTGAATAATGATACAAAACTACAACACCTATTTCACCCTTTCCTTTTTTGGACTCATTTTCAGCACACAAGGAAGTGCTAAATTATCCTAAGACGTACAGAAATAGGACACGCAGCAGATAAACTTACTTCCAAAAAGCACTCCATTTCTTTTTCAAATCTAAACCAAAAGCATTGCACCAAATTCAGCTACAACTAATATTTCAGTGTTTTAATGCCTGAACTCCTTGAATACTCTAAAGGGTTCTCAATACCTGTTTCACTTAGAGACTGTCTGCTGAGGTACACAAAAAGGTGGCTCGTTAGTGCTAGGTGGATATGTTTAGTGATAGTCTAACCTAATCATTCAGCAGTAATTGAGAGAAACAACCTAACTTCTCTATTCACTATTTTTGATCCAACAAATCAATGTTGAGACCTTTAAAAGGCTATGAAGATGATTTTTTAATCTGGAAAATACGATTGTTTACTTCAACTCTGGTGTGGGGAATAATTATTTGAATTTTTTTTTTTAACACTTTTATTTCTTCAGCTTATTGAAGGAAATAAAACACTGGATTCTCTTACCGAGAAAAGCAAAAGAGATGAAGATGAAAGCACTATCTACATAAAAATATTTTTTCAGTTTAAAGCAACCAAAATTCTAAATACTTCTAAAAATAATGTTCTATATAAGTCACATGAAATTTGCATGAAGTTGTTATGGCAACTCTATTTTTTAAAAAAAGGAAATAACAGGAGTATGTACTTAGGCAGAACTGATGGAACACCATCCTGTTGAGGATCTTTATAAAATACAGAACCATTTATGGAAAATTTTCTTGTAATTATTATGTGTTAGTGTCACTAGCATACTATTTTGGGAAAAGACACAATGTTCCCAGAAATTACATCATTATGATCACCTGTTAACATGATTGCTTTTCTTTTCCTAGTTTTTATTAGCCATAAAGTGAACTTGCCAAAAGTATTACTTAAGGATGATTGTCATATTTTAATTTCACAATATCAGGACCAAAAATGGATCAGCTCAACTTGTCTGTAATGTTCAATACTTCACTGAGAAAAGGAAACAGGATCATGGGTGTAGATTATAATGGTGCCATGGAAATACCTCCTTATTAGCATCAAATTGGCTTTAAAATGACAGATTTCATTCCATGATCAGTGTTACGATACAAATGATAGCATTATAAATTTGGTATTTCTATACAAAAAGTTTTCCACAACTTCAATGAAGATCATGGTCACCGAACACCCATGTTCCTTATTCATTCTAGCAAAGAAAATACATACATTCATACTTCAGAGACTGGGGTGGTGGGAATGCTGGATAGAAAGGAAAGGCCATGTTGCATATTGCTGAGGATCTCCATTTTAGCACACATACAAAACCAGCAAAATCCTACCTACATTTTTTTCCTTTCCTTTGTTCTCTTACATCCTTATCATGGTTTTCACAAAGTCCACTTAATCTTCAGGAAAAAAAATGTCACCTGTGAGTCACTTTGCTTCGCTGCATTAATTATACTTTGTATAGCTTTTTGCATATTACAGCCAAGAAGCAGGTTTGTTCTGGTAGCCACCTACAATTGTGATAGAAATGGCATGTTACAAGCAACACTAATGTATAGCAGTAACAACAAAAAAGACAAAGATGAAGATGAAGACGAAGAAGACAAAGAAGATGAAGAAGACGAAGAAGAAGATGAAGAAGACGAAGAAGAAGACGACAAAGAAGATGAAGACGAAGAAGACGAAGAAGACGAAGAAGAAGAAAAAGAAGAAAAAGAAGAAGAAAAAGAAGAAAAAGAAGAAGAAAAAGAAGAAGAAAAAGAAGAAAAAGAAGAAGAAAAAGAAGAAAAAGAAGAAGAAAAAGAAGAAGAAAAAGAAGAAGAAGAAGAAGAAAAAGAAGAAGAAAAAGAAGAAGAAGAAGAAGAAGAAGAAGAAAAAGAAGAAGAAAAAGAAGAAAAAGGAGAAAAAGAAAAAGCAAATGTGGCATTTTCCTCCCGAAGTTTCAATGAATAAGCCCCAAAGAAAAGTAATGGTGGAGCAAAGAAATACTGTGAGCCAACTCTCTTGTAATGTAGACAAAAAAAAAAAAAGGAGGAAGAATAAATCAGTCAGAGCCTTCATTCCATTGATATTTCTAAGCTGTACTGAGGACTACTTTGCTCAAGATTGTGCCCAGCAGACAAAGACCCAAGTTAAGGGCAGAGCAAAGACAAAGTGGCCAAAGGGAACTCCAGGAGGTACTGTGCCTCACTGCTTCTGTTTTACAGACTCAGGGGCAACCTTTTATTCAAGCTATTCAAAAAGCATTAACTCAGAGTCTCACCACTTCGTTTGAAAACTGTGACATCTTCTTAGAAGTGCAAATTCACAAAAAAATCTTCCTTTTGGTGTAAGCTGAACAGTGATTTCATTGAGTAACTGCCAATTTTTCTACTACACATTGTTAAAAGTAACAAAGAAGTATGAGGAGGAAAGGAGAAAAGAAAAGAGTTCTTTGAGTTCAGCAAATTGTACAAAGCTGGGTCTAGAGAGTAGTTCATTTAGCCCTTGCAAAAACATTGGATTGCCTCCAAAGCGGAGACTCTACAGACTTTCTTCATAGAGGAGTGTCAATACATTCAGGGAGGTTTGCCTTCCCTGGGAAGAAATGGGCATTTGTCTACCCATTTTGTAGTCCTATGAAGACTACTGTTTAGGCTTGTGACTGAGCTGGCACAGGTTATATGTATGGGCTGCCCAGTAGCACCATAACTAGAATGGATCCATGAAAGGGATCCCCAGTGGGTGTCTATTCACCAGCCCTCCCACCCCACCCCCAACTTTAAGTAATGGCAGGTACATAGTCTCTGTTTACTGTTAAACAGAAGTTTGAGAAAATGAGGACATTTCAAAGTTTGGTCCCAGAGAAGTGGGAACTCACATGGAAAGGCAAATCCCTTCTGCATCCATAATGTATGCACTCATTTTTGCCATGGCAAGAAGCACTGCTTTGTTATTTGTTGTCGAAATTTTAATTCTATGTCATAGGAGAGCAAGCTGTACATGTATGAAAAAAAGCATGTATCTTCAGCTAAGATTTCCTGAAGGTTCAGAGAATTCCTCTAAACTGCACAGCTAGAATCAGATTTATCTTCCATATTTGTTTGGAGAAAACCAAAGTAGTAAGCATTTATGGGAATGGTTTATCTCCAAAGACCATAAATAAAAAAATTAAAAATTAACAAAGAAACAAAGGGGAAAAAAATCATCTGATCCAGAAGAACTTATTCAGCAATACAGCAACAGTGGCTGTGTCCTTGCTTTGGGCTGTACAAATACACAAAAGCTTGTCAAAATCCTATCCTGTGGAAACATGTAAATTCTGCCGCCTTTGCTGCTGGCATCACTAAATCTGAGTTTTACCCACACTGTGTGGCAGCTAGTAAATTTTCTTTTGTTCAGTAAGAAACAGAAGCCACAGCCCATTCACTAAGAATAGTGATTTGTATGGACATTATTCAAACGTTTGTCACCATACAGGGATTCTTTTGGTGATGTATTTTCTCTCTGAGAAGATTTTGTACTACCTCTGAGAATGTACTGAGAATTTTTACATGGTGACTGTCTGTTTTCATGGCAAAACTACATGGTGTTCTCCATGTGCACACACCTACTCACTTATGCAGTTGCTTTTACCCTCTTAGGCAGTTGCTTTTACCCTCTATTATTCCTACAATTTTAAGATTGTTATAATGCATTCTATTTGGAAACTTTGCAACATAAATTAAACTAAATTCATAACTTGGTAATAGATAGAAGGCCAATAAGGGAAAGACTGTATTGACTAGGGTTCATGGATCACATTCTAAGAAACAGCTCATTTTATTTTAATCAAGTCTAACTTATAATCTTGGCTGCAAAACAACAGAATTAACTGGCAGAATAGGGGCAATTTATGATATTTTAGGGAAGCATCATGCTCTGATTTGAAAGTGCATAGAGGTTCAGTAGACTCAATTTTACATTTCATTAAGGTGACTTCCAGATTGGACTTTTAAATTTAATAATCATCTAAACAAATGACTCTTTATTTTGTGCTAAAGTTCTTAATTTCAGTAATCTACTCTGAAGCCTAAAGCCACTCACACTGATATAGCAAAAAATTGTTTAATCAAAGGTTACATATGATGATAAATTGGAATGGCATTTGTTCTTCTGCCCTTTTAATGCAAGAAAAGTAAGTGACCTTCTAATCAACCTGTCCAAAGACTTCTTCCAGACCTCTCCTTATTTTACAGGATATTACAGTTAAACAAAAATTACAATTACACAGAAAGCAGAAAACAACCATGAACAAAAATCGGAGATTTTAAGACTAAAAGGGTATGGCAAACAACCATAAAATGTAGTCATTATCTTTCTGACAGTAAAGTAATAAATTGTAGTCATTACCCTACTGGGAGCTAACTAATGAAACAGGTCAGTACCTATGATGAGACATGCAGATTTGGAAAGCATTAGGTCTTTCTGTCCAACATAGAAATATACTTGACAATATAGACAGGGCAGTGTGAAAAGGAAACCAGTTCTGGGCACAATGGGAAGAAATGCACCTACCCTCATCATGCCCCTCACATGCCCACTCTCTCCTGTTGGTCTTTCTTGGGCTGCTGCTTCTATCCTGGCGTCAAAATAACTGGGTGTGTTTGAGGCCACTCCAAAGGGGTGGAGGATCCCCTAGGAAGCACTGAGTGAGGATGCAGAAGGGTTGCCCAAAGGCTGAGGGGAGCAAGAAGCAGGGAGGAATGATGTGCTTTTGGGATTAAAGCTGTTTTCTACCTCCCTGAGTACTTCACGAATGATGGAGTAATTTTCTTACACAGATGACACTGTCATAAATCTATAGAAATACCATTGGCCTGACACTGACTGTACAAGGGTGAAGAATCAGAATAATCAGTAAAGACAGTAAGTACTATTTAGATCCAAGGTTTGAAACACACACTGCCAGTGTGCGCAGCATGTGCAGTGTACACAGGACCTTTATAGCTGCATAGTATGTGGTATATCCTTTACTCTGAAAGGAAAAACAAAGGGAAGGTGAGACTGAAGTGAAATAAAGACATCCCAAATCAAGGGAGCATCTCAATAGCCCTCTCTACTATTCTCTGTCATCAAAGACATGTCTGTAGAACAGTATCAGAGTGTACTCACCATGCTTTTTAACTCACACAGTATTCTTCATCTACAACGCCTTGGTAAAACTTCCAAGGAAAGAAAAGAGAATTTACCCAAACACTACAGTCTTAAAGGAATGGGGCAAGTTAAGGCATCTCTCCTAGTAGTAATATGAAAATCTGCTGTTGCAATACCTTGACGTACTTGGAATTTAATTTTTTCTTAAGTGCCCTGCATCTTTAAGTGACCACAACTACAACTCATTTGCCTTAAAAGTTTCCTGAGAATTGTCTCAGTTTATGAACCTCTATGAATTTCTTCATTGCTGCCAAATATTAATTGAAACAATTAACTGTGAAGAACACGTGGGTGCAAAAATATTAGTACCACATAATTCTTTCTACTTAAGAGGTCCTTACTGGATTATTGCAGAAACGCTCTGGAGTTCTAATTACCTATGGAAGTCCCACAAGGTTACTGCAGAACATGGTAATTAGACAGTTGTAATATAAGGTGTTAGCGGGGGATTGAGGATTTGTGCTAAGAAGCATGGTGCTTTCATGGCTATTTACTGTGCAGAGTAGCAGAATTTAATGGAATTTGCTGGAAATCTCCAATGACAAATGTAGTTAAAAGGTGGGAGAAATATCTTAACAGGGATTCAGCAGCTGGTGAGGGAAGACTAGCTCTACTACATCATGATCTTTATATAAATAAAAATTACTCAAGTGTTAAAATTTTTATAGAATTTTTCAAAACTCTGATCAAATATTAAATGCAAAATACTTTCAGTTTTGAACACAAAAAGTTTCATACAAACAAGAAGCCATTTGACCACTGCTCTATCACTGGTAAAAAAAAAAAATAGGCCACTTTCTGTGGTTGATAGCACACAATAAAATGATGACACTGATGTTGTGTGCAGAAGCCTTTGATTTCCTAGCTCTAAGGACAAAGTCCCCAGTGACAGAGTGGTGTTAAAGCAAAAGCTCAGGACCATGTTCAAGCTTGGCATGGCAGCAAGACACTTCAACTATTCTGCTGTGACATCCCATTCAGTAGAAGCAATTCAGTACTACTACTTTTTAACTACATCTGAATGTGTGCATAAAATAAAGGTAGAATGCTATTTAAAAAAATGCAGAGGAGAATGTTTTTTAATTATACCAAGATAAAGGGTAAATTTGGAATATGTGAAATTGAATTAAGTAGCACTACTGCAAATTGATACTGATGAACAGGAGAGAAAAATGTGTTCCCAAGTGTTTCTGTTCTATACAGCCCATGCACTGTAAATATGACTTTGTAGTTCTGCAGCCATTCACATACACCACCACTGAGGGAGAAGGGGAGTGAGAAAACTTGACACAAAGCTTCAGCCCTTTTCCTTCTTTACAGCTCTGTGAAGTGGATATACAAGTGCACAGATGGAAATTACTGGACAAGTGGAAGGTAGTGAAGAATCCATCTCTAAACATCTTAACATTATACATGACAGTTATTATAACTCATTTGCTCATGATGGCTAACATTCAATCAAAAAAGCCAGTCTTCCACAATGCTATAGGAACAGTCTTCCACAAGACTGTCTGTACAAAAGTGAAATTCACCTTTCTTAGCTAAGCATACACCAAGGTTAGATCACCTTCATTATAAGAATGATAATATTGCCATTTAATCTTCTTTATTCTCTCCTGTCAGTAAAATACACCTCTCAGCTTTCTAAGTCAGGCTGAATAATAGAAAGTTTACATAATTCTGAAATACATCCAATACTTAATTTTTTAATTTAAACCCTCCCACATTCCTGTCTAGGTAGAAATATTTAAAAAGCATATATTCTGTAGCTATTATTTCACTTAAGCAAATAACCACAGATGCACAAACATCATAAGCTTCTTTTATCACACATACAAATTCATATAAAAGCAAAAACATAGAAGAACACTCCAGAAAAAACTTTCCCTAATATTTTTCAGGTCATTTTTTTAATCACAGCAAATACTTTTTGTTACTCTGATTCTGAGTACATGACCTTTAAACATATCATCTTGCCTGCCTCTGTACATCTTTTGATTTGTGACAACAAAATAACAGTTTCTACTTGTATTCGTTCATGATGGTGACTCATCTCTGTGGAAGTTAAATCCTGGCTCCTATGATCCTGGCCCAATTAAAGCAAGTTTATTTTGCCATTTTTAACTCAACGTTAATTAAGAGCTTGTTACCTTCTGCAGGTGTTTCTAATGGGATTGCTGTGGATCTGCCAAGATATGAAAATTCATGTGTGTCTATTTCTCCATGGATTGAGAAGAGATTATTCTCCCAGACAGAATTAAAAAAAAAAAAAAAAAAAAAAAAAAAAAAAAAAAAAAAAAAAAAAAAAAAAAGATTCACCCTCAATGACTGTTTCCTTTCAGAAAAGCAATGGTCTTTCCAAACATTAAAGTGAGGATTTAAAAGCAAAGACAGAAGGTTGCTGGGCTGACATTTCTTACCATTTCTTATCCTGAAAAGCTGATCTCTTTTCATCTGATATAAAAAGAATGGCCAAAGGACCAAAGGAACAAGAAGCCAGAAGGAATGATGAAACTGCATGAAAGCAGGAACCAGGCTGAAAGCACGTGTCTCCTCTAACACATACCACCACAAGAGGAGGATGGGATGGTTAGAAGTTTAATGCTAACAACCAACCTTCCCTGGCCCAGTTAGCAATCTCAGTAAAGCAGGGTTTTTCCCCTCTCCAGGGAATAAATATCTCACTTTAAGAAGGTCAGAAAATATTAATATATTCAGTGAAAGTCACTCCTTTAATTCACTCAATATGCGCATGTAAAAGTTTCACAGTCTTTTATGGTATCCACCTCTTAATGGAAGAGACAGCACAGTGTATCTCACAGCTTTCCAATGGATGCTGGGAAGTTTTGTTTATTGACTTGTAGTATGTGAACTGTAAACTGATTTTCTCATTATTTAGATGTATCCAAAGCTTTCACATTCTGGATACTGACAAGACACAACTGGCTAGCAGTCTTACTAAGTAACACATTTACACCTTGGGGAAATATCTTTTCATGGTATATACTGGAAGTGCTAATTGACTTTTATTTCCTAATAACTGTTGAAACTAATAAGTTTGGAAAAGCTGGTGATTTCAAAGAACTGTAAATTAGACATTAAGACATCTTTCAGACTGTCAAGCCTATATGTGAAAATCTTAAAAAAGTAATTTTTCAGCTTTTGTCCTCTAAAATGAATTAATGAAGTCATCAATAAGTCAATCATAACTGTCCTAATGCAGGATGTTGAGAATCTAGTAAAATCATATATGTAATTACTACTACTTTAAGTCATCAGAAAAGTAATACAATTGCCTTTTCCTGCATCATCAGAATGGCAGTATGGGAAAAAAAAACCTTGAGCTGCAGATAAGACATTTAGGACATTTGACATTATGCCTCAGTAGCTGGACTTTTTAAAAATTATCTGACAGTCTCTTCCCTCACCTTCCCATACCACACATTCACACAGTTTTTTAACACATTGACTGATTATGCAGAGAAGTACAAATTAAAATTATCACAAGTCCTAAAAAAATAAGCAGATGGACAGAGGAAAGGTACCTGCTAAGTATCTAAGGGAAAGACGGATATAAGAATTCACAATGTATTAGACAGCAGAGAATCCACACAGATAACGGACCCTAAAATGATTCTTTTTTTCAGTGAGTGTTTGTATGTTTTCAAGATATCACAATCTATTGACCAGATATCACAAATCACTGGGAAACCACTCAGTGGGTTCCTGCAGTGGAGAGAAATCAGTGCAATGCCAAGCCTGACTAATGCAGCATCAAGACAAATCCCTTTTTCAAAAGTTCACAGAGTCACAGACTATGCTGAGTTGGAAGGGACCCACAAGTCATTGAGTCCGACTCCTTGTCATGTACAGAACCAAGAGTCACACCATGGGCCCCAAGAACATTGTCCAAGTGCTTCCTGAACTCTGTCAGGCTTGGTGCTGTGACCACTTCCCTGCAGAGCCTGTTCCAGGGCCCAACCACCCTCTGGGGGAAGAACCTTCTCCTAATATCCAACCTAAACCCACTTCCCTGCAGAGCCTGTTCCAGGGCCCAACCACCCTCTGGGGGAAGAACCTTCTCCTAATATCCAACCTAAACCCCTCCTGACACAACTTCAGACCATTCCCTCAGGTCCTGTCACTGGTCACCATAGAGAACAGATCAGCCTCTCCGCTTCCCCTCATGAGAAAGTTTTGGAGTGCAATGAGGGCTCCCCTCAGTCTTGTCTCCTCCAGGCTGAACAGACCAAGTGACCTCAGCCATTCTTCATACAGCTTCCCCTCAAGGCTCTTCACCAGCTCTGTTACCCTCCTTTGAACACTCTCTAATCACTTTATCTCTTTCTTACATTGTGTCACCCAAAACTGCCCCACAGCACTCGAGGTGAGGCTGCCCCAGTGCAGAGCAGAGCGGGACAATCCCCTCCCTTGCCCGGCTGGTGATGCTGTGCCTGATGCCCCCCAGGACAGGGTTGGCCCTCCTGGCTGTTCAGGGCTGACTCATGTTCAACTTGCCAATGACCAGGATTCCCAGGTCCCTTTCTGCAGCATTGCTTTCCAGGATCCCATTCCCCAGCCTGTCCATACATCCAGGGCTGTCCCATCCCAGGTGCAGAATCCACCACTTTCTCTTGTTGAACTTCATACAGCTGGTGATTGCCCAGCCCTCTGATTTGTTGAGGTCTCTCTGCAGGGCCTCCCTGCCTTTAAGGGAGTCAACAGCTCCTCCCAGTTTTGTGTCACCTGTGAACTTGCTCTGTATTCCTTCCAGTCCTGTGTCCAAGTAATTTATGAAGATGCTGAAGAGCACAGGGCCGAGGATGGAGCCCTCTGGAACCCCACTAGTGACAGGTCCCCAGTCTGATGTCACCCCATTCACTGTAACCCTTTGTGCCTGACCTGTGAGCCAGTTGCTCACCCATCCCATGATGTGTTTATCCAGCTGCGTGCTGGACATTGTGTCCAGAAGGATCCTGTGAGAGACAATATCAAAAGCTTTACTGAGATCCAGAGAGATTACATCAACTGGCTTCCCTTTATCAGCTAGGTGGGGTACCTTGTCAGAAAAGGAAACCAAGTTTGATAAGCAGGACTTTCCTGTTCTTGCCTTAGAGATGATAAAAGTTTTTTTAAAAAAAGGCATCAGAAAGAGACTAATGAAATTTAGGAATGGGAGTTAAAAGAATAGAGAGAAAACAAAGAGAAGGTAAGACTCCCTCACTGCAACCCTCTTTTTCCCTTACATAGAAAACCCAACCCAAACCCTGAAATGTACAGATGGCAGTATCCGTGCCAAGAAATAGTGTA
This sequence comes from Aphelocoma coerulescens, assembly GCF_041296385.1. Classification (NCBI taxonomy): domain Eukaryota; kingdom Metazoa; phylum Chordata; class Aves; order Passeriformes; family Corvidae; genus Aphelocoma; species Aphelocoma coerulescens. The sequence continues at coordinate 45,934,678 of NC_091016.1, forward strand.
AGGGACTTTACTGTCCCACAAGGCCATTGGAAATGGTGACATCAGGAAATACGATTGGGACCCATGCCCTTTTAGAAAGGGACAGCTTGACCATATTAAAATGGGCTGCATTTCATTCACTCCATAGGTTCTGACTCACTGACAGGACATTAGCACTGTCAAAGCTGACTGCCGACTGTTTCTGTATTCGGAGTTTATAATTAGAGAGGAGGTGGTAGATGATAAAAGCAGGCAAGAGGCATAACAAGACCAAAGAACAGAGTAAAAGGTAAAGCTGGCCAATGGAGTTTAAAAAAAAGGGATGGAAAGCAAATTAGACACTTCATGCTGCCAAAGCAATAAAACAGTGAGAGTCTGGAAAAGAAGAGAGAAAAGAAAGTTTGTGAAGTTCAATCAGGAATGGAGAGGTAATTTCCTAGTAAGAATAAAATGAGGCACAGAGCACAGATAAAGACAGTTACATGGGAGGGAATTAAAGAGTGGAAAGAGTGTCCCTGCACTGAGGAGATCTCAGCTGACTAAAGGTGAACAGTAAAACACAAAGGATGGGAGAGAGGAAATGAGGGGAGCAATTAGGTGTAGAAATTGAATTGAAAGAACACCTGCCATTTAAATATTCCAGTAAACTTGAGAGGAAATACTGCAACAGAGCAAGCTGAATTGACAAGATCTGAATGTGCGCAGAAAGGATGCCAAGTAGTGACACCAAGGGGCTCCAGGATGTGTGGACATTGGCATAATGGCATGACTTGTAAGATGATCTACTCAGTGCTAGATGTACCAGAACACACTCCTTTGAGTTTTCCACTAAGTAACGCTGATTATAAAGTATATTAAAAAAGCCAAGTAAGGTGCAATTCATGTAAGCGCACCATACTCCTGTAGAGTGATCAGACACAACAAACATTCTGTAAAAAAAAAAAAAGGCAAACAGTAAAGTAACAGAATTAAGTCAATTTTCAGTTTATGCTCTGAAATCCCTAGGTCTGGTATCACATCTAATGTGTAAATGCAGGTTTTAAAGTCATTTCAGAAGAAAGCTGAAGTACATATGACTAATATTTCATTAATGGTCTATGCTGTTTGCCTGAAACACATGGGCATACAGAACCAAAATACTCCACAATCACTTTTAACAGCATTTTTTGAAATCAGTATGTCTTTCACAATGGACCACCCTATCAGGACTACGTATCTCATTGATGCTTCCATCTATCACTCATGCTCTTTCTCCCAGCTAGACCCTTATTCAGAGGTGTCCTACTTGACAACAAAGCCAGACAGTCAAATTTCTAACAGAATTTTTTTTTGCATACGAAACTATGTTTTAGAGTCGTAGTAAGTTTTGTAAGCCTTAGCTCCATTCTGGGCACTGTAGCACCACATACAACAGGATCTGTTACATTTGTATGCTATTTTCCCCTAGAATTGACATCCAAGGCAACAAATGTCCTTTCCCAGCCACCAAGGATTTTATAAGCATTACCAGTAATGTAGTTGGTTGCATTATTTGCAGAGAATATTCACCCATTTACAGTGAAGAAATAGACAGATGCCATGCTGACCGCTTCAGAGAGCGGGAAAGGACTATTAGAAATGGGGATTCTAATAGAGCTATTGTGTCCCATTTCACTTCTAATAACAGTGATCTCTTCGTGTCCTTCAGCAGGGTTTCCAAGATGCTAACCACTCAGAGCTTAATAGGCATATAGATTCTCACTAGCCAACAAAATTAGATGACAGAATAATTTTCTACCAACTTTTTCTTGTGCTTATATTTATCTCAAATGTAATTCCCACAATATCTAATGGTATTGCAGTTTTGCTTCCGTTTTTCGCAGATATTTAGTGACTCACCCAGTCATCTTTAAGTCTTGCAACCCTACACATTATTTGATTCATCTCTCTTCGCATATTTTAGTATTGTTCTCACTGAACCTCTGTCTTTTAAAATGCTTTCTGTAGTCTTATAAATTGCATCCTTTTTTTCCCCCCTTTAAAGATTTCCTTTAACTGCCTTTTTAATTTGTTGTGGAGATTCAAGCTTACAATAGTAAGGACCAATAAACCTCCCCTTGAGCTGGACTGGAAACAAATCCTTACTTTATGTTAACTGCAAAGCTTCTACATAAAGCAGACACACATGTTAAGAAGCTATGAGCCCTAGTGTCAAATATAATTTATTCCTTAAATGTAGTTTTAGGGCATGGAAGAAGAGATAAGATAAAAAGAAGGAAGAAAAGTGAATGGCCAAGTAGTCCAGAAGACAAGGTGAATTAGTAGGGTGTGCAAAAAATTGGCAGCTATGGGGTAAAACCAGGTAGGTGGCTTGAGAAAACAGCCATTCTACAAAGGGAAGAGGCAATCACAACAAAACAACAGCTGTCTGAAAGTCACCTTCATTTCCTCAGAGATCACACATTGGCTTGGACATCTCTCCAGTCTTAACACTGAAGGCCAAAAGGTGGAGAAAAGGAAAGTATCAGCTACACCACAACTTTCCCCAGAGTGAGGTAATCACACTGAATCACACTGTTGTGATCCTCTGAAGAGAATGAAAGAAGGAGATACTGCCAATTCCATGCCTTCTTCCTGCAGCCAACAATCTCATTTTTTACTTCTGCAGCTGTTCCTACTGGTTGGAGTCCATGTCCATCTTTCCTTTATGTTTGCTTATTTATTTTAATATTTATTCTCACCTTCATTCTTCTTCGTATAACTACACGAGTTTTATATTACATTTGGGTTTGGTGTGGTTTTTTTTTTGTTGTTTTGTTTTGTTTTGTTTTGTTTTTGTTTTTGTTTTGTTTTGTGGTTTTTTTTGTTTGATTTTTTAATAAAATGTGTAATGAGTTAACGAAACAAGAAACAGAAAAAAAGAGAAGATAATATTTCACAGAAGGGGAAAGAATGTAAGAATAAAACATAAAAAAATTCTGAAAAATAGGGGCAGAAACTCTTACCACAACTGACCACTTGCAAAGTATGCATGCTTAACATGATGATGTTAAATGTTAAATGTTAAATGTTTATAGTTTCTTAACAGTCAGTGGTTCAGCTCTTCTAACATAACATAAAGAATCATATCCAAATGACTTCATTCATTTGAAGTTGTGAAGAAATACTTTAAAGGAAAATATGACTTCATTAAATGAAATAGTAAAAACAGTACAACAATTTCTGAAATTTCTTGACTTCTAACCCAAAAGTTACACTTTTCTATATATAATTATGTGCATGTGAATGTACACAAATGAATTATGTTTGAATATATATGCATACTACACATATACATGCATACCTCACATATACAAATATTTATGTTTATATAAAATGCATAACATGAGTTTGTAATGGATAAAATAAACAGTGGCAAAACCATGAGGGAGCTATGCAAGACATCCTAAATGAGCAATATTAAGCCATAAAATGGCATCATTCATCCTGTATTCTATATATATTTTACAAATATATTCCTATAAAAATGTTAAAAAGAGTTTTACAAATTTTATTAGCATTATTTTTCATATCCATCTGCCTGTAGAAACAGGCTCCCTTACTACTAAGATTCCAACTGTAGAGGGCCCTGAGGGAGAGGAATAGTATAATATTTTTTTAAAACCTCTCAAATTATGCAAAGTAGATTTCCAATGTATAAAAATTGTCATAAGCTGTGAGCTAAAAGCATGTGCCAATGGAAATCAAGGATTCTTCCCTTAGAGCATAAAGTTTCCATTTTCATTCCTTAGATTTGCAAGATATCTCTAATTGGCACCAGCACTAAACTGTGCCCAGACCTGCTCTTCAACAAATCTAACTTTAGCACTGCTTGTGCACATTCTGAAAAGACAAAAACATGAAAAATAAAATAAAAGTTTCCTTTGCAATTTGTACTAAAAGCTGTGCAACTTGATATTCTTTAGAGGTCTAGGGTTGTAAATGCACTCCAGCTAAGCCCTGTTGAGACAAGAGCAGGGGAGTTGATTTAAGTGGCTATAAATGCACACAACTTATAAATGATCACATGAATACCTAATACTTTACACAATGTGACACACTAATACAATAAGTGACCTTTTCAGGAGTCAGACTAGCTGAGCAGGCACACGAGGAAAACTGCACACAGTGGTCTTTGGGAGCAGCCACACAGGAAGCTTTTTGAACAACCTGACTTTAAATTTGCCCTCCTACATACAGGCAATCGACACCTATTACAAATAACATAAACAAAAGCCAGAGTTTTATTTTATACATAGGGAAATGGAAACAAGTGATTTGGCAATAAATTTTGCAACTGGCTTTGAAAAAAATGAGTTAAGACTGCTAGAGAAGGGCAGTTTGAGATGACTATCTCAAAATGCCTGTAAAATCTCATTTCTCTGTGGGCAAGAAAAAAAAACATTCTAAGCCTAATACACTAAGTTACATTTCTCTAGTCAGAAGAAATAGAGGACTTCTGAAATAAGGGGAAAGCCTCATGTGACAAAATTTAACATACAATATGTGCTTAAGAGAATTGTCTTTCAATAATACCTGTTTAAACATGAATAGCTACGGTAATAATTCACCCTTAAGAGCAATCAATTTGATTGTAATAATATTTTACTTTCATCAGTGATAATTTTATTATTATATGTAGGTATTCAGTATCAGTAGGGTGACTACATTTGAACTACAATGTAAAGCCATTCACTAGGAGATTGAAAAATTCAGAAAAGTTCACTGATTTATACTGAAAGAAAGGTCAGAAAAAGATATAGTCAATGCAGTCAAATTTACTGATAAAGCTGAATAATGCATGTCCCTTAATGAAAAAAATTAAAATATTTAATGCAAAGCCAAATAAAGATGTACTTGTGCATTTGAATTGTATTATCTTCCCAATATAAAATTATCACAATGAAGTTAAGATTAAAAAGTGAAAGTGAAATACATATATGTACATATATCTGCACACATATCAAACTTGACAGACAAGGATCAGAAACGTAAATCTAGAGTCATTTTAGTTACTTTTATAAGTACCCAAAGCAGGTTAAGTTAGGACTACTCTTTGCAGGTACAAATCATTGCATTACATTTTGCTTAGATTTGCCCAGATTTCTGGGTGTAAGTCGATGTCTACATGCTGCCAGATCAGCAGTTTGTAAGTGGGAGGCTGAAGCAAGCCAAGATTTCAGTGTTATCTCTTCCAAATTTTTCTGGTGCACTAGCAACCATTTTCTGGCTGCAAACAATACCATACTGTATGTGTCATATTGTTAGTACTATGCCTTAATTTCAGATGGAAAACTGCCTCTCAAAATAGAGCAGAGAGTGAATTAAAAAAGAACGTCATCATACCGGAACTGTGAGAAACTAGAAAAGACAGAGGACCATATCTTCAGGTTCCTTGGATATATCACAACATATGGTCTAGAGAACATTTTATATTTAAAACCTCTCCAAAATACTGAATTGTCATTCATAAGAAGCCTCTTCTGTGCTTTTGAATTTGAGGACTAGAATTTAATCTCATTTTGTCTTTATTGTCAGCATAAATCCACATTTTCCAGTAGTACCTAAGATAAGAAATTTATCTCAGAAGTATCCTTTGTTTTCCAGTCTCTATCAAAATGGCCAGGAAGCTTTCTACATACAAACCCCGACTTTCTGAATTTGGGAGAGTTGTGTTACTGGGATGAATTGACTGTATAGAATTTCAATGTTATCATTAAAACCAAACAGTTTTCCCCATCCCAGATCCTTTTCAAATTCAAGATTCAAATGACTTCCTTTTTAAACCCTGGGGAAGAAGGATTTTAAGCCATAAATATTTTTGTTTATATCCTCAAACACCAAGGTCTATCCCAAACTCACAGTCGTTTCACTGGGTGCTGTCCATCAAAACCCTGCCATTTCTGAAAACATGTAACTCAGGTATGATAATAAGTTAAACTTTAGAACACTGTTCTAAAAGGAATATAAAGATTTCTAGAACAAACAAGCTCTCTCAGTTGCAACTTAAAGTTCCTTTCAAATATTTAACCTGTGACGTAATATGAATTACATGGTACTTTTAATTACCATAGTTAAAGCAGTAATCATCTCTGAGAAAAATCTTGGTCACACACCAGTCCTGATTTCTGGAATACCAAGATTGTCATTATAAATCTCCTTATATTCCATGTAATATCAATTCAATTATCCTACTTTCCTCTCAATCTGTACAAACCAATTATCAACTGCTTTTGGCTGCCTTGTGAGAGATACAGGAAGTGACCTTAACATACCCATAGCAGCCACATGAGGATCCTGCTAAAGTTATGAAACTCTCCCAGTGCAACAGGAGCAGAGGCTATCCTGAATTTCACTGTCATTATCTGTTGAATGACATCACTTATACAACTTGTATGACATCTAGAGAACAAACCCAGCATAGAGGTATCCCATTCTAAAGGAATACTTTTCCCTTACCAAATTTTAGTTAATGCTCAGGCTCCAGTATGACTAAAATGAAAGCATGGGTTAAACCATCTTACATTTGCTCTATGGTTGGACCTTGCTATCTGCACTAAATCCCAATGTTGCACTGCTTCAGTCTGTAATTAAAGAGTGTGACATCAATCCACTGTGTTATATATTTTCTATTTCTGCAAATGCTGTAAATGCCTACTATTTCATAAACAAAAATAGAATAATACAATGAACTGGAGGTTGTTTTCTTTAAAGGGTTTTATATGTCAAATCTATTACAGAATGCTGCTTAACTGGTACCTAGAATAAAAGCAGTGTAACAAAAGAGGGAAAACACTTTCATGAGCTTCATCCAGTACATGAAATTCCCTATTATGCTTTCTGTGCATTTGGATAGTCATACAATGCATGAGGGATTGAAATTACTTTTGAATACAATGTGTTTTGAAATAAGGTGTTTTTCAGGCTAGGATGTATTTCCATATATGCTGGAAAAAAACAAGGAAAATTGGTTTACTTAGAAATAATAAACCAGTTCACTGAATCAGTCCATCTTGATGACACTGATGCTATCTAGCAATGAGGTTGATGTATGAAAATTTCTTTATCCAGAAAGGTTTGCAGGTCCATGCATAAACATAAGCATTTGAGTATGAATCAACCAGGTTAAGCATGTGCTAATTATGCATGTTTCTGTGCAGAAGAGCAATATTCCTTTCATTGGTGAAGGACCTAATATAATCAGCAGAAATGCCAGAATTTTCCAAAAGGAGGGAAACAAAGGAGTGAGCTGCAGGTTACCTGCAATAAGAACAATAAGTAAAAGATGTGGGAGTTTGAGGTTACCCTGGGATGAAATACAGAAATGGGTACAGAATTATGAAAGAACTCTCTGTTAGAATTTTTCCTCCTATTTATTGTGGAAGACATCCAACTCAGGAGAAGAGCTTTGGCCCTTTAGAGGAAGTGTTCAATTATAGGCATAATGTGACTGGTTTGTCCTGAGCTTTTGATGTTTCTGTGATGGGAAACAGGTTTCATGTAACACCCCCATAAATCCTGATGAAGTCAGGAGGAGATACAGAGGCTATGACCAGTATTCCAAATCAATACACTACATTTTTTTAACTGAACAATATTTTACATTTGTTTTGATAATGAAAATATTCTAAATGCTGATAGTATTTTGCATTTTTAGCATACACCATAATTTACTTTCTAAGAAAATGCAATGTCAAGAAACTGATTATTCAGATAATTCCTCTTGACTATATATTTTATTATGAAAATTCTACTTATCATTACATAGGGTAAATATATGATTTGTAAATACTTCTGCCTTGGTGTTTTTTTGTGCCAAAAATGATTTCTAAAATTTTAGAAAAATAAAAACTAATTTCTTAAGTGGATTTTCATAGCACTTAAAAATGTACAGCAAATAGAGAGTCACACCAAGTAAATTCAGCACAGTTAATGATAGTCTATGGAAACCAGTATATAAGTTCTTGATTAAGGAAAAACCCAGAGTAAAAAAGCACAAATTGAGAGTGGGAAGAATGTATTTTAGTAGACGAAATAACTCCCCATGGACTGGCATACACTGTACAAAATTACTTATTTTAATTCTGACATATATTAGACATTCAGTTCTCTTGCTAGTAACTAGTTATGGCCAAAGTATGCAATTCATTATTCATACCATCATAAGAGAAAACCATCACGTCCGGCGCAAAGATGCTATGGAGCTTCAGACCTGAAATGTGCTCTAGCTTTTAATAACTGCTGACTAGATTTAACTTGATTCATTAGTGGCCTCAAAACTCCCTATTCAGACAGTGTGCCATGTAGAAATGTGGCTGCTTGCACTTTACTGCTTATCTTATTGAGAATACTAAGAAGATGCCTGTGTTAAAGCAGAATGAAGTTTGAAGCCCTTATAGAAATACTAGAGCACTGGATAGAAAAGTAAAACATCCTCACTGCATTAATAACATTTGTCTTGGCTTGGTATTTTGAGATGTGGGGTGCTGTTTTTTTAAAATATATTCTCAAGCATATCAGATCTGCACAGAAAGTAAAAAAATTCACACTACATATACCCCAGAGGCTAGAATTACTTCCTTCCCAAATAAATAATTAGGCAGATTTACAAAACGCACACTATTTCCCCAAGTGAATGGAACGGCTCCAAGCGATTAAATACATAATTAGGTTGTTTTTCTAAAATGCTTATTATTTACCTGAGAGTCTCATCGCAGACTCCTGGTAAATACTGTCTCCCTGCTAGCAGTTATTACCAAAAACACCTCCATAATTTCCAGCCTTCCTCCAGCAGTGATATCCACAGAGGATATTACTTGGGGCCATGGATCATGAAAAGCAAAATCTGGCTGTGCCAGGCAGCCCATTTAACTGACAAGCTGAGCTTCCTTTGTACCTGGTATTGCACTCTTTCATTTTCTAAACACAGTAGAAAGCAAACAAAAGGACTTTTTAGTACTGTAGTTCATGTTTTAGCTGGCCAGGAATTCTGCTGCAGGCTGTATCTATGTGTGCTTATGTGCATGCATGGCTACAGAAGAAAAGAGAGAGAAAAGCCCCAAGTTCTTATTAACACTTTTTTACCTGGTAAGGATAATGAAGGAAACGTGTTTGTCAAAAAACAAATAATCAAGGCTTTGAGCCCCACACTCCATTTGACATAAAGTTCTCTTTCCCAAGCAGCTGTCTTGGGCCAAGTTATCAGAGCATACCAGCCTTCACTTGTTACTACTCTCATTGCCTCTCTCTAGGGGACACACAGCCACAGTGCCAGGCATTCAACACGTGAATGTGAATATTCCTGGTCACCAGGTGGGAAAGAAAAATGTCAGGCATTAAGACCTAGCTGGTTCTCCTGTGCAGCCAAAGGACAATACCAAACACCCTTCTTCTAGTGATCACAGACAAAAAAATGACCCTAAAAGCGACCCCTTTTTATTACTCCACCTCCAGAGTCAGTTTTGCTTAGGCTTTCATCTGCTGAGAGGCCTCACTGCTTTGTGGTCCTTACAGAAGAGATCAAGAGTGACTGGAATGTCAATTATGATAAAAGAGGGTAGGAGACAGAAAGGCATGACAAGGTGAAGGAGAAAAAACAAAGACAAAAGGAGAAATGAAGAGCAAGAGAAAAAGGTGGGAAAGAATCAGAGGGCGTGCCAGCAATATTTAGAGATCAGCAAGTAAGTCAACAGAGATGGGCAGACAACAAAGGGAATGGCAGTGAAGGACAGAATAGAAAATATTTTACTTCCCAGAAAAAAAAAAAAAAGTCATGAAAAGAAATAATGTAGAATCAAGATAGGCATATTCTTGGGGAAAAATAAAGAATATGAATAGGGAAAGAAATCAGAACAACTAAGCAGGAGAATTTTAATGGGCATGAATTTGTCACTGTATTTCCCAGTTGTGGCATTTGTCTGGCTTTTAACACCTTCAGCTAAGCTATTTACGTTTCACACATAGTTTTACATGTGTTTTACATTTATATGTGTTATATAGATATATATGAATTCACAGTTACAACCAAATATCTTAAAAGGGGGTGAGAATTTCTTCAGATTTCCAAGTTGGTATTAATACAGTAAAACTGTTGTGAATATTCTGGTTATTTCTGTAAAATTCTAACACTAAAAGTGTTCTTGAAGCACTGGTGTCTCACGCAGTGTTAGCTGCAAAGCTGGAGGTGGAGTAGCTGAGGTGTGCACCAATTGGCAAGAACTGCACACTTTGCCAGGTCATTGCTTTTATAGCAGTACCTCATTTTTTAAGAGGTTTAAAAAGAGACATCTAGGGCAAAGGGGAACAGAGAAGAAAAGAAAACAGGTACTGACTGACAGGCAGATAGTGTACTGGCAGTCACCCACTACAATGCTGATAGATGGCCTCAGTTTCACATATATCGGTTTCCTAACATTCTGATATCTGTTAAAAAGAAATAGATTATAGAATGCATCTTAGTGCTTCAGTCTGGGCCTGCTCAAGGCACCTAAGGTTTAACATTCCACGTATTATGTAATCTTATGAATTTTGTTGTATTACAACTTACTATTTACTGTTGAATTTATCCACGAGCATTTCCAGTGAGCAAGGTATGCAAAGGTATTGACACAAAAAGTGTGAATATTCAAACTTAAATTGTTAGTGAAGGACATGACTAACAAGGATCTGTCAAGTTTCACTTCCACAGGTGTTTCAGAAATGGGAAAGTCTCCTAAGAACTTCATTCACCCTTATTAAAACAATGTATAAGTAAAATATATGTTTCACTTCATTTTCAACTAACTGTATCTCATGGGCCTTTATTTCTACCTTGGCTATGAATCAGACTGAATTGTGGACTAGAAAAGCCCCTTCTTAGAAGGTGTCCCTGATTCCATCCAGAGGTGCTTGACAGAATCACCACACTGCAAACTTCAATCTTAGTTTCCTTACAGATATCTATGTGTTTATGCTAAAAAAAATATTGCAGTAATTATGGGGATATTAAATTGTTCTGGCAAATCCTATTGTCCTATTAGTTTCATAGAAAAAATGAGGCTACCTTTGTTTTAAAACTGGAAAATGAAACATTTTCTAACTAGCCCAAAATTGTCAGGCATCAAAGCAAAAAAAACTAACTGTAAGCATCCTAATAACTCCTTTACAAGAGCATATTAAAACTCACCATCTGCTTAAGCACATATATTTTCTATCTTAAAGAACTTAGACTTATAAGACTACTCTGTTATCATATGGTGGCAAATTTCTATAAGCAACAGATAATTGTAGATAATAATTTCCATGCTTATAAGAAGGGAAGGAAACAAGGCTACCAAATAACAGTAGGTGACATGATGGCATTTTAACGTGAAAAAGGATTCCCCATGGGCCAGAATGAGAATATTGTTATTGCATACAGACCTTTCATCCATCACCAGTTTCATTCACCACTATATTGCTCTGTATGTGACCCCGATACACAATCAAAATCTCTTTCTTAAATTACACACCTTATCTCCTTTCCCTCATTTATTTGTTGTCTTGAAATACATTTTTGGGGAGGTAGAATTTATTGAGAAGCAGTTTGAACCATGTTACTTTTTATAACTCTCACTTGCACCTACATTGTGCAATCATTTGACACATCTGCTATATCAAGAACAAATTTGATTTAAGAGTTTTAATAAGACCTTGCATCAATAACTTAGAACAAATTGGTGATTAGTAGTATTATTTACACGCAATATTTTTGTACCCCTGTAATGCTGATGTCTGTTTCACAGGGATTAATTATTTTCATAATTTTGTCTAAGTAGTAATATAGAAAATGTCAAAAAGAAAATTAGATTTTCACTTCCCAGACACAGAAATTTAATTAAAGCCAACTCCTTGTTGAAGGGGAATGTCCTTAGCTGGTTCTGTGATATCGCAGCAGCTCTACATGCTGCCATGTGGGAGACCAAGGCTTAGAAAGTGACTCAGGGAATATTAATCACTAGGCTTTGGAGACTAAACACATGCTGAATGTGCCACAGTAGGTCCCAGCAGGTTATTTATGGAGTATATAAGTTAGCACTCAGTGATTTCTTATACAGGCTGCTGCTTGCACAGCCCACTGCAGGGATGGCGTTATACTGAAAGAAACCCTCTGCTTAGATAAAAAACTGATCCATTAGGAAATCTCTAATTATCCAAACATGAAAGGTCAGCTTCCCCTCAAGCTGCATGAGTGTAAGATAAAGACTTCAAAAAAATTCCAGCTGTAAAAATCAACATCTTCTTCAGTCTGTTGGATATTTTTAGGACAAACAGGTGTCTCCAGTCTGTGGAGGAATAGTCCACATATAAACTACTGAACTACTGTCATGGAAAGCTAAATTCCCAGCCTTGCGAGAGAAACTGGAGGCATTATTTATTCATTTTACCTACCCTTGCTCTTTAGATATTTTTTTGCTTCATGCCTTGAATAGTCACCAACATTTCTCCTTAATTCCCAGCCTCTTCAGCCTCTCTCAGTTCCTTCCCTTCATGACTCTTCTTTCTACTTCCCTGTATTATTCCTTCCTGCTATTCATCTAAATTGTTCCCATCTTTCACCCAGAGACTTCCTCATGAACATTAACTGCCTATGGACTAGAATGGGAACACTGAGCAAGGCCATTCAGGACTTAGAACACCATCCATGGAACTGAATGTAGTCCTGGTTCAAAGTGAATCTACAGCCACGAACGAACACAAAAGCTTCTTTTTCAGAAGCTGACCCTTCTTTCTTAAAAAATGTATTTTTCTGGAGAAGATAGGCATTAAGGAAAAATCATTGTACTTGCTATAATGGCATTTACATAAGATGAATTAGAAAATAGCTTGAATTAAAACCCCATCCAAGCAGTTCGGCGTTAAGTTGGTGACTAATAAAACTGTATGACTTGATTTTACTATTCGTGTATATGATGATTTTTCTCAATCAGATGACAAAAGTGACTTGCCAACCATGTCAAGTAATCATTGCAAGGTAAACAAGTATGGGCAGAAGTGCTTTCAGTCAGAACAAATACCTTTCATTTCCAAAGATATAGTCACAGATTTCACTGGCTCCAGGTGAGACAAAAATTCACCTCTGCTTCAGCCAGACATAGAAATGGTGAAAGACAGATAGACCCCTCTGCACAGACTTCTGCCACTGCTCCAGTATGTTTGTTTTATGTGGACACAGGCCAGCTCATTTTATACGACAAGTGTGCTTTGAAAGTTCATTTCTAGTTCCTTTTAAAGTCAATTAATTTCTATGCAAGACTTTTTCATTATCTCTTGTCCTTCATTATTGCTAACCAGATTAAGCCTATGTGCACTGTCATCTCTATGCAATTTACAACTGAAATACATTGCAATAGAAGGACTAGTGAGAGATAAGGGAGAAAAACACCTATGGGTAAGACATCTCATGCAGAATTTAATTATGGCCACTCATATTTCTGTAAGTATCACATTGTATGATTTCACTGTAGCTGTTCCCAGAGAAGAATCCAATGCCTGCTTCAAATATACCATGGGATTAAGCTCTGCTTGTTCTGTAGATTTGGAGGCTGTTTAGATAAGAAGTTGGCAATCTGTAGCTACAGAAACAGCACAAAGACTTGAGGGAACAAACCTCAGATGTCACTGCTTGAACTTCAGTCAACATGGAAAATGGAAATGAAAGAGCTGCTGTGACTTCTAACCATGTCCTTTGAGCTAGTCTCATGAGCTTGTGCTAGTAAAGGAACACAAAAAATCACTTGATACACTGTTAGCTCATGCTTATTTTATGATCACAGTGAGAGGAGAACGCAGAAGACCATAAAAAATTCTTCAGGAAACTACTTCAGGAAGCTTCCCCAAATTCAACTAATCCTTGTGAGTAAAAATCTGGTTTATCTACATGTTTTTGGCTCTGTTCTCTGTCAAAGTCTACTTCTGTATGCTCAGATATTTCACACAAACAAGAAATTACAAAAAGTTTACAGCTGCCAAGAATTTAACAGCTCCTAAACATTAAACGTAAGGAGCACTTTGCATTAATTCCTAAAGCTGAAAATGTGTGTGCTTTAAATCCCTTTTATTTTATTCCTCTAATAATTGCTCCCATTTCCTGAATTTTCTGATTTCCTAAGGTATCTCAAATGTGTTTAAGCAGGTTTATTGGAGAACACAGATTTCAGAAACTGTTGACATATTGAGGCTTCACACCAGGCAACTCTTACTTCTTAGACCAGCTGGTTCACTTTAGGTCCCACCAAACTATGCATGCTTCTAAATTACATTCTTGAGAAGGTTCTGTTCATAGAACACTGACCTTCACTTTAGATCCCCTTGCATACACACACCTTCTGAAATTTATTGGAGCTTTTGTCTATAACAAAAGATTAAAACACACTATTTGGTGTGATCAAATCAAACACAGTCTTCCTCCTCCCTTCTATTTGCAAACTCTGCTTAAGCTGTTCATTCTCCCCTTTTCTATAAGGGTCCTAGGATTTTGAAAGATGGTTCAGAGATTCATGACTGCATTGACATACTGTTATTATATAAATAGCATATAATGTGGATAAAAAATTTAATCTAACCCTAGAAGCTTTCCTTCAGTGAAACGTGGTTCTTGAGGCAATTTATTATGCTTTAAAGCTTTAGTCCTTTTTATTAGCAGTTTCATACACAAAATGGGGTAATTCTCCTTATTTATTTATATATCTGTGGTAAAATCAGATTACTTTCAGATACAACAATGTTTTACAATCATCAGGAGAACTGCATCTTTTATCTGGATTCCTTTAAAATACATCATGCATATGATTACTCATAAGAAATAAAGACATTTTTGCAAAGTGCCTACAGCAGTGTAAAACCTTGCCTTTCCTTGGTGTCACCAACTTTTCCACTACCAAAGAACTGTGGAAGCCTCTTTTACTTTGGGGACCAAGATCCATAATGCTATAATGCTATTTTAGAACTGCAATGGTGTTCATAGGAACATAATGTGTTTAAAAGGGGTAATACATTGTATATTTGTATACAATTCCTTCTTTGAGGTAATGCTGTAAGATTCTTTGCCCCACACAGTAACTAAATAACCATAAATGATCTTTCATGCATATGCAAATCTATCCCTCTAAGCACCTTATTAATTATTTCAAAGATACTTGGAGGTCACCACTCATGGAAATTTCTATGCATGAAGCCTCATTAATACAAGACACCACACAGAGAGATGGGATAGATTTTTTGTTGCTATTTAACAAGGGCAGAGAGTAAAATCTGTAACATTTACTTTTTTATTTTAATGACCAATGAAATTCAGACAGCTCCTATCTGCAAGTCTTTCCTCTGAGCTGATCCAGTGGGTTTGAGTCGTGGGGCTGCTGCCACACTCCTGTGAATAGCTAATCCTATCAATGTACCAGTTACTGTGCTCAGAGCTCTGATGCTCAATGCTGGCTGCTCTCAGCTAGAGTACTGCTGCCTGGCACTCGATTAGCAGCTGAACACTAAGGAATTAATGTTGTTCTTCCAAAAATCACAGCAATGACGCGGTTTTTTTTTTTGGAACAAAATGAAGCTGTGGCACTATTGAGGTGATATATCATAGCTCATCAGCTGAGATGATAGCTTTCTTTTGAACACATATTATCTCCTGCTTAATAACGCCCCGTAACAGAAATCAAAGAAAAGCAAGGATATAACCACACAAAATACCTGAATGCAATGACAAAATTCATCCTCTGGCACATCTGTGCCAGGAAATGAGAAATTAAACCTACTTGAGAAGCCTTGTTTATCTGAAATCCCTAGATCCTTTCCAGCTCAAGTTATCATACACTTGTGATGACAACACTGATCTCATCTGTCACAGTGACCCTTTGCTGTAACAGCTGCTGTTTATTTTTATTCTGTTGTGTGTGTGGTGCTTTCACCTCTAGGTTGATCCAATAAAAGATATAAAAAACTTGCTATGTTGGTACATTCCCTTGATAAAAATCGGGAACAGTGAGTCAAATGTTAATGGAAACTGCAGGCTATGTTCATTATGTTATCTCTATTTTTGAAAAACACTAGAATGAACAGAACTAATTGGAAGTGCCAACAATTTAAATATGCTTAATTACAAAATCAAACCCTCCTGTACAGTTCGAGGGCAATGTGTGCACATACGCCTTGAAGAAATGCACTAGTTTTTAAGTAAATCTACTCTTACATGAAAATGATAAAATAACTTTTAAAAAGTCCAAACCCCAAACTTCAAGACCTCATAAACACTATTTCAGCATTAGTCTGTGGAGTTTAAATATACATGTATTAATGCAGACTCTTTTGAGTTGTCTGTGGAACCTGGTCAGCTACCATAACACAAATCTCATAAGAGTGAATATGATTTTGTTTTGTATTCCTTTTAGAAGAAGGCTCAAATGAACCTCTATCCTTCCAATACAGCTCATACATTACATTTTTTAAATTTGAGTCATGCTCTATTAGGGTTTATCTATAACAGGTATTAAACGAACATTGCCAGAATAAGAAAGAAAAGGATTTTCTTGGCATGTCCCACGGTGTTCATTCCTGTCAGGGGGAATTCATTTTAGGCTTCACTAAGGTAATTAGAAAAAGCTGTGCCAAATAGTGCTTTCTCATACTCACATGTAAATACAAACTGCAAATTGCAGTTGCAAAATGAAGATTGTGAACTGTAGACTGTAAAAATGCCATCTCATGCTATTCAGTACAAGTACCATGGTAAGTGGAAAAGAAAATCAAGTGGCACTGTTGTGAATGTTTCTTAACTGAATTCATTGATGATGAAAGCTGCTTCATCCATAGCTTTGAAGGAGGCTAAAACCCCTTGTATCTGAACAGTAGGAAGGGGTTGACAACTCAGGCATGCCTCCTCCTCACAGGTATGATGAAACTCGGTCTCATGACTTTCTCAAAGAACAAAAAATAATCATTAGTTCCTAACTCAAGTTTAACTTAATACTAGAGACAACCAAATTACTTGTATATCAGAAAGTTAGGTTCAGGTAGCTGCCGAAATGTACCAGTGAAGTCACAATAGCCCTGCTTAGATTCTTCATCCTGCACAGCAGCTTGGAAGAGAATACTTCCAAATTCATTTTTTAAAATTCAAAACTGCTAACATCACAGAGACAACTGATGGAGGTAGCAATCAATAAGACAGAGAAAAGGTATTGCAATTGGATTACTATTACTGCTGCTATTAGAACTACTTTAAGGTATAGTATTTTGAAAACAACTTTTCAATTTGGAGAGTTCTGAAACTTTGAGATTAGCAAGATTTTAGTCTTCCCATATTTAGCTGTTGTAACACTTAGAGTATAACACAGCTGAGGCTAGATTGGCAGCAATATCTTCTTTTCCATTCCCTCAGCTGAACCCTATCTCACTTGAACAATAGAAGTACACCCATCCCTTGTACACCCTCTACAGTATCCCTTTCTTAAGCCAAACCCATGCCTTCCTCAACTCCAAGACTGAAATCACAACCCTGAGCATCCCAGCACCATTTTCTTGCATATTCTCCTCATCCCATCCCTACTCTGCTTCTTCTGTTCAATTCCCATAATGTTCAACAAACATTCCCATAATGTTCAGCAAACAGAAAAGAGAAAAAGACTGGCTTTGCCAGTTAGGGGTAAAAATTTCTGAAAACTTCTTAGTCTCCTCTCTGAGAAAAAAGGACATCTGAACTGAACAACTGAAGTTGAAGATATATGGAAAAATCCTAATAAAAGTTTTGTGCAGCATGACTAGAAATGGGTTTACAGACAGAAGAGGCAGAAGGGTCATTAGTCTGACATATCAGCCTGAACTGGAGGAAGCTCTGTGACACCAGCCATAGCAGCAAGGAGGCCACAAGCGAGGAGAAAGATGAGCTGCCTGCTGCAGCACTGGCATAACTGATTAACTTAAGGAGCTAACAGAAGAAAATGGAAGAAAATCAGTAAAAGAGGGAAAAAAGGAAGGGTTCTACTCAAGCAGCTTATTAATTTGCATGGGAGCAGAAAATGGATTGACTTCTGGAGAAGCAAGGAAGGTGGCTGAGAGTACAGACTGACCACACGGTACTATGCTAATGTAAAGGTCAAGGAAAGAACACTGGGTATAAAGTGACTGTTCAGTTTCTCATGACAAGTTTCCCTACACAACATTAAAAATTATTTTGTGCAGATGACATCAGTGTGCAAGTGCAGTAGCAGACTGACCTGTTCAGGAGGAAGTAAAATAAGAGCCAGCAACACAGCATATACACAGTAATTCTAGTGAAATGTGAAGAAACATTGCTTGCTTGCCCTTGAAGCAAATACAAGTAAATAATTTAAAACATTTCTTTCTACTGTACTTTCAATATCCTCAAGGCATGTTCTCAGATTAAATAGATGCCACTCTCTTAAGAACTTTTGTCAATTTTTCTCCTATCTAGTGGGGTTTGAAACTTATTTATCAGCCATTCAGGTAACTGGGCAAACCCATCTTATATGCAGCTTCTAATATGCTGTAAAATTATTCTCATACCACGATACAGCACTTGAGACAAACATATATGCTCACATGCTAATTTAGCCCCAAGAAAAAATTCTATGCATAGAATATACTTCTTCATAGCAAAATTTTTGACAAATTTTCAGTACACATGCCAGTGTAATTGAATCAATTCTCAAAACAAATCTTCCATAGTCCATTTAAGTCTTTGTTTAGTTAAGTCAAACTTTGTTTCTTACTCAGGTAAAACACATAACTACATTTCGTTCAGTGAAGTGATAATTAGCAGTAATAACTTCACCAACAGGAAGATTATTTAAAATTCCTGTTGCAATCCTTTTTTGTTAGTACTTGAAGGCAGACCAAGAAAGTTAATAATTTACTTAATTTGAAAGTGGACATGTGGAGGTCAAGGTGTTTTGTGTTTTTTTAACCAGAGTGTAATGCTATCATCTGCTTGCACTTCATGATTATAAAAGACTAATGTGAAGAAAGTAAACATTTGATTTTAAAAGAAATGCCCTTTGGAATCCAGTTAATTCTCCCGTTCACATGCTTAGCAAAAAACCACATCAACATTCAAATGTTTTCTCCAAGAAATTAAACAACTCCTACAAATGT
Source organism: Aphelocoma coerulescens (assembly GCF_041296385.1). Taxonomy (NCBI): domain Eukaryota; kingdom Metazoa; phylum Chordata; class Aves; order Passeriformes; family Corvidae; genus Aphelocoma; species Aphelocoma coerulescens. The sequence continues at coordinate 45,953,803 of NC_091016.1, forward strand.
GGTATAATTTCACTGATATACTCAAAACTAATAGCTGATTAAAAAAATCTTACCCTGAAATCAAAATCACATTAAAAAAAAAAAAAATCATCTGGAACATACCTACACAGGGGAGGGAGTAGCCAAGCTCTGGGTCATGGATGAACTGGCGGTCATTCAGCATGGTCACACAATACAAATGGAAGCAGTCCAGGCAAATGACATGGCGATGCACACATTGGAACACAAGCACAGGACTCCTGTTAAAAACAAAATAGTGAGAATGATGAACAAGGACTGGACTGAAATCCACAAAAAGCCTCATTTCAAACTTCTAATTTAATAATAACTTTTAATTCATAGTAAACAGGATTATTACATAGGTAAAAATAGAATTTATCCTGGCATATTGCAGCACTTTTAAAAAGAGATGGTTTCTAACATGAATCAGACGTGAGGAAATGTAAGTAAAGCTTTTACTGAAAGTTGAAACTTTACTGAAAACTGAAACATAAAGCAAGAAAAGTCCTTTACTAACAGATATCCTTTGTATGAATGAGGAAAGATCACATATGGTAAAACATGGCAACAGGTAGGATAAAATAAGAATGTGACCAGCTAGGAAAGCTAAAGATTTTGTGAAAACCACCCTGTGCCTTCAGCCTCTTAAGGCAGCCATTTAAACTCTGCACAGAAGGCATTCCCTTAGTAATAATGAGTGAAGTAATTCAGCCTCTGGTCAGAGGTATGGGATTCAATTTGGGAGCAAGACACCTAGACTTAAGTGCTGGGTATAAATACCAACTCATATGGCAAGTGAGAAATTCCCACTATGGTCAATATGCTTAGTGGAGGCTGGAGCTGATCAGCCTCCAGGTATCTGCAGTAGGGGGGAGCCGAAACACCAATTTGGCTCCGTTGCCTGTATAGGCTGTCTCCATGGACCATTACAGGAGTTCAGACACTCATCACACATGCAGAAACCTAACTAAATATGGCCATCCCAAGCCTGACAGAATACTGCTATACATTATTTCTTGTCTTTCAGAACTATTGCCAACCTCAAGTCTCAAAATGGCAAAGAGAGATGTGTTAAGTTGAACACATCGGTGAGATTCCCATTCAAATGTTGAATTACTTTACTCTAATTTGCTTGTGAGTGAACACAGGCAGAAATTTAACACAAATTTCAATTTTTTAGTAACTAGGAAGAAGGATAATTATTTTTAAAAATAAAAGTATGAATTCTCACCCATTTATGGTACTCCAGGAGACAAGTTTTTAAATAAAAAATCAAATACAGAAAGACTTTTGATAAAATCATTAGAGTTAGCAGTACTGCTACATCCTCTCCAAAATCTGCTAGATGATGCTTTGAAAATCTGCTGAAACAGTAAAACACAAAGCCTTCAGTGTGGGAATACAACTTCAAAATGTAATCAATAATTTCACATACTGTATACAAGCATTTAATCTTCCATGGAAATATGTTTTAGTATTGCAGATACTATAGAATTCATGGCAGTGTGTTAGTATCTCCAAAAATATAATCTCTGTGTTTTAAGGATTTTGTTGAATAAAGCAGCTTAAAACTGAATTAAATAAAACCTCCCCATTACTAATCCTTATTAGTTGCCAACTTGCTGTTCTGAATGTACCAAATAATAATTTAAAAAAGACAGCTGTAAGGCAAAATGAGAAGCTGATCTCTATGAATTTATCTGCTTTGGAGGGTTGCAAAATCATTATGGAAAAGTAGAGGAGCAGTTATCTTGTCCCTGCGGTACAAAAGTCCCTATGGTCACTAGTCAAACGTAACCATTAGAAAAATACCCCTAATATTTCTTCTTAAATTGCAGCTATAATAAAATTTGCCTATAGTTTTAATGGATATCTCACTTTAAGGGTTAATTGTTCTTTTTTATTACTTCAGTATTTGAATATCTTTTCCAGTTTCATGGGAAGCTCCCTGGTTCTAAATTCACACCTCTCTGACCTCCACTTCAAAGACAAAATACGTGTGTGGTGAGATGCATAAGAGAAAGTCATCAAAAGGGGTGTATCCTAAAAAAGCCAGGCCAGAAATGAAATTGGTTTATTAATACTTCCACCTAAACTCGTACAAAATCAATAGTAACAGCACTTCATTATGCAAATGACCTACTATGATCAGTTTCTACTGTAAATTATTTCGTGATAATTGATTTTGCTTCTAAACGTATCACCATTGTCTAAAATCAAAACTATATTCTCCAGAAGGGGCACAGCCATACATGTACATACTTAAACTGCATCCTTATTAATCTTTAAAAAATGCTATCTTTTAACACCATCAGACTCCAAGCAATGTGTACAAGACAGATATAAATCTGGGTTTTGACAGTGTAAGAAAAAACAAGCTTAGCTTTCACAGCTCTTACACTGCCCCCTAATTTTTCAGCCCAGGGTATCTGTGTCATAGGGCTTTGAGATACTCAATCTGTATGCAGTGCAGATTTATCCAAATTCAATTGGCATTGGAACAATCGCTGCAGTCCAACATTTGCAGATTTTGTATCAAAAGAATGCAATACTACTTTAAAAGGGGCATAAAAGTCTTGTTCCTGAGATCAGTAAAGATGAAGATGCAGTGATTACGTTCCCACGGCCCAGGTGAAGCTAGTGAATACCCATTTAGGACATCCCCAAGAGTTATTGATAGAAGACTTTCTTGTACTAAACAGTTTATTTCAGGAAGGAGTATCATGAAAGTAAAAAAAAAAAATGCCACAATGTAACGAGGTCCCTTCCTCAATCTAACACAACAGGCTAGTAATGTAAATCTGATATATATCTTAGAAAGTGTTTCATAGGTTCCATTTACATAATGTGTTTGGCTGAATTAGAGGCTTCATGAGACTAATATATAAGAAAAATGTTTCTCACAGCAAGGGATAAATTGGTCCTTTTTGTTCACCAATTAGGAATTTTTTAAAAACTGAAAATCCAACATTACAATGCATCATTGGAAATTTCCATAAGTAACTCACTCCTCTTCTTGGATTCCTTTTCATTGAAATTTTATCAGCATGCATTGACTTAAATTAAAAAGAAAGGGGACCCTAAATGTTTCTGCTTTGTGTTACTACTGTTGGGTAACTGAGTGGCACAACAACAGCACCGATGGAAGTGCTTTCGGGTCCATAAGCCCTTTCCTACTTCCCTCCAGAGCAGCAAGATGCAGATAACTCTCAGACAGACTACCACAGGATACTGGTTAAAGAAAGATACAAGGACTTGATCTTGTTTAGATAAGAAGTACTCTGAGAAATTAATTGTTCTAGTATATCCCAAGAACCTCATGATGGTTATTAATGTATGAAGATTGAGTTCAATGGCTATGGATGGAAGGATCTACTTAGCATAAGGAATTATTTGTAGGCATAACAGTGGATGTTATACCTTATATAAAGCTGATATATCTTTCAATGTCTACAGAAAAATATTTGGGGCAATTTGTCTCTTGCTTGGTCTTTACTCTTCATATTTTGAAAAAAGCTTGACTGAATTAAGGTTAAAGAGCACACCACATATATGAGAACATTATTTTTTGGAAAATGTGAGTAGCCACAGTCTGAAGCATTTTGGGGCAAGGAATACATCTAAGCCTGTAGAAATATGTAGAAATAAAGTTGGACAAATCTGTGAAATCCCCTTGAGGTCATTTCTAGGTGACAGTTGGATTTTTCTCACCTCAATCTCACAATCTTAACCAAGTAATAATAAAAACCTTAGCAGATGTCTATATGGCTGCCTTGATGGGATTACAGTCAGCGAAGCAAAAATAACCATGTGGGGTTCATTTCTCTGCAGTAAATAAATATGAATGCACACAGCTATATCAGAGTCCTTGACCCCACCTATGAGTACTATATTTATCATAAAACACTTCTGTATTTCCAGCACATTTTTCCACTTTGGCAATCTTCCTGTACTTCAAAAAGCTTACTATATAAGTACTGTAAAATAATTTCATTTATAAATGGATCTCTATGTTGTTCCAAAACAGATCTGTGTTAGGTTTCAGGTCATTCACCATTCAAGAAAAGGTGAAATGCTGAAAAAAAATGTGTAAGGAAAAAAAAAATAGGAAAATATAAACTTTAGTGACACAGACAGTACAGGCACTCTCCTGATTCATAAGCAATCAAAAGAATTAAACAGAAATACTGTCCTTGAGCAGCAGTCAATCTGTTTTGGCTGTATCCTTGTAGCAGAATGAAATTACAATGCCTAAATAAGCCAAATTATTCATCCATCATGTGGCTTCCTCATAGAACTGTATGTAGGAGAATATAGTCTTCTAATTCATACAAAGCTGGTGTCACTTCTGGCTTTTCTGTCTATCACACACATTCCACAGCCTTATTCAAAACTCATGAAAGAATTGCCTGTTTATGATGCTTTAAGTGCATGGTTTTCTTACCATGAAAATACTTCCAGGTATTTTCTGATTAAATATGTTATTAAAATCCATTAGAAAGATGATAATATTTCTATAAAATATAAACATAGAAAATACAGAAAAATTGCCACAGTCATTTGTGGTTTAAAATTTATAAGTTTGGAGGAAAGTAGAGCAGCAAATCCTGCCTTTTAATGAGTAATACGCTATTATGGATTAATAGAAACAGTGACCTATCAATTTCAGGCAATCTGTGAGTAACAATGCAGGCACCAAATATTTAGATAAGGGTAGGCATATGAAATGGGTATCAAGACCTTGCCAGAAAAAAGAAAAAGTTCTAAGAAAGTAATATCAATGATATGACTTTGCAGTCAAGAATCCATCTTTCACGGACTTTAAGAAACAAAAAAAAAGTACATCCCTACTTTTCCTTTCCTAAGGGATGAAAATATATCTTAACAGTTGCCATATTGATTAAAAACGCCAGTATATAAAAATACAGTATTATCAGATAACTGACATATTAAATCCCTTAAAACAATAACCACCCCCCCGCCCTCCCCCCCCGTTTTTTTTTTGTATTTGATCACTTGCCACACAAAGCCTCAAAGGTCATGAAAAGAAGGTTATGAATGCCATGAGACAACACTGTGCAAGCTTAAATTTTCTGGCTGTGCTTCTGTATAAAAATGTATTCTGACCCACAGCTGTTAACTTAAAGAGGCATCAGCAAGTGAAATCTGACCTATATTCTCCTCTATTACGTTACATGTTTTCCTCTAAAATGTACTTTCATGTTTCTTATTTCTACTGGAAAGCAGTGCCAAGAGGCCAGAATCCAGAAACAGCCTGACAGTAATAAACCAGAATATAAGAGGAAAAAACAGGCACACTTAAAATTAGTGCACATGATGGCAAGTACTCCTTTCAGCAGTGTTCCTGTTAACTCCGTTGTTAAGGTTTTTTCAGGCTATGGAAATGACACATTATTGCCTGTAAAATCTCTGATCACTGTGGCAGGCAGCAGCATTTGCCTCCTGAGGACATGGGCAAGGGAATTCTATGTTACATGCACTGGTAAATTCAAATTAGTACCTGGTACTATGTGTGTGCTCTGCCTGCTTGCTCAGACATGCCTTGTATGAGCTCTGTGTTCAGACACAATAACCATCCTTGCCACTAACAGCTGAATCTTATGATATCATGGGTAGATGGTGAACAGACTGGAGGAGAAACTCATCCTGTAACCTATCAGATTAGCTGTTCACAGTGCTCCTCTGCACAGCAAATAGCCAATAAATCAGACATGCTTTGAAAGGAGATCAGTAGAACCTGCTCCTTTTCCTTCATCTGTGCTTGTAAAACCTCACTAATGCTCCCCTGGAGAGAAAAGGAAAAGACCTTGGTAATGGAAGCAAGAGATGACAAATGTGAGCAAAGGCAGCAGCCCAAAAACTGCCCTACCCCTAGCCCTGGTTTGCTTGCTGGTTACCCTTTATAGCTTGCTGAGCTACAGCTTACTGTGAACTGATTCCTCCATACTGACTCTTTGGCATGCAATGACCTCCCAAGCCTATGTCACTTGTACCTTCAGCTTTTGCCATCTGTCATAGGTTAGCAAGCATAGTCCTGGAAGGGATGTCCTTGCTAAGGGGTGCTTACAGCTTCCTCTGGGACCTGACAGAACCTATCAGCTGGCCAGTTTGAATATGGACAATTCTTTAAGCCACTTAAAGTTGTGACCGCCTCTGTGATGCACACTTAAGAATAGAAAACCTGAGGCAGACCTTCTCTCTTGTTTCCGGTGCTGGGAAAGGTGGCTGTGGGCCCGTGCAAGGTGCAGCGGGCCCAGCCCAGGCCCTGCTTGGGCCAGGCTGGGCCGGGCCAAGGCCATCCTGGAGCCGTTGGGCCCTGTTCCACCCGCAGAACACCTGTGGGCAGCCAGAGCAGCTCTGCTCCCCCCAGCCCCCTCCCTCCCTCCCCCCCCCCACCTCCACTGAGATAAGCTACATTCCAGCCGAAAGGCCGAGGTGAGATTAACCCTTTTATTGCTGTGGAGTGCTGAAAACCTGAGGGAAGAGAAAGAGGAGATGCTTAAAGCTGAAATTCTGTTGTAAAGCTATGATATATCAGAATATTCCATTGTAATTTCATGAAGGCATGGGGGGTGGAGCGTTCAACTCGTAAGCAAAAGCACCTGTGCTGAGATAGGCAGATGCTGATGCAGCTGTAATTTCATGAGAAGTTTGGACAGGGAGAGATGGAAGCAATGAGGACTTTTGCTCCAAAGGGAAAAGGAGAAAACCTCAGTTACTAGAGATGGTCCCAGAGATAGTCCTAAAGATGAAGATAAGGAAGACCCTTTGCTCCCACGGAAGGAGAAGGGCCTCTGTTCTTAGAGATGAAATGCTCCCAGAGATGGGTGAAGAGAACTTTTGTTTCTGAACAGCTCAACCTTAAAATTGTACCCCACAAAACTTCAAGAGTGGACCCTTGAAAGCAGTTGTGGGAAAAGCTGCAAGTTGGGGGAAGGGACTCACCTGCGAGCAGAGAGACCTCTTCCTAAATGGACTGAACAAAGTTATTTGGAAGTGGGCGGCTGTCTCGTTGTGATAATGTTTTCATAGCATGGGCAAGAGAGACTCCTCTTCCTAAATGGACTGAACAATGTTTTTATGGAAGTGATAAACAGACTGAACATCTTAAGGGTTGTCTCTTTACATTGTCAGTAGGGAGGAAGGTGGGGGGAGGAGAAGTGTTCTGAAGGTGTGGTATGATATTTTTTTCTTCTTTTGGGTCTGTTAATAAACTTCTTTATATTCTTTCAAGGTTGGTGCCTGCTTTGCGTTTCTCCTAATTCTTATCTCACAGAAGATAAGCAGTAATGAGTATTTTGGACCAAACCACTACACTAAATTGGTGTTTCTGCCCGGTTACAAATCCAACCCGCTACACCGTCAAAGGGTGGCACATGCTTCTTTCACCCTTCCATAGATTTAAGCTGGGTCACAGCAAGCTTTCCTCTCCTCTGAGGCAGCACCTGGCCCTTATCAGCACAGGCAAAACTGCTCTGACAGTCCACAGCAATCACACACTCCTGTTAGCCCAAGGAGCCTTCCTTTCACAGGCTCATAACTTTTTGACTAGAGACACACAGTAAGGAATCAGTATCATTTGTTTTTCAGGAAAAAAAAAAAAACATCAAGATAACCAATGAAGTTGGGAGAACGATGGGATATCACAATAAGAGGAAGGAGGCCTAACCTCACCTACACCATTTTCAGCACCACACAATCCTTTAGTAATTAATGATTAATAAACGAAAAAAGTCAAAATATCTTCACATCCTAATGGCATTTTATACTCTTGATTGGTCCCACTGGGCCTACTGAGGTCCTGTTGATTTCTTTCAAGAATTTAAACCTTATTTAGTAACCTTATTTTAGTTTTATTCTCTATATCTATGCTAGTAAAATTAACATTGTCAGAAAATGTTCTTATGCCACTGGAAGGCAACTGTCTGTGCTGTTAAATTGTTAGAATGGGCCCTTACATGGTTTTTAGGTTTGCCAAATAGGAAAGTCCCTACTAGTTCTTGGGCATAGTCCAGGGGTTACTGTGTGCTGTCTCCAACAGGCAACAGCAGTCTGCATGTGGACATTCTGGTTAAAAAAGCAAGAGTCCCATAACAGAGATTTATAACAACAGAGCTTTAGTCTGGGACTGTTCTCTTATTACCACACCTTACCAAATTATTTTGTTTTCTTATTTTCCCTTCCCAAAATCAAGTCTTTAGAGACAGCCTGTAAAAATTATATTGTCTGTAAACACGTTATATAGAAGAATGTTCCTAACACAAAAGACAAGACACAATCACGAGCTCTTTTTGCCTTCTTGAGGATGCTTAAAATCCTGGAAGGGTACAGGAGGAAAAGAATATTGGATATCATTTTAAGGGATGCTATCATATTATACTTTTCATTCCCTGGGACTCCAGGAGGGACTAGAACTTTTGGATAAAGCACATCTCCATTGTGTAAATTTCAGCTATTCCCTTCCACTTAGCTTTGAAAACACACCCTGGTGCATGAACTTTAGGACTGTATTCCTTAACATACAGAAGAAAAAAAAGACTGGAAAACAAGGTAAGGTAGAGAAGCAGAGAAGACGGGAGAGGAAAGAAAGATGAAAGAGGGAACAGAAGGTAGAAGTGATAAGTGCATTTGCTCTTTGCAAATTATCTTTCACCACCTTAATATTATGTTTTATGCTTTTTCTCATCTTTCTTTTCAAATATGGATATTCAATTTATACGTTGATCCAAACAATAACTTGAGGGTGTTTCCCATTAAATGAGTCTTCAGCCTGAGCCGAAGATATGATTATTATCTTATAAACAAAAAAAACCCTAAAGCTATTGTTATAACAAGACATTTCTTTATAGAAATCCCTTTTTTTAGCTCCTCACTGTCTTTAAAGTTTAGAGACAATATTTTATCCTTTCCTCCTCAAGGCAAATACCTTAGCATAAACGTCAAGATGCAGTTATCTGAGAACACCCTCTACAGCAGCACCTCCATTCGAAGGAAAGAACAAGCCTTGGGCTAGCAAGTCTCACAGAAGGCATTCTGACTTGGCAGATTTTAAGTGTTCAAAGCAGTCAATTATCTTTAATAATCTGAAGAAAATAGTTTGCAACATCCACCAAAAAAATGTAGTAGTAGTGAAAGTGGCTTCTTTATGCCATTTTCATATTGTGAATTTCCGTGTCTGATCTTATGACGGCCCTTTGACACAACTGTAGAATTTAAATGACCAACATGCACTCAGCTCTATATTTAAATTTCATTTACCTCCTCTTTCTTCTTCCCTACATGTGTATGTATATACTTCCAGTGGATAAAAGAGGAAATGGAATCAACTTTCAACTAGAAGAAACCAACAAACAACACCACCACACCCTCCCCACCCTAATTAAACTGTAAAACCAAAAAAATTATAAATTTTGGGAAGCATAATTTCTGAATTTGTAACTGGGACAATTAAAATATGCAGAAAATTCTAAAGATTTATAGTTACTGAACTCAATTCAAAAGAGGATTCCGGAAGCTCAAATAATTTTAGGTGGCTGTTTTCTATGTAATCTTGGCATCCATTTTCATTAGTTTTATACTGCCTACTTGGAGGCCTGCTGGCTGGTCTTCTCTCAAGGAATTACATTATGTATGAGGTCTCAGGTAATGTACTGCTCCTTGTACAGGAGTAATCAGGAAAAATCTTCTCCCTACCTGATCTAATAATCTGTGTAACTCTAAGGAAGACTGACATCAATCTAAATATAACTTTGCATTTCTATAGGAATACCAGATCTCGATACCCAAACAATGTGCAGAGTACAGTGAAAATCAATAAAAAATAGACACATTTAAAAAATAGATAAATAATAAATAGGTAGATTTATCCCTCTCCTACACTTACTGAATACTGCAGGAATGGAAGAAAAGGTACTTAACATACTGCTTTATAATATCACCTCTGACAGTCTTGTGGAGGCTGTTTCTGATGCTAACAAGAACTGACTTACGACAGAAGACACATTGTAGGAAAAAAAAAATTGTGGTGGCCATTTCCTCTGTTCTTCAAGCAGAACAGGTTTTCAGGTAAAGAAATAGTGATATGCTATTCATATAAATGTCACAGAACTTATATGAAGACACTTATTGGAAAACGAGTGTGCCTGAAAGGGCACATATCTCAGGGATCTCACTAAAACTTCACTTTTGTCCAGCTTTCCCTTGTTTTGATACAGTAGCTTACTTCCCACCTCACACATACCTAGTTACATGGACTGACACAGGGCGAGGGAAAAGTCGTATGGATTTTTGATCTTACCCTCTTCTTGTCCTCACTAAGCATTTGCTTAAAGAAAAAGATGCAGCAAGAAAACTGCAACTTTCTCACAACGGACATAATAGCCACAATTATCAGTACTAATGCTAATAAGCACTATTTACAGCTTCCCCAGAACACGTGGATCATTCCCACAGAGACTATTCATACTGACTCTTCTGTTACACACTCTGCTAGAGTTAACTTGGCCTGGGGGGAGAAGACAGGTTATAGGTAGAAATTTGATACATATCCCAGTAATGTCTGAGGGAAAAAAAAAGACAAAAGAATAAATTCAGAAATATTAAAAGGCTTTCTTAAGGTAAGTTATCTTCTGTCTTCAACTTCCTTTTGACAACTCCCTGAAAACACCATACTTAACTGCATATGAGCCGGGGTCTGGATGATAGTCTAGCTATCAGGAAAAAAAGGAGGAATAAAGAGAACAAGGAAGCAGAATGGAAAACAAGGAAACCAATAATTTGACATAATAATAAATATTTGACATATGAAATAATAACCTGGAGATGCCCTGCAACCAATAAGGATAATATCACTACATTAACTTCATTGTCCGCCTATATTCATTCACAGGCTGATCAAACCATAAACAATATACAGAAATCTTTCACTACAAATTGTGGACTTCTTCCATTACTGTGGCAAAGAAAGTATCTTTGCACACGGGTTCTACAAGCTGGCTCAGCCCTAAGAATCTGTACACCACTAAAATGTGTCCAAGGGATACATTTAGACTCTGTGACAAAACCCTTCCTGCTCCTTTTCTTGTTCAGTGATCAGAGATACTTTATTATGCAAAATATGCTGACAAAACAAACAAACAAACAAACAAACAAACAAACAAAGCATCACTTAATTCAAAATGTAGCCCAAAATAACAAACATTTCCCAACACAAGTTTCTGGAACTCTTGCATTTTCTCTGTTTCAAATTATAGAGCAACACTTGAAAAAATGACAACCCCACCTTCGTATTTACGAATGATCACTGGCAATCGGATCATTCACCACTCCATATCCTCTACGTTTGAGTGAAACATGCAGACTATTTTACTTTCTCTAATCAGTTGAAACATCAGATATGAAAACTGTACTCCAAGGTGTACTTCTTACATTTAAGTTTTACTTAGAGTTTTTATATTCATAAGTTCTTAAAAATCAGCTCTTTTTAATAGAGGATATTCACCTATTTTGTTTCAGAAAAAACCTCAAGCAGATCAGAATATAGGGAAATGACTTGATTAGATTTTGGTTTTTACTTTAGTTGCCATGCAAAAATAACCTCTGAGATTAAGACTGTATGTGGTAAAAAATAAACAGTTTTTTTATGTTAGCAATCAAGAGCAAAAGTACATTTGGTAAACTGTAGTCTGTAGATTGTGTTAGATAAAAGATGGAAAAAAACTGAATCACAAAAATGCAGATTTCCTGCCTCAAAACCCTTAGAGATGCTTAGAAAAAAGCCATTCTTAAATTGGGGGAGTCTCTCTTCTTTATTACGTTTCAAAATAATCTAAAATGCCACACGGTATATGGCTCCATTCACAGAATAAACTGCAATACTTCCATGGGATATTAAATTCCATCTCTTAAATTACAAGTCATGTACATGACCCATGTAAAACATTATTCAATTACACCATTATTGAGTTTACATGTAACAATACTGAGAAATAAAATGTCAATAGATGTTTGATATTTAATTTTAAAATAATTTTATTCATGTATTTTCTACTATATATCATATACTGTCAAACTGTAGTCTCACACAGATAGAAACTTTTATGGTAATAATGAAGAGAACCTTGAAATTCAGTGATGAGAATTGGAGGGCACATAGAAAATGCAGCTGTGCAAATTATGTTAACAAGTAAAGACAGTAAGAGAACAACCTTGTCTGAAATCATACATCCTCCTCTCAGTACCACTTCATGTCTTAGAAAGAAGTTCCTACACAGGATTTATGCTTTCTTCAAGAGAACGGGCACTGTCTTGGGCTCAGCCACACTCATTTCTAAAGAGAGGGACAAAGCATAGACTTTGATTAGCACAAAAGCAATGGCTGAATCTGGTAGGAATTTGGTGTTGCTTCTCTGCAGTTGAAACAGAAATGCATTGCATTTCTGCAAAAGAGCAATCATAGCAATGAAAAACTACACAGACCACTGGCATTTTAGTTTCCAAAACACTAACAGAAAAGTTAAGACTTGTCACTTCTTTCCTGGATCTGATTCTTTTTGAATTATAACCAATTGCTAAAATGTCATTTACTCTATCTGACCACAATTTGGCCCTACACTTCTTTGAATAACTACAAAGGTATAATTCAATGTGAAAAATAACATCTTATATTGACAGGGGCAGACCAGGTGTTTTAATCACATCTAAAAAATTTAATTGCACAGCAGCTGCATACGGAAAACATGTTTGCACCTGCACATCTGCTTAATTTTAGCTGGAAACATTCTGCTTCAGCAGTCATTGGACATCTTTGCATTTTTAAGTGAAGGGTGACAGAAAGTTCATTTCTGAAATAAAACTAACTGAGAAAAGTTTTACCAAAACTTCCTTGTCTGTCAAAATGGTATCTTTCTGCCTCCACCCCAAATACTACAATCAACATATTTTTCATATCACTTATTCAGGAGTTTGGGGCACTGGTTAAGGCCAGTGAATCTCACTGCTGTGCTTTGCCTGACCTGATTAGAGTTCAGAATGAGTTCAGAAAAAGGTGCATCAACCAAATTATATCAGTAAAGTGCAATAAGGCATCATTTTTTAGGATGCTCACAGTACTATTATTTACACCAGGCTTCTTAGCAGTTACATCTTTGGCTAGACAGGTACTGGAGCAGACTCTGTCTCACTCCCCCTTTGTGGAAACTTCACAAGCTGGAGGCAATGTGCAGACTGAGAAGGAAGAAGAAAAAAGAAACAACCAAAATAAATACAACCCTTGAAATGACAGCTACTAGGAACAGTCAGCAATTCAACTGTATTGATGCAATACAAAGCTCTTACAGAAGCTGCCAAACCCCGTGAGCCTGATTGATCCCCCAAAGAAGGTTCAGGCCAATTTTTACCAAAACTGACTCACACATTCCCCATTATATAAGGCACAAATTATGTTTCCCACTCTGTGGAACATTAGCTAGCCTGACAGCGATCTGTTCAGCCATGTGTGATTCATTAGGTTTTCCTTCTGCTTCTGAACATGAGCTGTAGAAGAGAGCAGCCCTTGAACCCCAGCCTGCTTTGGCAAAGTGTGAGAAGTCAGTGACATTTCCTTGTCCTGTGGCACCAGAAATCCGCAGCCCCCAGCGCTCTGAATCACCACACTACACGTGCTGGGCTGAGCTCTGCAGTGGCACAGGTTTTATAAATAGTGCCTACACAGGGCTTCAGTGTACTTGGGAAAAGGACATTTTGGAGGACTGGCCTCACTACAGAAAGCCTTGTTACAAGGGGTGAGGTTTATCGGATTAGAAGCAACACTGTTAGTATTCAGGACACATTTCCAAGTGCATATGACATGTCAGCTGCTTACATATCTTCCAGTTCTGCTTCACATATTCCTTTTAGAGTTAAACACGAAGTGACAGAAGTGTAGAAATATCTGTGTCCTGCACTCTGTGAACATAACAGCTAAAAAAACCACCTTGACATGTCAGCTGACAACAGAAAAAAATATCCCTGATCTCTGCTGAGGCATTGTGATTCCTAACATCAACTACTTGTACCAGAGAGGACTGAAAACACAGAATCATGAACTTCACAATTAAATACATATATAAAAAAGCATGAATAAATTTGCTTGCACGCCCACAGTCAGAGTTTCAGCTTTTGCTTCTCTTTGTGTCTGTGCATCTACCTATTATACTTTACAGAGAAATTCCAGAGACCTAAACATATGATTAGCTAGTTATTTTATTTCAGATATTTGTAGCTATTTTCTTGTTAAAGATATTTTCCTGCATCTTCCGTTGACAAATACAACACTTTCAGCAGCTAGTTCTTCAATCATTTGAATAAATGAAGCACTCCCTGCAGCAACTCACTTTCCTCCAAAATTAATTCCCTAATACTTCTTTTTGTTCTCTCTTTTCTCTGGATTCCTCCTTCAAAATCTCTCTAGTTCTATCTTCAGCTCTCATTTTCAAATCAAGGCCAGTTTGATGATCTTGATTTTCTATGGGGCAAAGAATTTAGTCCAACAAAAGAGGATGACCCTCCCTTGAAAGTGATGCTACAAGACATTTTTCCTCTTAATCTGAGTTTGTATTTATTGTACAAGCTCCAACTTCTAGGAACACAGGGGAAACAGGCATGGATTCATTTATGATAAACATGGCACGTTGTACATTGCCAAAGGATTTCTTAGCCTTATTCACATTTAATTTTACATTCAAGTAGCTAAGAAAATGTTGACCTTTTAGTATTCAATTTTTGAGAAGCTATATGATAAAATAAGACCTTCCCTTTACCTAACAGTTGAATGGTGGGGTTGGTTGCATTATGTACACTGTTGGCATGGGGTGGGAGTGGGGTAGAATGGAACTGCACCTCTTTAAAAGCCACACATGTCCACATGACCTTCAATAGCCTGCCCATGCTGTAAATTGCATGGGAGATGTTTCTTATGTACCTTGAAAGGTGAAGAGCTTCAGCAACCTTGTCAAGATTCTTATCTGAACTCAGAGGATGGGGCCTAAATTTAATCTTGCTCAGTTCTACATTAATCAGAACTGACTACACACTGAGGACAGTGAAACTGTAGTCAGCTGTAAAGACAGTGGGAGATCAAAATCTTCTGGTAAACAGAGTACTCACAACTCTCTCTTATGGTGTTTCTCAGATAATGGGTCACAAATGGAACAACTGGGAAATTGCAGTAAAAATGTCACGTTAATGGAACAATCTTAAGGAGTCCGAAATCTCCAGTCAGGTCTTACAGGTAACAACAGTGCACATTTTAAAAATGAGATGAAAGGAGGCCTATTACAAAAACACTTACCTTTGAAATGGGCAAAGAGGCCACCTGAAAAGTTTGAGAAACTCCTAGCCATTTTATCCATTTACTTGTTTTTCTTTTATTATTCATTATAGTTATTGTGTAAGCATCTTATATTCCAAAAGGTCACTATTCTTATCTGTCATGGATACTGCAAAAAAGTCTAGCTGAGATAAAACTATTGCACCTGTCTCTGGGAAGCAAACCTTCAGATGTTTTCTGATGGTAATATTAATGCTCCACAGTAGGGGTGATACTTAATCATCCTAGAAACCAACAATGTCAGTGCAATATATAGCTGTTAAGTGAAATGTACAAATGTGTAACTCCTGACCCACGTGATAGAGGAGCAACAAGAAAAGGTGCTCTGCTGGATTTCATGCTTTTAAAAAATGAGGGGCTTGTTGGGGAAGGTGTAAAGAAGACAGGCTCTTTTCTGTGGTGCTGGTGACAGAACATAAATATGAAACACAGGAGCTTATAGCTGAACATAAGGAGAAACATATATACTGTGAACATGACCTAGAACTAACATGGGCTTCCCACAGGTTGTGGGGTCACTAACCTGGGAGTTATTCAAAGCCATATGGAAACAGTGGGAGCAACCTGCTCTAGGTGATCCTGCTTGAGCAGGGGCCTGGAACAGAGGACCTCCAGATGTTCCTTTTAACCACAACTGATTTTTGAGTCCATGATTTTGTGAAGGAGATATTACCATACAGTAGAACAAACACAAAATTACTGTGTTTCATAAAAGTAATGCAGAGTTGCGCTGTTCATTAATAAAAGGCAACTAACTGCAAGTGAAATTGCAACCCCAAACTGAAGAGTGTATAACAAAAGGGGTGCTGGGCAATGTAATTTTTAAACGGAAGAGAGTGATGAAAGCAGATTATTTTATTTTGGTCATGGTGGGATCACAAGTACTAACTTTAGCAAGCACAGTATCCTTTCACTCCCATGAGAAACAAAACTGCTTGCAGGGCTCCTCTGTACCCTTGTTTAATCTGTGACACTGCAATTGGAATTTGTCACTCTAGGAGCTACATCTGATATTACAGCCTGAAGCGGAGCTCAACCAAAATAAACAATCTGCTCTATTCTGCTTAGACTAATACGACAGTGATGTAAGCCCCAGTACAGTGGAAAATGCATAAATGGGCTGCCACACAGCACATGCATGCAGAAAAACAGCAACACAGCTCACAAGTTTTATTATTAATACACATCATGTGTAAGAAGCCTTGTTTGGACTTTGGTTTTGCTATGCGACAGTATTTTTTGTGTGTGTTAATGTGGAAATTACGCTTATTATTTCAAAAGACCCTAGGAACTTTGTGCTGCACAGGGAAAACATATTTTTCTTAAAACAATAAAACAGTCAAGTCAAGAATTTGCTTCATCACAACTTGTGCACAGTTATTAGGGTGGGCGAACTGAACAGGATTATTTTATCATAAACATCCCACAGTGACTCAACTGTGCAATATTTGTCCCAACATCTTGTGTTTGAATACAGTATTTTCCCTTCCTTCTCTGTTTTTCTCTCTCTCTCTGGTATTTGATTTAGGGTCTCTGGAGCTTTGCCAATGCTAGGCTGTTCATTCCAGTTTTACATACAGGCTCATTTATGCAAATAGTCACGTTGAAACCCTAATCTGGTTATTCCTTCTACTCAGGATCACTCGATCAGAAGGAGGATGGGAGGAAAATGCTGTACATAATTCTGTTAAATTCATCAGCCAGAATAGCTGGCCTTAAATCTAGAGACTTACATGCAGTCATTTTTCCTTTTCTCTGTCCCCAAGCTAAGAGAGCCCTGCAAAGGCAACTGACTGAGCAGGTCACATTTTTCTATAAAGTTACAAGAGGTTATCTTGTTCAAATAATTTCACTTCAGGAAAAAAAGAGGATGCAGTGAAAAGGAAAGCAACAAGGTCACTTCAATAACATCACAGAATATTTTGTAACTGCCTTGCTATTTATATATTTTCATCTTCAAAGATGGTATTTTACACAGAGCATTTTTATACAAAAAGGCGAGAAAAACCAGTGACGACAACAACAAAGATAATTATGTGAATAAAGTAGCTCATGAAAGTTAAGGGCCTAAGAGCAAAACCCTTCTCTCTCAACATCAGGCACAATTTATACGGCCCCAGTGCAAGCATTCCCGTGTTGTCCTGCCAGTGACCTCAGCCCTCATCTGTAAAATCATTTTCTCAAAGGACATGAGGTTATCTGTTCTGGGTGAGAGCTCAGCTCCTGTGTTGCTTCTCATCAGGGACCTCTACATGAGCCCAGCTCAAGTGTAACAGCTACAACCTAAAATGAATGCTGTGGAAGACACTTAAAAAGCAGTGGCCACCCACTCGCATTCCGCAGAGCCAGAGCCGGCCCTCTCCAGACATCCTGACCCGCTCCCTGGCCCTGCCTTGCTGGCAGCCCAGCCCGGGAGCTGCTTGTCCCCGCTGTCGCTGCAGGGCTGGGCGCTGGCCAGGCACGGCTCAGCCCGCACCCGGCACTTTGGGCTGGGCAGGGCCGGGCACCACAGCGCTGCAATACCAGCGAGCTTAGAAACCCTCTTGATTTTTCGAATTCTTACTTTGCACAGCTTTTTCCACTACATCCTGCTGCTAAAGGCATCGTGCTTTGAGTGCACTTGTTTGTATTCGCAAGCTGTATCTCGGCCTGGATGTGGGTATTTCCCAAAGGCTCCCTTCCCCCATCAGCAGGCTCCAGACAGCCGAGATACTCAGATCGGCCCCTAGATGGGGATACTGTCCGCAAATCGCTGCGCTGGGATTACAAATTCAATTCTCCCAGCACAAGAAACTAAAATTAAGTACTGACTATTTATTAATCTCTGGCCCATTTATGAACCCCCTCATCCTTCTTACATACTTCTCTGGCCTGGGCTGGCACACGCCAGGGATCACATTAAAGCCTTTAACTCTCTCTCATCCCTTTTCTACACTGCAATAAGAGCTGTTTTCCAATTGCATCAAACTAGACAGAAAAAGGAATAGCTAACGGCTGCTCGGAGAAAACTCTGGATGATTCCTAGATTAGAAGCAGCCAGAAAGTGATGTAGGAACAATTCTGTCATGAGTACTGACGTATTTCAGCAAGATATAATAATGTTGAAAACACCAATGGGATGCATGCGTTAATTTTTCTGCTTAACTCGTATGGCACGTAGTATCTTTCATGTTTATTGCCAAGTGAATTATCTTCTTCATATTAATTTCTATTTTCAGCTTGACACTTTTTCTCAGATGATTGCAATTAACTTGCACTATATTGAAAAGTCAAAGAAAATCCCTAGAGAATATGTTTGGTACCCAAATAAAATAATTTCATTATTTTTTCCATGTTTTTTTGCAAGATATCAAGAGTGATTTCACACAGCAGAATGAATAGTGGTGACATAAACAGATCAAACAATTTAGTTTGTGTACTTATGGGTCCCTTTCCACTTCATTGCATCAGGAACCTGTTCTGTGCTGACCTGCACCTCTTAAAGTCATTTCCACTTACACTTGGAGTGCAACTCACTGTCATATAAATTGGAGATATTTTATATGCACTATGACCAAGTATAAATGGAGAAAGGCATGAAGCAAAGAATTCATTCCTCCATGATTATTAGTCTCTGCCAAAGTGATTATTATGGTATTTTTTTCTACTCTAACTTAAGAGATAGATTCTGCAGTTCTTCTCCTAGAATTTCTTCTAGAAAGTCTGTATGTTCACCTTTACGTAAAATGAATTTATAGAAGAGTTGTTGGTACTTCTGTATGAAAAAATGAAATGATTCCATGATAAGTAAAGGAAAAAAAAGGAAAGAAAAAATGAAAAGGAATAAAGAGCATGCATAGTGAAACAAAGAAGACAATCAAATAGAAGTAGACAGAATAATTATAGATGTCTGAATAACACTCCAGATGGCGTTTTGGGCATCACAGTTAATAAGAACGCTGTTTCAGGGGACCAGCATGTTAGCACATTATTGCAACAACTGGAAACCAGCAGCTGAAGCATGTCTGCCTGATTATCCAGGGAGCAGGCTACATGCAGTAGCTAAACCCAAAAAATACACTGCCTGAATGCTTATTGGTATGACAGGCTCAGGAACCCATTTTTCTTAACAGTAATTTGCTTAAAAGAAGTTACCACAGACATAACTACCACTCACTTCATGAAGAAGAGGTTTCAGGCTGGTTAATCTGGTCTAAGTTTGAGCATTTAGGAAAGATACCTTTTTGGCATTAATTACTCAACCCCATATATTTAAATTAAAATTTTTATACTTCTGCTCAGATGAAAATCAAGCTGGTCCCTATGCTCTTCTTTCTCTGTGCAAATTAATTTTAGTAAAAGCAACAATTACAGCTGAAAGGGAGGTTAGGCTATGATTTCATTTTTTTCCTTTTTTCACCATTGGAATCTAAAAACGACTTCTTCAGTTGCAACTGTTGGGGTTGAATGTTAAATTGCATGCCAAAATAAGCTTGATATCTTGTCAGTTATCTTCTCAAATGAAATACATCATCTTCAGTATGGCAAAGAGTCCCATTGCTGATATTCAACCCTCAGGAAATGTATTTCAGGGATGGAAGGTCTGATATTTCCATCAAGTAGAAAGACTCTGAGCAACACCCGTACCATAGTAAGTCCTAAATCTATTCTAAAATGGCAATTCTGTGAAAACATAATATATGATATTCTCCCAAATATCAGAAATAATGTGCCTTTTTATTTTCAATTTCAAATCAAGGTTACAGCATAGAACTCTTACTGATCCAAAATCAGAGACCAACTCCATGGTTTATATCTGGAATCAGAAGCTTCAGCACTTAGTATCTTCATTCTTTTTCTTTGATTCCTGTGTTTAGGTTTCTCCATTAATGACTCCTCAGGTCTCTTTGTACTTGAACGGATCTACACATAAAAATCCTAAGCAAAAAACCCAAAGCAAACAAACAAATCAACCAAATCCTTAACATTAATCCCTGAGATATTAGCAAAATAAATACAGTTATTTTCAGTAATTTCTGTAGCTCATGGTATGGTTTTAACTGCTTACATTAAAAAAAATACAGATCTTTACTGTTCCTGGGTTTGCAAAAAATTCCCTTTTAAGTGCTGTAGAACACATTTGTCAATTAAAGCATTTGCAGAACCCTCCTACCTCCCCAAGGACTTTAGGTGCTTGTTCTGAAAATAGAAAACAGAAAGTAAATATGTTATGATTTGTGGTTTTTTTATTGTTGTTGTTGGTTTGTTTGTTTGTTGTTTTTTTTTTTTTTTTTTTTTTTTTGGTTGGTTGGTTGGTTTTTTTTGCCTGGGATCATTATTACGTCACCACTTCAGAAAGTACATACTTATGTACATATGGGGTGCAAAATCTGGCACTGTCTTTGTTAAACTTCATACAATTAGTGATTGCCCAGGCCTGTCATTGTCCAGGTCTCTCTGCAGGGCCTCTCTGCTTTCAAGGGAATCAACAGCTCCTCCCAATTTAGTATCATTGGCAAACTTAGTACACCTTTGAGTAGCTTGTCTACATTTCTGCTAAAAGAAAATAACTACAAAAAGTCTAGAAAGACTGTCATGAAAAAAAGCACAGGTAGGGGCTTTGCTTGGTAATTTATACTGGATAAGATGTGCATCCTGATTTGACAGGGTTCTGTGGACAGCAAGATCTTGCCTTTTTTCTTCACAGTCCTTAATTTTTACTGGCAGAGGAAAACAAACAAAAAAATCCAAATCAAAGCAAAATGTAACCTGAAAAGCTAAGAAATCAAACACAAGTCAAAAAACAGAAAAAGGTATTTGTTCTCAAAATTTAAGTTTACATTACACACTTCAAGCATAATTAATTAAGATGTAAATTCAACAAGGAAAATCAGAGTACTGAGTTTTATTTATGCCCAAGTTGATTAACTAAACTTTGTGGAAGAGGTTTTAGCCTTTCTGGGACTGACTCTGAAACACTCCATGCCAGATAAGCCACAAGGGAAAGAAAAGGCATAAAAAGAGCTTGAAAATTTAAAGGCTGCCAAGTTCTCTATTGTCAGTTCAAGAGTTCCCATCCACTCTGTAGGTAGAAATCTCCTTGAGCAGCATCTAGACTATGGAATTAAATTATGGAAATGTTAAAGAAACATAAAAGAAACGTAACAGAAGTTTAGCTTGCCAGCATCAGAGCAAAGTCTCACACACTTGTTCTGGAGGAGATGTAACTAAGAAATGGCCTGCCCCTGCCAGACAGGATATTAATGGAGTTTGGATTCTAATATGCTTTGGCATTTCTCTGACCTCCTTTATATTATGAGCACCTTGTTCCTCTTCTTTCTTTATCTTATGTATCTCCCTTTGCCTGCTGTTAAAATATTTGACAAAACTTCCAGAGACATCTGCCATTCTATTATTAATCTCACTATCAATAAAATAATGAGTTAAATTAATTTCCCTTAAAAAATCAGAAGAGATACAGAGAACTTTTCCCAAAGCCCAAGAACCCCCAGAAATGCTCCCAAAGTTATGATTCAAATCTGGTCCAGATTATTCTTCTGCTTTTTCTTTCTTCTGTTATTTGTCCTAAATGTCTTTTTTTCCCCTGAGTTCACAACATAATTTCTTGAACAGTTAACATATAACAAAGAGAAGAAAGCAGAGCAAAGGTTGTCCTCATAAAGAGTATTTTCACCCAGACTGCATCAGCAGAAAATCACCACAATCCTGAAATGGTCCATATCCTGGATTCTGCTTAGGCACAGTAATATGCTATCTGCTGGTCACCTTCAGTAGAAGTCTGAGATTTAATTCAGAAATATTCAGTGATACTCAACATTAATACCACTTAGGAACCACTAGCAAAGATGGCTTCTAAGTTCCAGAGTTTTTCAGGATTTTTCAGTATGAATCTCTTGCACCAAAATAAATCAAAGTGCTTACAATAGAAGGAAGATACTCATGGAGCTTCTATGAATTGTAAGCTCATGAAAATGCCACTGTTTTACTAGATGTTCTTAGATAAAGGTGAATTCTACTCATTATTTGAATTATAGCCATACCAGAAGACACTGAAAGAATGATACCTCATCATGCTGGACACAATATAAAAGAGAGAATGAAAGACGATTCCTAACATAAGATAGGTAAGAATCTAAATAAACAAAAGGGGTAAAAAGGCATTGGGAAGTAAAATGACTTGTCTGGAATAAAAGGCACCTTTTTTACCAGATGAACAACAGAGATAGCATGTAGGTGGCCAGAATCAGGATGAGTGTCTGTTACCTGTGGTTCACAGCGTCACAGTGTGAACAGAACGAGCGTCTTTCACAAACAATCTAAATCTAGACATTTATCTCAAACAGAGAAAAATAACCAAAGCCTACAGTTACTATGATTGCCTTGGTCACAGGCTCAGGAATGGAATGTCCTTCATACATTCTCAGGAAAATTCAAACTGTGAAAAATTTACTCATTTCTTGGAAAGATAAAAGGCAAAAGAGATTAAGCAGCCGCCTTTATCTGTGGAGAGATCTGCATCAATACCATATAGTGATGGTGGATGGAGAAAGATGATCCTACAGAAGCTTCCACTGAATGGTTGCTGGGACCAGCAATAGGAGAGCAAAATATCACAAACCAGAGGGAAACTGAATTCAGGAATAAACTTTGAATAAGAGTGTTTTGCTGAGGAAAATAGTATTTACTAAACAGACAACAAGATTAATCATCTGTTAAAGTAAAAAAAAAAAAAAAAAAGAAATAAGATGATGTCTTAGGTTACAAATGAAAATAACTTATTAATCTTTTCCCTTGTGAGGCACAGTAAAACCACACAGTTCAGTATGATTAGAGGCCTTTTTGGTTTGTGTTCCACACTGAAGACCTTGATTTTGAATAAGTTGGAAGTTGCTCATGATAAAAGAGCCTGTCAGAGAGCAGGTGAAAACTTTTCAAGTTCACAACTGCTCTATATCTCTCTTTGGGCTCTCAGTCCCTCATTTTCAACATATTCATATCATTGTGTCATCAGGATTTTTGTTAACATAATGCTGTAGAGATGTGAGCCTGTAAAATGAAACTGCTAAATCCCAGCTTTATTCTCTAATGACTGCCCATCAAAAATGTTCAGATTACCTGTCAAAGAGAAGATGTTTTCAAATTTCTAGTTCTTCAAGCCAAGTGGGAACCCAAAAATCCCAGCACTGCTGCTTTTGATAATCACACCAGTAAGAAAAAATAAGCAATCAGAATGTAGCTGACAAACACAATAAATATTCCAGCAAAGTGCAATAACTTGTACATTTATAGCAATTATGTTTTTCCCAGATAGAAAAAAATCCCCTACATTTCTCAATAATGTAAGTAAATAGAAATATATTACATAGTTACTAGTTATATAAAGTGGTCTTTTTGTCAAAGCATTACAAGAACTCAAGAATTTGTAACATGTATTTTCATGAAAGGATTGATGTCCCTGCACATAGGCAGAAGCTTCAGGTTTGGAAGAAGGTTGAGGTTCTTCTGTTAGAAATATGCTGGATATACACAGAGTGGTCTTTTCTATAGAGACAACTAACTAGAACAGATATTGAGGAACAATTACCTCACAATAAAAATTCTTATATAGTTACCATGTTGGAAGTCACTGTATTAGGTAGATATTCTGCTCCAGAATAATAGGTTCCTGTTTAGAAATAGAGCAAGATATGCAGACTGCAACAGTTATTATAAGAACAGTTTTTCCATTTAAATCCCTTCTTGAAAATGTCTGTAACATCACTTATCCACGTTTTACTTATAAACAGCTGAATGAATAATATTTCTGTACCTCAAAAAGGAGGGTAATCAAAGGAAGAAAAATCCCATTTGTGAGTATTTTTTAACTCTCTTAGTAATGATCCCAATATAAAGGATTTTGAGTAATGAAGTCAATAGTGAACTAAAGGATATCAGATGTATAACTTATGCTGCTTACTTAGAACCAGTGGAAATGTAAAGAATAAAAACTTCACTCCTTAAAAATCAATCACTGTTTTAAACTGCATAAAATACAGTATACTTCATTATATCACTGCACTATTTCAGAATCTAGGGACCGAAAACTTCTGGGAGGGTGGGAGATATATAAATATTTGCCAATGGAATTTGCTGTTGTGCAGGGGTGATACTTATGAAGCCCAAAAGAATGTCATCGTGACTTGTTTTGCTGAAACTGTATTCGTACCTCCTCTTTATGACAAACATTTCTTTTTATTTATATAAGCAGCCTTTCTCAGAGGGCATTTTACTGAATATGACTTTCTGCTCAGAGAGAGAAGCTTCCAGGGCTCTGATATCCATAAAGGTAACAAACAGCCTGGTAGCACTGTCAGATGCATCAGAAATCTGACAGGAAGAGGGAAGGGAAAAGGAAGGATTGATTCTAACCAGTTCAGACTTTGAAATTTTCTAATGCAGATTATTTTTCAATATTATATTTTTACTAAAGCCATACAAAATAGACCAAATACTTTTTCCAACATTTGTCATTCCTCTTTTATGTCTTTTCTCTTTTATGCCTCAACTCCCCTTCACTGGTTCCTCAGAATTTGACTCTTTATACATGACATTAAATTACAGTTTTAGAGGTATTTATGGCTGCCGCTCACGTAACCAAGAATACTGCCAGTTTTCAAAAGTAGATGAACCTGCATTTTTCTGTTTTTCTGCTTCTTTTTTGAGGGGATAATTTATGTTTGTTTGTTTTTGAAGTAAAAGCTTCCAAATTACTTCTTCTGGAATATTAATATTCTGGATGGTAATACAGATAATTTTCTAACACTTGTGCATTTCCAGATGAAATTATAGAAAAATTAAAAGGAAAGCTGATAACTGGATTACTAACATTACTCAGGTAGTTACAGGATGCCTCTTTTTTTTTTTTTTTCCCCAGGGAAGAGAAAACAGAACAGAGTCCTGTGCACCAAGGGGAATTTCTCTGACCTCCACTGCATATCTGCTCTAGAGTGGAACAGTCCAAGTGCTTTGAGGGACAGCCCTTAAGTGTGTGTTAACTTAAAAAACACTGTAGGGTATAAAAACTCAAGGACATGAAATAAACTGCCCTCCATCATGACAGACAGCACAAGTATCCTTCTATGCACCCAGTAAAAAGTCAGAGAGTACTGTATTTGCATACATGATAAAGATATCCAGAGTACAGTGCTGAAAATACACTGGAGACCATGGACTACCCTAATCTTCAAATTAAATACTTTATATGTATTACTGGGCAGAATTTGGGAGCAGAACTGTATAAGCAGCTGAGACTTTGTCTATATATAAGGCAATACAGAATTTACTCAGAGGAAGAACTCAGCTAGCTTCATCCCTCCTAGATACATGCTGGAAAACTAATGACCTGGGATAAGACCACAGTCATCATGCAAACAATTAAATTGTACTTATTACTGTTGCTTTTTTCAACTTCTCAGCTTTCAAGAAGTAAAGTACTTTGAACATAGTCTAACAATTCCATTGAAATTTTTAATCAAACAAGCCTGCACTTTTTTTTCCTCTCTTAATCAATATTTCCAATCCATAGGTGCAAAATATAATGAAATAAGAATGTAAGTAATGCATACAGAACAGTACCTGTTGAGGTACTCCACTACATTCATGTTCTGTGTAATGATTTTGTCACGGTTGTTTCCTAAAAGATACTGTATATGTCATATCAAGAACATGGAGATAATACTTGAGTCTGTTTAAATGAAACAAGAACTGGCATAAGGTTTACTGTTGTTACAGCATAAAGTTGTAAAGACAAGCCAGTGACTTTAAACTGTTCACAGTATTTATTATCTGAATGCTGCTGCAAAATGCATTTTTATAGCCTCAGCACTTGCTAGGCATTAAATAGCTGTCAGAAGAGATTTCAAAAGTAACCTTGTTAAGTTTTAACACAGACTTCACAACACAGCCAGCCTCACCAAAATTGCCTAGCTCAGGTATAAGCAGCTACACAGAGTCATACATAAGTTAGTGTGTCCTTCCCTGTCTTTACAGGACAGCAAAACCGTCCACCACCCCACATCTCCAGAGGAGACACATATCACCTGAGCCTTTGTGTTTCAGCACACTGAACTCCCCTCTCTATGCACATGAAGAAGTGAAGGAGGTCACTGGGCAGCTCCCAGACCTTTCG
Organism: Aphelocoma coerulescens; assembly: GCF_041296385.1. Lineage (NCBI taxonomy): Eukaryota > Metazoa > Chordata > Aves > Passeriformes > Corvidae > Aphelocoma > Aphelocoma coerulescens. Next base: position 45,980,358 of record NC_091016.1, read on the forward strand.
TGGTTTAGTTACCACTCTGGATATAAATTGTGCAGGTCCTCACTCCAAGCAAATGAAAAATTATCCATCTGGCTGTTCAACACTCTGGGTCACACCAGCTAAAAGCATTTTGAACATGGACACACTATACCTGAGAAAAAGCCTAGTCCAATTCTTCACTTGAGGCATAACCTGACACTAAAAGAGATCTACTGTATGTATACTTCAGTACTTTCATAACATAAATAGTAGATATGCCCAAACCAGGGGAAAAAAAGAAAATAAAAGAGAGATAAATAGAGAGAGAGTGAGAGCATGTGCACTTTCTCCCCCTCTATCTAATGTTATATGTAACAGGCATGGAGGAAAATAAAAATGAGTCTGAATTATGAAAATTCCATGTCTAGAGCTAATTGGTTTGCAGTTCACTGGAAATCTCTACGTCTGCTTTTCATTGTCTGTAATTCACCCGTATGAAGGACTTGATCACAATGATCAATGATGCTTTAAGTGACAAAATGAAAATTCAGAATAGTAAGTATAATCAGAATTACAGGGAAAATAAGCAGACATTCATACTATTTGGTCTTCATCATTCTTTGAGTTTGTAAACGTACGGATAAGCCAATCCTGCAGCATCTGCAATCGATTCTCATAATTGCATCAATATATTGAGAACTTAAATGAAAACCATTTCCTCTAATACCAGCAAAATATGTTACTGTAAAATACTTGATCTAGCCTCTTTGACAACTGTATATAGCTTAGGTTTAATTTTGAGACCCTAAACACATTGTCCAACAGAATGCTAGGAGATGAGGACTACTTATGGGCAATACTTTGGAAATATTTCCTTTTAAGGAAAGAATAAGTATGTTAGAGAGAAGGAGATTGCAGTTGCTAGCACTGGAAATATTTTCAACATGTCACTGATTTAGAAAGTAAAATAGAAAGGTGCTGACAGATGTTTTCCGTAACGAGGAAGAATGAGATAAAGGACTAGGTCTTAATTAGTGTGGGATAGTCCCTTAAACAGAGTAAAATATTTGGAATTTAGAAAACCACCAAGTTTTCAATTTTTGTGTGTAGTAGAATACAGAAAAAAAAAATCATCAAAACTCAAGTTTTGTCCTGTGAGAAAAGCAGGTAGGTAGAAATTTGAGCGGGCCAGCTGCAGTGCTCAAGACCTGGGACCCAAGCAGACAGTGCTCAGTACGATGGTTTATTTTTTTAAAATTAACTGAAAAAATAAAGCTACCTATGTGTAATGCTTCCTTTTTCAAAGTACTGAATTTCCTTACTACAGTTTTCTTAGTGGAACTTTTGACATTTTTGAATTTAACTCCAGTTTTGGGCAAGTCTCCCAGGCTGACTGATTCAGGCACAGGGTGTTGGAGTGGAAGCTCTGTTGGCAAAACTGGTGAGTGGATACCAGGTGGACAATTTGGAAAGCAAAAATCTCCATTACTTTTGATCCTTGTTACATATGAGAAAAAGAAAATTTCTAGGTGAGTGAGGGAGGGCACTGTGGGCTTTTCCCATGGGAAGACAGAATGAAGAAGCAGGTATAGAAATAATGAGCAAGGAAATAATTATCCCAGTGGTAAAAGTAGAAGATGAGGTAACAAAAGTGTTTAAGAGCAAAATCTTAAAGCATGCTAAAATAGAGCACTTACACAAGAGAATTTTGAAGAACAGCAACTAAAAAAGTGAGGGGAGTGACAGCAGAGCTGAGTGAGGGCTCTCACGAGTGCTTAGATAAAGGTGCTGAGGAAGAGATAAAGGAAGTAGCCCAGCACAAGAAAGTCAGCCAAAACTTTTCATGAAGTTAGGGCAGACTAAAACACTGACACTGAGCCAGAATAAAAGTAGTTATGGCCACACTGCAAGCAGATTCTCTGGAGTGGAGAGTGTGGCATCTGTTGAAAACACACAGGGCAACAAGGTCTAATCTGTTCTGTACAAGTACTTACACCATGCTCACCACCACCATAATGCAAATGCCCTCCAGCAGTGCATTAAGCTACATGATCAACATCTGCTAGTAGCTGTGCTAATTTCCATCATTCTAAACCAGTGAGAGTCAAGGAAGCTCTTAAAAACAGGACTTTTCAAGGCAGGAAGGCACTTAATGGATAGTCAGGTTAATATACATCCCACTGAGTTCTGTCAAGACTGTAAATCACCATCCTAGGATACATTTCTATTTATCCAGAGACTACAGTGTTCGTTGCAGGTAGCATCATGACATAGTCCTTGAAAGGCTCAGAGTTGCTGGAAATAATTTTCCAAATAGGCTGCCTACAGTTTACAGAAAAATTTTACAATGAACACATTTAAGGGAAGGATCCCAGTTAAACTCCTGAGGCCTGACTCTTTCATTTACAACAAGTTGATCCTTATATGACACCCAGTACTTCCAGTACTTTTCCTGATTTGAGCCCTACATAAGGAAGAAGAAACAGGTTTTCAAAATCATGGTTAACTTCTCCCAAACTGTTCAAACTCACAAACCAATGACAGTGATCCATGTATTTTGGACTACATGAAAGAATATTTACATGAAATCTAGGACCTAAATAATGCCAACTCAGATTTGTCTTATTAATGCCATGCAGACTGGACCATTCTAATATAAAATAAGCTTTTATTCTGGGTTGACCCTAAATGGAGGGACTATATACATTGAGAACTCTAAATATGACGAGGCACAGTAATGTCATGAAGGCTATACCTGTTTTTTTCTCAAGGAAACAAATCTAGATCACAGTCTGATGATATTTCTTTAGAATTGCCACAGACAGATTTATAAAAGTACACCCAGAGATTGACTAACACCCATGATGCATATTCCAATGTTTCAAAAACTGATTATAACTATTACATTGGGTTAGAGACTTATATCCCTCCTAAGTTGTCATAATTGAAGATATATTCTGTTTGACAAACTTTATTAATTTCTCAGCATTACCATCTAAAGAAAAATATTTTCAACAGATAAGTACTTTCTAAATCCTTCCACTGTGTGGCTTAACAAATGGAAAAATGCCTAATTTTAAGTTACAGTACTGACTTCTAAGCCTTCTGATAGCTTCACTATCTGATTCAATAAACATGACTGTATTTCTCCTGTTAAAGCACTGGATAGCGAGACCTCCCCATAATACTTAGTTTCAACTTACTAAACACAGCTCAAACCCTGGATTGTTGGATCTCAGACTGTGATGAGTATGCCACTGCTGGTATGTTTACCCATCACTTGACTTTGCAGTATCTTTTTTGAATAGCACCTGAATCAACCAGAAATCCAGTGACTACCAAGTTAGACATTTTTCTGCTTACCATTTACTCCTAAAGTCATCTGAAATCCCTGTATCATGTCCCAGCTAGCAATCCCTGTATCATCTTCAGCAAGTTCGCACGGAAAAGGATTAAGAGAGTGACCATCTAGTCTAAAAGACAGCTACATAATTTATTGAACAGTTACTTAACCACTGTGGCCATTCACTTTCTGTCTATTAAGTAATTGTTTTAAGTATTGCAAAGAATTGAAAGTAATCCTGGCAGTTTTCCTACAAGGTGCCTGCCTACTGTATAACACATAATTGTTCTTGTCCATCATGACAGGATTCAGACACAATTCAGATGATGTTTTTTATGATTCAAGGACCTTGACATAAGGGTTTTTTGAGCAGCATATTATCTTCCTGATGAGGTGGGTACCACAAAGCCATACTTCTAAAAGTCTTCTCTTTACTCCTTTCAAAAGGTGACAGAACAGCATCATTGTTGTTCTCAGGATCAGTAGGACGTGTGGGTGGCTGCATGCAAACAGTATTATACAGTGTGGGTAATTGCTTAGTCGTGCCTTTCTGTTAACTAAGCTTAGGCTTGTTTTTTTGTCTTGATTAGCCATGCAAGTCAGCTTGAATGTTTCACTTCTGCAAGAAATTTCCCAAGCACCTCAGTCTTCATTTTATTGTCTGACCAGAGAATTGATATTGATAAAGAACACTTTTTGACAGTACACAACTTCACTACAAAACCTTTTTCTGGTAGTTTTACATCTCAAAGAGAAGGAAAACCCCATAAAATTACTACTGTGTACACTAGTCTTTTTGATAAATTTATTTTTGCAAACTAACTGGAGATAAAACTCTTTAAGATAGAAAAAATTCTGATAAAGCTTATATACATAAAGAAAAATCAAAAGATTTAACAGTGTACTCTTCCATGGGGTGACTAACATTTTTGACACAGCATATCCTAATACACTAGGAAAAACAGAAAAGAAAACAATTGGTTTTCCAAAATAAAAACTGTTTCCAGCATTAAAATCTAGCTCTATTTCCCTCAGCTGTCACCTGTGATAAGGAAAAGAAAGACTGAAGCTCTTTTCCTTTTCTCCTGACAGATGCTATGCCACAACAGGCTAGCTATCCTGCTGTGGGCTGACACCTCTTTGTCAAGCAGGTTGTTTCCTAATACTACAAAGACTGAAGGACTAGCTGAAATGGCAACACAGCCATGATGATGACTGAGGATAGGATTTTAAAATGTTCAAGTCATTTATGATCACAGATTCCATTGATGGTTAACGAAGTCAGGTACATGCTTTTAAGAACAAACAAACAAATCTACCTTCAAAAATTCATTATAAGATCATCTCTAGCTTACAGTGACTAGAATGTAAGGAGGAACACAGACTAGAAGACGGGTAGAGATTTGTAATTGTGAAATGAAACTCTTTTCTGGTTTTTGGTTCTTGCAACCTTTTTTTTTTAAAGAAAAGTAGTTTAGGCAAGTCCTTCTTATAGATGGGCTTGTCTCTAAACACTCTTAAAAAAGACATTTCATTCTGTAGAACTCATTCAAAGATTTAGGAATTATTTAAAAAATCTTGGAAATTTGGATTATGGGTGATAATAGACATATTTCTTTAGAACATCCTACATTTGATTTCCAAGCTCAAACCATACCAAGCGCAAGAAATAAAACTGGAGAGGGAACTTGCTTTCATGTTATGCAGGATGCTTCAGTCCTGTTCTTACAGCCATAGATTAAAGAAGCTGTAAGACTTTTCAGAAGAATGCCAAAAGGCCAAGCACCACAGACAGCTGGGAACTTCTGGACAGTTCAGCACTTTGGATGCATTCTGGCCATATCTCCTCTGATGGTAGCTTGACAAGGTGAGGCTAAATAGGACCATTAGCTATAAGTTGCCTTACATGAAAGTAGAAACTGAAAAGTCTAACTAGTCAGACTTGGCCACACATTTAATGCTACTGAGACAACAAATGCAAATGGAAGAACATAATGTCAACTGGGATTCAGGATAACTTGTACAATTCTCCTTGCAGAAAATCTTGAAAGTGCTTGCTGTGCTGGTTTATGCCTTCCTCTGGAATGTCAAATGCGCTAGACAGCACAGAAAAAGGTCAGAAAGAGTTTGGGGCAAAAGTATGGAAGGTTTAATCCTGCTCTGCTAAAAGATATAGTATGCCCTGTGCAGTTCAACATGCCAGTCTGTATTTCTTGCCCCTGTGTAAACAGCAAAACTTAACCATATCTCAATTTATGGCTATACGATAGACAGCTTCAGTTGCTGTCAGTCATGCATCCCCTAAGGAAATTAATCATAATCACAATTTTGCACTGTGACTCTGCAAAGACTTTGTCATTAAAAAGCTTCATTATCCTTGTTAGTAGGGTTTTTAAACTTTTACATACAAGAGCTTGTTCTCAAAGCCTGGTATTGGGAAACACTTGTTAAGGATAACTAAGCAACATGCTAACTCACACTCTTTCTTTCCTCTGCTAAAATAGCTTCTTTATTCTCATTAATTGATGTGAGAAGCCATTGCAGCTGCCACAAAGATATTATGATATATTTTTTATAGAGGGAAAAGCTCTGCATCAGCTTGACATGAAAAAATAGTTTTTCTATTTAGACGTCAGTGCTATGCAACTGGTTCTGAGACTTCCATTTTTACTGTTTGGCATTTTGGATGAAGTGATGTGGAAAGGGTAAACTGATTTATACCCTAAGGTGGCATTACTAGTATATAGCTCAGACCAAGCTACTGTCAGAAAAGTAAGGTTAAAAGAAAAAAAGTCAGAGAGCTGATGCACTAGCTCAAGTACAATGGAAGAGTCATCTGGACAACTCAGCTCCTGTCTCAGGCCAAGCAGTGTGAGGATGCTGCAGACCCAGTGTGCAGACAGACCATAGCAAAGTGGCACAGGGTGAAGCAGCTCCAAAATCAGAATGGCACAAAAACGACCCTGGGCCCTGCAGCCCACAAATAAGGTAGAAAAGCAATTGTTTGTTATTCCTTGTTTCCAGCAAGTTTGGAGCTTATCTTTTCAGACCTCAGAGTCAACAAAGAGCAAGTAAAATCAACCTCAGATTTTTCTGGTGATATAATGCAAACTGGGCTTGAGGGGCTGGAACACAGATACACTGATCCAAACAAGAAAGATAGCAAGGCAGTCCAGTCAAGCCCCATGCTGGAGAGAAACTAAATTTAAATATCCTTTCCTTTACGGTGCATACTTGTTGCTATTATATTTGTTAATCGACGGAGATCGACAGACACAAAAAGGCCAGAAAGATGAAACTGAGGGAGTTACATGGAAAATGTGAAGTATCTGTATGCCTCCTTTAAACCTGTGATCTTGTGCAGAGGCATTTTACACTTAAGTGAAACTGTCCCTGATCAGAATTTCCTGCAATACCTTAGGGGAGAAAAAAATACATGCAAAACCACCTCAACAAATGTTTCTGAATACAAAGGTCAGAGAAGAACGAAGCTGTTTTCAAGATTACATTATCAGGAAAGATTCCCAGAGTGAGTGAAATATCAATAAAAATAAAAGAGTCCTGAGAACACAAGCTGAAAATTGTTTGCTTACAATTATTCAATTTATTTTTGTGATGTGCCTTTCTCTTGACACATTTATCCCAAAAGCATATTCAATTGTCATGGTAGAAATATCACACAAAGAGTATGGAACTCTCTTCTAATGAAAACTACAGAAGCACATGCTAAAAATACCGAAAATAATTTTCTGATGCTCAAAACACTGCATCTTTACTTCCCTGGCTATGTCTGCTATTCAGTGATCAAACAGCAAAAGGACTAAGATACACTATTTTGAACAAATAGTGCAATTAATTACCTAACCAATGGAAGGGGGGGGGAATCTATGAAGAATTCACTAATGTACAACACTTATTATTTTATTAAGGAGGTCTATTATTTTTCAGTCTGTACAATTGTCTTCATGAAAAATTCCAAAATATATGAATATATATTCATGCATTTGTCTTGAAAACATGTTTATACATATTTCATATGAACATGGGCAAGCATTTAGGCTACTATTCAAATAATCTAGTCCAAATGTGCACGCATTTAGAATGTCTATCTACATATGCAGATCAGGTAACTCTGTGACCTTTTTCCATATTTAATGACCCAATTTGCTCAACAAAATATGCATTTTTAAATTTCTGGTAGAAACAGATCATAGATAATACTTCATAATTTAGCTACTTCAGCCTAAACCTAATACAGCAAACCTGAGCACCCATGAATTATTTCGAGCACAAGAGAAGAGCTTTTAGCAAAAAAAAGTTACTGACATTGTGATGCCAGTACATCTTGCCAGCAAGTTGTTATACCAGGAAAGTATAACCTAGAAAGTGTCTAATCTAAAAAGGTGTTGGTCTCAGTCACACCCAGAATTTTAAAGAAATAAACTGCCAAGCATTTTACTAATAGTGCATATTAAGATGACTATTTTATCACTTCTGCAGATTTTTAAACAACGATAAGACATCACAGAAGAGGACAGTTGCCTGGACTAATAAACAATACATTGACTGTTTTTCACTGTTGTCAACTATGAAAAGCAATCTTTTTTTTTTTTTTTTTTTTTCAGAAATCAGTTGATGATTTTGAATGTCCTGGTCTTGGTAGGGCTCAAAAAATCCCTTTTCAAGGATTTGGAGGGCTGCATTCATGGCTTTCCTTGCACAAAATGAGTTTCTAGCATTTTTTGAGGATGCTCATGTCAGTCCCTTTACCAACCCTACATTTTCAAATATAAACTGTATACAGGGAACAAATAGGGCTGCTCTATAAGAAACTCTGATCCCTCTGTACTTAGTAGTGCCAAAGACAATTGTTAGTTGTTTCTATTACTATTACATTAAACACTATAAGGTTTCCTCTTTTTCCTCACTATTCACAAATACCAATGAATACCTGGGTGCTGAAAAACAATGTGAGAATGCAAAGATTTGTGCTCTCTGCACATCACTGAAGAGCAGCTGCATAGTCCCTTCTTCCACCTAACACAGAAAATGCTGCTAAATATGTTACAGAGAATCTGGTCAAGACTGAAGCATATTGCTGAAGACTAGCAGGTAATACTAGATCTCAGGGAAATGGGTGTGATACCAGCAGAGTTACAGAAGCCTGTAAGAGTTAATGTCAAGTTTATACATGGCCCTTTTTCTGAGATTTTGCCTACTTCTTACTCAAATTTGCAATTTAGGAGTACGCTGCCTCTTGCTGCTACTAGAGAATCAAACTTTTAGGATGCTGCAGCAGGATTTTTCATAGCTGCATGGCCAGAAGAATGAAACCACCCTATTGTTTCCATCTAATTGTATCGAATTTCCATTCCTCTCCAGTGAGGTATCCTAGCCATGAATTTATATATTCCATCAGTTATAACACCGCACTTGCTTTAGATGCCTTTAGGATGCAACATCAGGTAAATCCTGAATGATAAATGACTTCCATTAATGAACACTGGATGGCAAATATGACTTACTATCTGCATTACAATTGTGCCTAATAATTTGCTCTAACACCAAGGCTCAGTTTTTCTAGGTAGTGAAGAAAAACATTCTTCCTCCAAAACCTATATAATGTAAAAAATGGCTAAAAAAAATAGATTAACTTAGGGACTTGCCATTGTTTATATGATAACATGCAGAAGAGCAATAGCAAGAAGCATTTTGCACCAGTCTTGTTCTCTTGTCCTGTGACCAATACTTCATCCAATGGATTAAGTTGCATTGCTGTGAGTGATTCTTCTGATGCAGTTTGCAAGGTATGATTAATTTTGCATAAGCCATTTACAAATACTACCCTAAATCTTATAAAGCAGGGACTGCAAGGTAATTAGTGCAATTTGAGTCTTCTTTGAAAGCATACAGAGTCTATTTAACAGATTGTGAATTTCATCAATGATTTGTGGAACACGATGATGGTATCTAGAATTTGAAACCACTTAAAGACAGAAAATGAAAGTAGAATATAAATTATCCATCATCAGAGCCACATTAGAGGGACAAAAATATTTAGAAAGGAACTGATGATGCATGATATTCACACTGATTTAGCCTTTAACAGGCTGGCATGCTTTATTTTATGGTGTAATAGAATCACAGTGGCACTATTTTATTGTTCAGCTCTTTCGTATCCTGCAAATGGCATTAGATAAGTCTATACATAATAATATGGTAGCTAATTGGGCCACAGACATATTTCTTTTTTTTTTTCCTTTCTTAATGCATTCTATGCTATAAAAACGGAGTGAGGTTGGTAACACTAGGAAAAATAAGCACAATTAGCCTTCCCTTTGTGTAATTGCACATTTGAATATCTGGTTAAATCAGTGGGTGTTATACTTTGCTGCCACGAGTTCAGGAAAGACACATAAATTGAATAAAGTCAAAATGAACAGTAGAAAATTCTTCATAGAATACTACAGCATTTTGCATTCCATACCTCTAGAGACTTACAGATGTTTTAGTGGGACAGTTCTCCTTTATTCTTACTGTCCTCTATTTGGACAAGCAGCTTACGTGCTCAAATTCAACTACTCAGGAAGGATGAGAAAAATTATATCAAATACAGTTATGCAAAATTTGCAATATATTTTTAAAGCATAATAGTATAAAAATACATCTGATAAATCTCTCAGAGTCTTCTAGGACAGAAAGTAAGTGCTAATGACAGACTGTATTAGCTGGCATTCCTCTTTTCTAGTGTGATGTCAAGAAGAAAGGTGGTGTTTCAGAAGGCGTAAGATTAGGCAGTGTGGCACTTAGACCAAGTGGCATGCCCTACCTTTAAGCAAAATGCTGCCAGGTTGAATGTATATAGACTGCTGAAGTAGATTGAGAGGGATTCTCAAAGTAATTAGCCAGCATATTATTTAACCAAACTTTCCCTCATGCTCTAGCTATGATTTTCTGAAAGAGAAGACAGAAAACTCAAATGATTCATAGGTTTATGCAGCCCTATAGGTTTATATGGGCATAGATGTGGAAACTGTATGGTGACCATGACATTGCTCTGGTGATCTTTACCCTTGCTTCTGGTGGTTTGGTTTTTACACCATTTTATTCTAACTACCACTGATGGGTAAGTAATCTTTTGGTGGATGTCACTAACAGGCTGTCATAAAAAAACCCCATGTTTTCTTTATATATTCTTTCTTATATTTCTTTATACATATTTTTTTCTTGCAGTCAGACAAAGAAAGAAGCTTAGCATTCTCTGTGATCTTATCAAGGATATGAATCTCCAAGGATACAACAGTAAACACAGAATCCTAGGACACAGCCACAATCAGAGGAAGCCAGCAAGCTAAACAACCCGGTAACAGCGTTTCCTTGGTCTCTTTTAGGGTGGAATCTCAACATTCATTCTTTCAACTCTTACTCCTGTGGTTTATTTTCATTGCTTGAAAATAAATTATGTGGTCTTTTTTTTCTGTGTTTTGCTTTTTATTTAGCCCTGAAGTCACATGCTGTTTAGCCATGTGTCCTGGTTTGAGACAAATTTGGAGGAACATCCATATTGAATGTCCTCTGATAGAAGGCAGGTTACAGACATCCCTCCCCCACCAGGTTTGGAAAGAATTTTCCTCGGAGGAGAGTGAAAAAAACCCCTATTTATTTAACAAGTAAAGTGCACACAGGCACAGGAAAAAAAAGAATAATGCTAAATAATAAAACCTCTCGCTGTGGAGAGAACCTGAGTAAAATTCAAAGTCCTTGTGGATGTGGCTCTCTCCTCTCCTGAGCTGGGGTTCAGTGTGGGCCCCTGACCCAGGCCGTGGTGTAGGGTGTCCCGATGATGTTCTGGTGTTACTGAACAGTCCAGAAGAGAAGAAGAAGAAGAAGCCAAAGTCCCAGGGAAAAAAAACTTTCTTGCCTCAGCTCACAGACTAGCTGAAAAGCAAAGATGTTTAACTCTCCGTTTCTCTCCTGAAAAATGGAGCTGAGAGCTGGGAAAAGCAGGAAGGTGCTTTCCTCTGCTCTGTAGCAGCCTGGAATGCAGGGAAGTGTGTTTCAGCATCCTTGAACACAAAACCCCTCGTTTTTTTTCTCTCTTTCTCTCAGACCCAGCTTAAAGACACAGAAAGGCACAGGATTCATGTCTGGCATAGGGAAGACAATAGGAAATATAGTATCATGCAGTCACCCCAAGACAAGGTACCTGTCTAGTATGTCAGGCATTTTAAAAATTTACTAGTCATACAAACTTACTGCCAGAAAATACTGCCTGTTGGATTCACAATTTAGTCTGGCAACCTTAAAAATTAGCTCTTTTCTCAATAGCATTCTCAACAGCAGTCTCACAAGCAATATGGCAAGACACAGTTCATGTGAAATTTCTATCATGATATATATTTACTGATTAATTATCAGTATCTGTCCTTGAATCTTCATCTATCCAAAGTTTACAACATCCTGTAGGACTGACTAGAGAACAAACCTTTCAGCTCTAGCACTAGTCTTGGAAAGATAACAAAGACAGGATCAGACTTGAGGAGATGTCCCACAAATGAACCAAAGGAAAAAAAAATGCAGAATAAGTTATTAGGCTGCACTAAGGCCTAAATAAAAAATTGAGTCCCTCCTTAAATAAGTGCAAACTAACCAAAAATTATACAGAGCAAGAGAGAAAGTTGAGACATACTTCAACACAGCATGTATGTGACACGTGTAATACACCAGGGGCAATTATTGTGCTCTATCCACTGCTGAAGAAAACTATGCCTAGTTTTGAGCATCCCGGTTTAAGGAAAATATGGCTAAATAAGCTTTTTCAAAGGAAAACACCAGAGCATTAAGTCTTTTGGTAAACATGAGTTATATAGAGAGACTGAAGGGATTAACTTTGTTCAAATTAGAAAAGAGATAAAGGGGATATCATGGAGGGTTTCCAATAGGCAAACAGTCAGAAGAACACAGTGACCATCTGCTCTTAATGTCCACAGGCAGAAAGACTTAAAAACATCAGCCTGCCTACCAGAGCAGAAGGCACAAGACATTTTACTTTTTCATAGTAAAGAACAGATATTCCATGGAACAGACTGCTTGGAAGAGACAGTATCTCCATCCTCAGAGGTTTTCAGGAACAAGCTAGACAAATATCAGTCTGGATTAATTTCAGCATATTTGATCCTGCCATGGATGACAGGTTTGATTAAGTGGCCTCGTGAGGTCTACCGACTTCTACATTTCCATGACAGTCTTCCTTCTGACTTTTCTTAATCAAATCAAGTCTTAAGCTTTTGAGTTCTTGAGTTCTCCCTGCAGACTCACACAGGTTTTACTCTATTTTTCCCTTTCTAACAGTAATGTGCTAAAAGTCCCCTGTGCTTACTAGAAGTTACACAACTTTGTCATTCTCAAGTAATTTGAGCATTGAGCTAGTTCTCTCTGTTCTAGTTCTCTCTGTAATAGTGCAAGTAAATAAGCCAGTTGTTGGGAAACATAAAATGAACCGATGCATCTATTATTAAGGACAAATAAGTAATTCACCAAAACTGAAAGATTATCAACAAAACCATAAATTCTACACCAATGGGAGGGGGAAATTTTTGTATTACTTTGACCTTGAAATCATGTTCCAGAAATGTGGAACTTTGGCTCCTGAAAACTGTTTTATTTTAAAATGATGACAGAAAATGATATGAAACTGCCTATGAAGAGACCCTTCTTACGGTTATTTAATAATTGTTAATATTATTTCAATCACTTTACAAAATATGCCTCATTTTCACATGAACTTACCAAACTGCATAGCGATGCAATTTGGAGGTAAACACAAGACAACTACTTACATAGAAATTGAACTAGAAGATGTTTTTTTAGTTAAAGCTTCTGTTACATTATCCCTCTTTTGTTCTTCTGTCATCCAGAGGTCTTCATTACATGAACAGAATATTTCATATACCAAAAACAGTTTAGGACATTAACTGGAAGTGAAAACTTGAGCAACTAAAGAAGAAGCACTGACATTACTTTTTCAAAGCTAATCTCAATATTCTCCAATCTAACTAAGAACACTAAATAAATTTTACTAACACATGGTGCTTGCAGCTACACTTAAAAAAGTAACTGAATATATGGTAGGAATCAGAACTCGTCTGATACCATAAATGCACAACCCCTGTAACTCCGACTAAATTTGACCATGAAAACTTTTACAAGGATAAATGGAACCAAACCAAATACATGAGGAATAATACCAAGAAGTAGTGATAATAGCAGAAGCTTACCTAATTTTTTTATCTACAAATTTTGTTTGGATTAAGTTTATAATCAGCGTATTTTAATTCTGTTTGCTCAGGCTTTGGCAACTTTTCAAGAGTGTTAAAACACAGATAAATCTGTGTCTGTAACAGTTTGATACTAAAATATAAATGGAGAAGAGACAATACTTTTTAATGATATTAAACTATGATGTTTTGAGGACATTATCAAAGATGATCTGTATAACATTGAATATGTAATCAAAAATGATTTAATTTTCTCTTTACTTGTAATGTTGAATAAGAATATCTACATGATTAAATGGCTGACTCAAAACTCCACTTTCTAGCAATACAAATACTTTCAACTTTGCTAAACTGAGTTACTTATTTGAGCTATTAGAAGGATGCAACCTGTGTTATGTGTGAATGGAGAAGTGCATGACTGAAGTGTATTCTTGCATGCAAGTGCATGACTGAAGTGTATTCTTGCATGCATGACTTCTCTATATGATTCCTTTAACAACTTTTTCTCCAGGGTAATTTCAGTGGGCAGCAAAAATCAGGAGTCAGCATAATTCACATATTACATATTTCAGGGCACCCTTGCTATACAATTACTCTTTATTTCACTAACCTAGAACAACTCCTTTTCACCTTCTCCTCATATTAATTTCCAATACAGTTGTACGTTAGCACCATACAAAAAGAAATTGCAGGTATTCTTTGGGTTTTCTCAAAGAGTGGAAATGGAGGAATTCTGTCTCAGCATAGAGATTGTTTCTTAACACAGTCCATCCACAGTAGGGCACACCAATTCTGTGTGACTGCTCCTGGAACCCTAAGTTCATGGATTTAACAACACTTTCGTGTTGCTCAGAAGAGCACAAAGCAAACCACAAAAAGGATCTTGATCAACACAGAGCTAACAAGTAAGTCACAAAATTTCTCCCTGTACAGCATGTAATTTATTCATCTAGGCTTTCTAGACACTTAAGATGACTTTAGAAAGAAGACAAAATCCATCTTTTATTGTATAAAACACATTCTATTATCCCACTAGTAATCAATCTGATATTTACAATTAGTTAAGGGTGGGGCAGAGTTCCCCAGCAGCATTCTTTCTCAGAAGGTCTCCTCTCATAACTGGAACCTCCTAAGTTTGACCTTAGAACTTATTCATGGCCAGCCTATATGAATTTTCTTATTTCTGCCTATTAGTAAGCTTCAATTTTTTTTTCTTCAGAGTTATCAAAGTAATTTTTTCTTATTTCCTGGAATTAATTTCAAGAAAATATACTCTAAATATTATTCCAGTGCAATATGGATCTAGGAAATCTTGGAGATCAGTTTTAAATTAAATAAATTAGAAACAACTCATAGGGAATCAAGGAGAATGTCCACAGCAGACACGTAGTAGGTCTTTCATTAATGGTCCTAGACTAAGTGAGGAAGTCCCTGCTGAAGCTTTTATCTAACATAGACTAAAGGACTTATTAGCAAATGAAATCTGCAATTTCTGCTTGTATCAAAAGTTAAAGAAGGCACTGAGGACATAACTTCCATATTCCTGGGGCTTCTTTAAGTGTTAATTTTTGGTTTTCCTTTCCCTATGGTTCAAAATTTGCCACAAGTGTAGTAAAAAAGGGTTAGCACAAATGATACAGATATCCATGCATTAATATGATTGGTGGGAGGATAAATGTGGGGAATTAGTCTGGATATTAGGTAGGTAATTACCACATACTATCAGAAAATGAAAAATGTTAGATGTGCACATTATATGTGATTCAACAGGAAAAAAAATAGTGGAATATAAAATAGGACACCTTCTCAAAGTTTGTTATGATGGTCATACCTCTGGCTTACACTGTAGAGGGAATTTCAAGACTACAAAAGTGGTGATGAAGCAGCAAAGGTAAACAGTTCAAAGCTGGGGTTTGAAAGCAGTGCAAGTAATACAGACTTCAGACCAGGTGTCCTGGTCCAGATTTACATCTGATTAAAAGATCACTGGGTGCATGGATATCGACAGAAAACATATAACCAGATCCAAAAGGACGGGAAATGAGAATATTCAAAGTTCTTATCAAGTACACTCAGCTGCTTGACTGAACATGGCTCAGCAGAAGTAATTTCTGAGTAATACTGTGACAAATGGAAGGAGGAGTGCAGGAGTGATAGGACAGCTTCTTTGCTCTTATCAACACTTTCACTTATTTATTTACTGACAAGGTTGCCTGGAAGTATTTTGCTAAAAATAAAGCATGGAAAACTGGGAAAGGAAGAAGAATCAATGTAATCAGGAAAGATGTAATAAAATAATGAAATTAAATGATTTTCCAAATTATTCTTTTAATTCTCCTGTTGCCGGGTGTGAATTGATAGAGCACAAGAAAATAAGCAGCTATGGTAGCGAACGTGCTGCAGACAAAGCCACAGAGGCAGACACAGCTGTGCATAGCTGGCACAGATGTTTTAGTTTTATTTTTGTTAGCTCTCAGTCAGATTTTAGGAGGAGATTACTCACAGCTGTTGCACACAGAAGAATAATGTACTGGCACTAATCCTCCTCTACAGTGGGACTCAGCACCCGTCCTAGAGGTAGGGTTACTTGCTGCTCTAGGCAAAGAGATAAATGCCCATTTCCCCTCCTCTTTCAGACAACAGTCATTAACTGTTGAAGCCCTAGGTGAATGTTTTTACAGTACTGTGCTTGTCCCTAGGAGGTACTGCAATGACACTTTAGATGAGTAAGAGCAGTATCTGCAGTTGCATTCAGGAGGATGAAAATTATAGGTCAGAAAGAAATTTCTCCCTGTGGTCCAATATTACAGAACTAAGTGCCTCATGGGTTTTTGCAGCTTTCTTTCTAGCATCTTTCACTGCTCATTTCTGGAAAATAACATTACATGGAATGCAAGAATTGTCATATTCAATGAACCTACATTCTTACAAAGTTTTCATTACCCCTATAATCTTTTAGCTTGAGTTATTATCAGGTAATCAAACTTCTCAAAAACTAGACAAAAAGAAGGTGTACTAGATTCAATTGAATTAGCATATAAGATCTCACGTATGTTTTTTCCCTTGGTGTTCAGGACATGCTATAATATTTCCCTGTTCATATTGTCCACCAAATAAAAGATGATATATTATTACATTCCCACAGTTAAAACTACAATTTTGTTTTTAAATTTAAAGAGCAACCAAGCAAAAATGTTATGCAAGAAAAATAACTGGCATCACTTCCTGCCTAAAAATTATCATATAATATCTGCTATTTTACATGTTTGGGCAGAGTTCTTCCTAGGTACCATAACAGTCCTACTAGAATCAATTAATGTGCTTTAATTTTACAGGACTTTTAACGTTAATTGACGTAGCACATCAGTATAGAACTCACATATAAGATAATTGCTGAACAGGTGAATTCTGGTGTGTAAATCCACCCCTACTACTCACTTCCTTACCTGCCCCCCCCCCCCCAAAAAAAAACAACAACAAAAAAACTCACCAAAAAACCATACATATGCTCCAAAGAGGTACTGATAATCAAGTGATAGTCAAGCTGCAATGGTCCAGATTCTATCTATTCCCCAGTCCTTCAAAGGTTAATGAATATATGCATAGTACGAGATCACGAATTTCCACACGTTTACATATGGGCTCTGACGTCAGGCATGCAATTCTCCACCTGCCTCTTCTACCATTCCACTACTTTTGTATTCTTTTCATCGATACCACTTTTGGAATAGCATCTTTGTCTTCTTAAAAGCCATTCCATAGTCACAAACCACAATCAAAAAACATCTTCTCCCAAATGAACTGCTTCAGTCATGAATGAACTGTTGTCACTCCTTCCACTAACAGTGCGTAGGGCCAATTATCTTTTGAGAATTTGCAGATCTGCCATCTCTTTCACACTTGGTCTGGTTCTTATGCACTTTGTGACTGAATTTTTGGGTGAGCAATAAGAACAACTGCATAATGCTAATATCTGCTCCTGTGCTCTACAGTAAGTTTCAAAGTACAGTAGTGCCACAGTGACATGACAATAAAATACCTGTTCCTGCTGTGTCCTTTCAGAGACTGTTACCTGAATGCTTGCTGCTGGCCACCAAGCACAACACATTTGTTCTGCTGTGTCCTTTACGCAGCATGGTGCTCATAAGAGAGAAGAACTTCATAAAATCCAGTGTGAAACATGAGAAAGCACCACCAGTGCATATTATTTCTACAGAGATCGTATAGGGAAAAACAAAAAAGCAACTCTAGAGGGAAAACAAAGTGAATCTGAAGTCCAACACAGGCACATTTGGCCACATACCAGAACTACAGATTTTCCAGCAGAGCAGTAGTCTTCCTACAAACTTGTAAGAAAGTAAAGCTCACAACTATGTTATTAAAAAAAAAAAACCCACAGTAAAAAACAACCCAACCTATTTCAAAGAAACTTGTTTTCCACAATTCCATTTCCTGAAATTGATGAGTTATGCTTGTAAGATTGCTGTGAAAGAGACTGAAAAGAAAAATGGGAACTTTTATATGGATGTTGTCTACCTTCACTTCAGAAAGACTTTTGACACTTTCTCCCATAACATCATTACAGGTAAGCTCAAAAAATGTGAGCTGGATAAATAGACAGTGAGGTGGATCAAGAAGTGGCTGAATGGCAGAGCTCAGAGCGTTATGATGAGTGGAGTAGAATCCAGTGGGAGGCCTGTAGTCAGTGGCATTCCCCAGGGATTAACCCTGGGTCCAGTCTTATTCAACTTGTTTGTCAACAACCTGGATGAAGGGGTAGGGAGCACCCTAAGCAAGTTTGCTGATGATACAGAACTGGGCAGACTGGCTGATGCACCTGAAGGCTCTGCTGCCATTCCTTGGGATGTTGATAGGCTGGAGAGCTGGACAGAGAGAAACCTTATGAGGTTCAACAAGGACAAGTGCAGGGTCCTGCACGTGGGGAGGAATAACCCCAAGCAGCAGCACAGACTCGGGGCTGACCACCTAGAGAGCAGCTCTGCTGAGGAGGACTGGGAGTATTGGTGGATGACAAGCTGACCATGAGCCAGCAGTGCTCTTGTGGCCAGGAGAGCCAATGGGATCCTGGGGTGCACTGGGAAGAGTGTGGCCAGCAGGTTGAGGGAGGGGATCTTGCCTCTCTACTTGGCCTTGGTGAGGCAACATCGGGAATATTGTGTGCAGTTCTGGACTCTTCAGTACAAGAAAGACAAGGAACTACCAGAGAGGGTCCAACAGAGGTCCACAAAAATGATGAGGGGTTTGGAGCATCTCTGTCCTGAGGAGAGACTGCAGGAGCTGGGCCGGTTTAGTTTAGAGAAGACTGAGAGACCTCAGACCTTATCAATACATACAAGTATCTCAAAGGTGGGTGCCCAGAGGTCGGTGCCAGACTCTTTTCCATGGTGCCACCTGCTCTAGGTGACCCTGCCTTGGCAGGGGAGTTGGACTGGATGATCTCCAGAGGTCCTTTCCAACCCAGACTATCCTGTGATTCTATGATATGGACAAAACCTGGCAAGCCTTACAATTCTGTATTACCTGAATGCATTGTTTATAAAGCAAGTTGCACAAAGCAACAAGAGCAAAGGTTTACACATAGGACAGCAGGAATGAAGAACTGTGGTTCTATAGGATAGTCATGATAGGTTTTTAAAAATACATATAAAAGTAATTAGTACATTAAAAATATGTTATTTTAATATTCCACAAAAATGAAGACCAACATCCAAAGTTTTAAAGAATATTAACTGCATACATTTAAAGTCGAAGATCTTTCAAACAAAATTATGTTAGAAGTAATAATTTTCTAAGTAATCCAGGCTAAGATCCCACTCTTGTATAAATATGCATTTACATTCATTTGTTGGGTTTTTTTTCAAGCAGAATTTCAAAAGAGATTAGACTTCAGCATCATGGTCTGCTTCTTTCATTTGAAACATTACAGAAAGTTTTCCTAATGATGATCACCTTTCTGTGGCTAGGGAAGGTTTGTGGAAAACTGATGTGTACTTTTTCTTTTACAGAATAGTCTGCAAAGCAGCAAGGTTTAGGAGGAACTTAAAGAATTGTATTTCCTTCAGCATGTTAGTAGAAAATAAACTCTAAAGGAGTTTATGTCTCTACAGGAGACAAAACTTGTAGCTACTGAACTCACAGATCCAAAGCAAAATACAACCCACTAAGGTTCTGTCTTTACTTTGTTATTTTCTCAACATTTAAAATTTCACTTGAATGGAGTTTGAGCATATTTTCTTGTCACCTCAATGGCTAGACTTATGTTACTTGATTGTCAGATGCAGTGGCCATCTACATAAGAACGCATGTATGATGCAAATAAGGCCTAAAGATTGAATTGCTAAAATCTATCTCAAGAACACTTTGCTTTTATGAGATATTCTTTCCAGAAAGGAAATCGGTCATTGTTAAATTCCCTTTCATTTCCAAAACCTGCAATCTCACCACACAATTCAATGATACATTTTTATTCCCTATTATTTTTATTCTGTTATTTTACTCCCTGCTTTATCATAAGGACTTGATCTTTTCCTTATTAAATCAGTGGACGAATATCTATTGAACTGAATGATAAAGAGAGTGAGCAGCCCTGCCACCAATATGGGTATTAATTCTGATTTACCACTCACAGGGAAGCCCCTTACAACATGCTGTATGGTCACAGAGAGAGAGCGAGAGAGAGAGAGATCATTGCCTTAGTGAAGGCAGCAAAGGCAAAATTTTTTTGTGATGTGCCATTCAAAAAGCTGCATATTAAGTGAACACAACAAATTCTAAGAACAGCATGCATACTTTCTGGTGATTCAATTCCCTTTTGAGCTTTTACTTGAGAGGAAATACTGGTGGCACTCTTTTACAGTTTCTGAATGGACTATCGATTGTAATATAGAATTTTTAGCGTTTAGGAAGAAAAATGTTACTGGGTCTCTTTCCCTGCATCCTCACACTGGACTTACAGACTCTTTCCAGACTCATTCATGTAACCCTAAGTATGATTATAGGCTACTATACCACAGAAGGAATATTCCTATTGCGTGTATGAAAGCTGTCCTGTAGATAGCTGTTGAGTCATACAGATTTAGGATTCAGAAAGAATCACAAGGCAGCTGTGAGGTCCTTTTTGCTTGCAGTAAGAAGTACAGAAGTTTTTCCCAGTGAGAATATTCACAATTTCAGTTTTAGATGTGGTAATATTTATTTCTAGTCAATCCCAGTCACATCTGCTGACTAGAGTGACAAAAATCACTGTTACTACAACAAAAAAAAACTACCAGAAGTGCTGTGAGGATGCAATTGTTTCTAGGTGTTACTCATCTGTCAACTGTTCTGGAGTACCTCCCTAGAAAAATGAGCTCATCCAATCATGAAAGGAAAGCAAAATGTAAGCAGGCCAAACAGAATAGTCAAGGTCAGTGGATCCGCAAGCACACTGAAGGGCTCAGGTCTGTTTGGGGTAGACAGCTGGCCCAGTCCATGTTCAAACTGAATATTTTTAATGGAACTGTAGAAACATTTATATACATTTCAGACACAGACAGGAGCCCTAAAGACACAATAGGAAATTCAACCCACCAGGTACTTCACTTTCCACACTGGAATTGTATTTCACTACCTGCTGGATTAAAAATACATATTTGAAATGATCCTTATATTGTATATGTTCCATATAAAATGACATATGAAATACACTTTAACATGTAACATGGCTGTTACTGTTACATGAGAATGAAATTAGTTTCCATTTTAGAGAAAGACTGTCACTCTAGAATTTCAAAGGGAACAATTTTTCAGGGGAGGATTTACAATTCAAAATGTTGATTGGTCTACAGATGGTGAATCAAATCTCTGACAGCATTGAAATGCTTTTCATTTATCTGTTGAGCAGTTTACCACAAAGGGCATCAGAATATAAATGGGCCTTCCTTCATCTGTATCTGACATCTAGTTCATGTATTTTCTAACAACAATAAAATTGGTGTTGGTAGGAGTTAAGACTAATTTATGAGATACAAGTCATTCAGGGATGACTAGGATTTTTAACACAGGCCTATTATGACAAGGCAGATTTTGGGGGTGACTGCAGTTAAAAAGAATGAAATACTGCCTATTGTAGGCAGTAATCAAAATGGAAAAGCTTTATCTGAGATGTCTAATATTCAAGAAGGCAATCAGATGAAAGGTTTAGTGATGTGAGACATTGAACAGGTAAAACCTGTATGGGGGTAGGAAACCATTAAAAAGAATGAGTGATGCTCTTGGTTGAAGTATTTTGCAATCTTTTTTGAGAAAACTGCAACCTTAACTCGTACAGAATAATCACACTAAGAAAGTAGATATGCATAGCTGCTCTAATTGAGGTGGAATAGCCTGCATACTTGTCCCAGATGACTTGCTATGAGGGAACTACATTTAGATTAAGAAAAATCTGAATATATTTTAAAGCATTTGAAACTAAATGCATAAAAACTAGATAAAGCTCTCTAGAATTTCTTGCAATGTATTGTGATAACTTGTTCATATGCAAGCTTAAGGTGAAGTTTAACCCTAAAATTTTTTTTTTAGTTACAATTTATTCTTAATTTCCATTTTCAGCAGTTTGAAATTCACTGTGAGTTCATTGAGCATAAAGTGCCCAACTTGCATTAGTAACTCCATGACTCTTAAAATGCATGTAAAAAAAGAAAGCATAAAGCACTATCATTATGTTGTGCAGCTAAACAGCTGTTCATTTTTTTCTCCTACACTGACTTTTCTATTTCTAGACAAGTGCCAAATGCCATTGCAAGAGTTCATTCAAGATGGAGGTTTATTTTTCCTTCCTGGAGACAGTATTTTTGCTTTTCCTTTTTTTTCCCAGTAATTTTCTGTATTTTTCTAAGATAAATGCCACTAAAACTACTAGCACACCTTTGCTCTTAGTATTTAAAAAAGTAGGAGATTTCAATATTAAGGCTGGTACCAGCAGTACCAGGTCTTCTGCTTAACAAATTAACCCAATAAAACCTCATTAATGCCTTCCACTTCAGAAGTTAAATAACAAAGGTAGCAAAAAAAGCTGCTTCAAATAGAACCCCAAGTCCAGATGTCAACTAAGCAACTAAGCCTAATACTTTCATCCAGATCAAATATGCAAAATATATTGGCATGATTTTCACTGTAAACAGCAGTCAGTGTTGCTGCCACAACACACTCAACTACTATTTTCCAGAAAAGCATTCATTGGCTTCACATCTACACTGATTCTTTCATGATGGACCACAGCCCCTTGTTCTAGTGATATAAAAAGTGCATGAATGACAGTGCTAAACCAATAGAGAACAGCAGGGATATTAGACAAATAAGCTTCCTGCTGCCACAAGGCTTTGCATCAGCATTCCTTAATAGATTTCTTAAAATTTATCAAACGAAATATTTTACATTCTTTATTTTCAATGAGAAGAAAAATACAGGTAACAGTGACTTTAAACTTTTTGAAGATTGAAATTGTTTTTGAAAGGATTTAGATGGAAAAACTGCAGTCAGCCTCCTTTAAGATTTCTTATTTTCCAGTTTTGGAGTGCTTGACTTTTCTCCCCTCATAGTCTTTTGATGAAAACAAGACATAATCTATATAGTACCTCATAAATTGTGAAGCATCTCAGGATGTTCTTTTTGAGGTAGGGTTCAATTACAGTAATTTGCACACAATCACAAATATGTGATTTACCTCCTTAATTATCCAAAATGATATACATTTGTATACATGTATAATATTACAATTAGATTAAATTCTAAAATTTTATAGGGCAATGACTTCATTGTACAATAGCTGTAGTCCTATGGTAGTTATAGAACAGCTGTAGCTAAGCACTGAAAGACAGAGAAACAGCTACTTTGCCACTCAGTGAAGCTGCTGATCATTATTGAGACATTCAGAAATCTGCAGCTGCTGGAAGCAGTATTTGTGTTAAGTCTGCTTCCAACAGGGATGACAGGTGAGAAATATCTGGAAAATGACAGTAATTGCCAAGGTCAGTCCTGATATACCAACATGAAGGGATGTAACAGGTCTCAGAACTACCCCTGCTTGTGAAAGCAGTCACTGAGAATGGCCACCATAGTTTATACTGCTGGGTGCCAGCCTGGGAAATGAATGGAGCTAGAGCAGCCATACTGGCAGAATCCTGGGAATGCAACAGGCACCCTGTTGCAAGGGCAGACTTGGCAAGCATTAAAATTATTTGCTTCTTAATGTGTAGCCTGCCATAACAAAACACCTCTCCCCCTCATTGTTTTTAAGCAGCTTCAGCCCATTCATCCTGCCTTTCGAATACATATCTACATTTGTTTTTAATTCTCCACATGAATCCAACCACTGTTTCTGAAAGTGTGCCCTTCTCTTTTCTGTCAGATCTCAGGAGTAAGCTAAACATGTGACAATGAGAAAATATGTTTGTCTGCAGCAACAGGTAAATACTCTTTATCTAAAGAGCAGCACCATGAAGAAGAATTGTGACAGATTCTTGCCTTTGTTAATTAAATATTCATTTTAAGTGGCAACAAATTAAGTTTGTTTTCTCCAAATTGAGATCCATTTTGCCCATGACAGTAATTGGTAAGGGATCTTCCTGTCTTTACCTTGACCCATGAGCTTTCTTCCTCCTGTTCTTCCTTTACAGCAGAGAGGGAGTAAGCAAGCAGCTGGGTAGGAGTGTGGCTTTTAGTCAAGTCTAACCCACCACAGAGGGATATTTACAGGGAAGACTTTGCATTGCTCTTAGTATGTCCTGGTTGTATGATAAGTGTCACATCAAAACATGAAGTGATTTTCCTGTGCCCAAGCAGAGTTGCAGTTGGACTAATTGCAGAGGTGTTTTATACTGGGCCACACAAGGGGAGTTACTCGTTCTTTACAGACTTTACAGACTAGCACCCCTCATTTAAAATACCTCTTTTTCTTTGTTTTCCCTCTTATTGTAACCATCTTAGTGTTTTTCTGAGGCCCATACCATATAAAATCTAATTATCTGTATCTTTTTTTCCACACAACTAATGTTAAACCTTTCTCCTCATTCTGGGTTGCCAAAACTTTCTGCCTTAAGTTCTTTCCTTAGCTCATGACCACAAGTTTGGCCAAGAAATCAAACAGCAGGTCAGCTTGACCACATGTCAGGAAATCAAACAAAAATCGTTTTCTGGAACAGAAATCTCATTACACTTCCAGCCCAAACTCACTTGCACACTATGGTGCTTACAATTTAGTGTTAATAATGAATAAAGCTCCATTGTGATTTTCTAATTCGTGCTGTTTTTTAAATGGATGACAAGGGATTTTCATGGCTATCCTACACTCAGACACATAGAAGTCATTGCTGAGAAAAGGCAGCAGCTGCTGCTCCAATGCTGCATCAGTCCACATACAGATGAACAACAGCAGTGCATTCACTTTTGCTATGCTATTTTTTCTTTGTTGACAACATCACAACTGTGCTCCTGAAAGCCCCAAGGGAATACTAGGAGCTGCTTCAGCTGCTCTAAAGAATAATATAAGAGTCACTTTTCCCCATTTCCTTTATTTATTGAAAGACAGTTTACTTGTGTGAAAAGAGCCAGGTGCAAAGGGACCAGGATGTACTGCCACTTGCTCTTTACTCCCACCTATACCCCATCATTCAGTGTGTACGTGCTAAACAGGCACAGCAACAATCTTAGAAGTGGCAAAGACGAGATCAGATGTTGTGATGCCAGAAAAAAGATCTTCCCACACAGACTGAAAGAGATGCTAAAGACTCTAGTAAAGGAAAAGTCTGGAAAGTCTCAACTAGCCATCTTTTTTGTACCCTAACCTTATCTTCCACTAGCAATGCACCAGTTCAGTGCAGCACCCTGCATTCCAGAACTAGATCCAAGATACCACATTGCCAGTTGTGGCAGACTGTCATGGCTGTGACACATATTTACCCATAAGAACTACAATTATAAAAAGAAGGTATACTTTTCAATACAGGGCAATATAAAACCAAATTTTTCTAGTGCTTAAATAATAATTATACACTAATATCCTTAAAGAAAAGAAATCTATAATAGAGATCTTTATTTTTAATTGAGGGTGCAATATCAGCCTTTCATATTAATGACACTTTTTTTACCCTAACAAGTTGCTACTTAAGTAAACAGTTAAAATTTCATTGATGACTGTTACAATTTCTCTTCATTTTTAAATGAAGGTTTCCAGGGAAGCACTAAGAACATTGTACAATATGTCTGTAAGCTAAATAGATATTACCAGTAATCTAGTTTTAGAGATCTGTTAAAGGATAGTTTAATATACTGTGATTTTAAAAATGTTATGTTTAATTTTAAAGCTTTCTTGAACTTTAGCTTTCAAGATTGTTTTTTAAGTCTCTGACAGATACATTGGAAGTCAATTAATACTTTAAATTAACATGCAATCTGATTTTTTTTTCCCAGAGCAGCAAACTATTCTTTCTCCTGCAGTATTATTTTTTAAATTATTTTTAAATTATTTTTTTATATATCTCCTGAGTCTTGCTTGATATGAGGAGTAAATAATGGAACTCAATCTGGTCTTTGCACATTGCTGCTGAAGAAGCTGAACAGATGTTCTGTTGAAACACACAAAATATACCAGATACAGATACTAAAAATGCTTTTTGGGAAAATGACTTCAAAACTGCTATGCCAGAAAGTATATAAAAGACGGCTTTTCCCAGCAAAGTTTGATCTAATCACAAGAAGAGCTGAAAGTCAATTTATTACAAAGCACAAAAAATAAAAAGAGGAAAGAATTTTTTTTAATACAATTTTACAAACCATGCTCACTGATATCTTGCACTGTAAGTAATATATTCCCCTAGAGAACAGAAGTGCTAAGTGTTCATCTGGGAATGCAGTCTTTTTTCTGTAGAAGAATTCACTTTCCTGATATGAATACCTGCTATTTTGTCATGGTGAAAATATTAGCGAATTTGATTTCAAATTAACTTTTTTTTTAGTTCTATACAGTGGATATGGGAAAAACAGAAAAGGAATAATCCCATTTTGAGAATGATCCCTTGCTTTTGCTAGGTGTGTGGCTACACTGGCCAACTTTTCACAATTATGAAGCAGACCTTTACACACCATTTCCAAGTGACAGTTGTTTGGGGATTTTTAAACTAGTCTGTCTACAGATACGTTATTACAGAAATACCATTATCTATACATATATATAAAAACACTTTTGCCTAGCCCTAACTTTAATTATAAATGTCTTATCACAATCTGTAGGGCACCTACATTCCCAATGGACTGTCAGTACTACTCTATTTATGGGGACCTCCACCTCAGATGAGACAGAGAAAGTTTTTGAAGGTCACAGAGGAAGTCTGTATCAGAAAGAGAACACCAATGCAAGCTTATCTAGATCTAGACTGTACACTTGGGCATCATCTTTTTCTTAACTCTTGCTGACATTGTTTATAACCCTGTGGCAGTGGGCCACAGATGGGCTTTAGGTTACACAGACATTCATGATAAAGAGAGGGATTAAAGCAACAGATCCCTGCTTCAAAACTGAGAGAATCATCCTTTCTCAGTAAATGTCAAAAAGCCCTGTTCATGTCATGTAGGTTTATTCTGATAGCATGCATGTAAAATAAATAATTTTTAAAAAAGAAAAGGAGAGACATCATTCCTACTTTGCAATTGATAGGGAATTACAGTCCCTCCAAAGTCTGTTTGGTTTTATCCATTTCCTTTCTCTTGATTTTTGTGCTTTGTCCCTATCCTTAACCTGTGCCCTAGAGAAAGAGTAAATAGCTGTTAACAGTGCCAATAACATTCAATAGTTCATGTTCCTTTACTCTTTACCCAGGCTGAAGCAACCACATTTGGTATGCATTCCACTTTGCAGCATCCTGGAAACCTGCAGTTTGAACCCATTTCCCAATTTAGCGGTAATGCACCCTGAACAGTAATATGTTACAGAGCCAGCTGGTCTTCCTTAGCCTTTTACCCTCTTTTAATCTTTTAGTGTTCCATGGACACCTCATCTACTCTGGGCTGCTGTAACCCTTCGATCATGTATCATATTTGCTGTACTCTTTTACATTGCCTTAACCTTCCTATTGTAAAAGGCAAAGGCACCGCTAATAGCATTAAAAACCAAAGTAATCTGTCAATTAAGTAAGAGATTTGAAATAAATATGCCAGTAAAAGAATGTGAAGCATCATTGGTGTGTATTTAAAAAACAAAACGAAATCAAAGATAAACAAATCTAGCCAGTTTAAATTTGCAAGTATGTACACCTATATATCCATAAACCTGCAGGGATGTGCAAATACACGTGCACTTGCTCACAAACATACACATACTCTTTGCATATGCAGTCACAGAAGAGGAAAACTCACTTTTACAGAATGATTTGACTATTATCACAGCAAGAAATTAACAATAACAATAAAGAGGAAAGCAAATACTATTTAGAAATTTTGACAAATTGGCCTCAAAGCATAGAAACAAAAACAACTAACTTTGCAGTTAATCAACATAACTCAGAGAAAAATGTGGTAAAGCACTTAAGTTAATATGCATTAAAAATCTCAGACCTCTCAGATCTTGGGACACAGGAAATATTCAGGCTTCATTCTACAAATTATCTTTGCTGTTCTTTTGGTCTAGCTAAGATGGAGAATCATACAGATTTCGCTACACACATAAAACAATTTTAGGAACAGTGGATATGACATTAAGAGGGGTCATAGATCTGGTTTTACTTAGTAGCTTAATTTTAATGCAGTTCTCCTAACTCTTCTGCAATATATCTGAAGGAGAGGCTTTCCAACGAAAGAAGCATTTGTACTGTTGTACTGAACTAAGCATATTAATTCCACTGCAAGTTAGTATGATCAGACTGCAGCAAAGAAGGCATAAAATTTGATTTTGTGTAAGCTTGTTTGTGATTTGCTGGAGAAAATATAAATTATAAATAAACAAAAATGTTTGCACTTTTTTTTTGTAATTTAAATTTTCTAGAGATCAATATGAATCAGGAATATTTTAGAAAATACAATTTACATTTTTGAAATTCAGAGTGTGTTCGTTTTTCTCCTAAGAATTAAAACCATCAAAACTTATTTGCAGCTTCCACATTATTAGAGTTTGAAGCTGCTTGTGAGGATTCAAGAAGCACAATGAGCATGTATGAACTGAAGGGAAAGTACATCTCTTCAGCATCTATTTAATCGGCAAAAAGTGAAAACATCACCCACTAATGAAGAATCAGGTGATGCCATTTAATTTCTGACATTGTTAATTTATAATCTTAGACAAAGTTCTCAATCCTTCAGATTTAGAGCACAAACATGATCATAAGTATGTGTAAAATAGAAGTTTTAAGCCTGAAAATCTTAAGTATAAAATTTAATATCCTAATATACACTCTGGAGTCTCACAAACAAGCCTACATAGTGTATTTCTGAATTAAATTCTAGCAGTAAAAACACACACAATTTGTGTCCTAATAATGTCTCTCTCTATTTCTTATTTTAGCCTGACATCTAGTATCACAGCAGATTTCTGCCACCTGCAAGGTCAGGAAAATGCAGACATCTCAACATTTACTGACTATAGCATTATTAAAAAAGATTTTTAAATGGGTGGGATGGCTTCTATTTCTTTGCTAGTGTCTCCCATACACAAAATGATAACTATAAAAAAGGCAGTCTTAAAAAGGTACAAAACTGGAAACAAGCATTAAATGGATCCTCATGGTTAATGAAAGAAACAATTATGGCACAGAACCCTCGACATGTAACTAAGCCAGGAAGCCCTCATAAACTCAGACATAATGACTTCCTAGTTTGTTACTCTGCCATGGTACACACTGGCCTGTATCTGTAGAGGATGCTGTGTGCCAACTGCAGCTGTAGTAGCTCAGCAGTATTTTTGCACCCAACCTCTTTGTCAAGCAGAGATCCCAGCAGCCTAAAGCCTCACACGCAGCTTCAACTCCCCAACTCCTAACAAGACACAACATCACTGTGCTACCAGCTATCTCAAAAACCCCAACAAACACACACACTTCTCAGCAAAAAGGCTTCTGAGTTCATTAAGATTAAAAAGTTAATTGTTTTCTTTGACATCTGCTAACTTATCCTGAAGACTTGTCTCAGTCTCATCCACCATGGTTATTGGAATAGCATCTGACCACCTGAAATCCTGACAGGTTGGAATAAGAGTAGTTTTAGACACTAATTGGTAAAAATTCATGACTAAGAGAACTTTCCTGACTTTGTGCTGCTGTTTACAACCCTTCAGCTGTGGGCTGCCAGAGAAGCTAACTCCACTGATGCAGCAGATAGAGGAACAAGCGTGATAATGGGTAGGCAGCCAAGCCGAACCTGGCACACTCACTGGTGAACAGCCCATATGCTACGGTCACTTGAGATTTCTTCTCAGAATATTGTTTTCTTTCCTGGTAGGACAGCAAACTCCCTGACCTCCATTTCAACATGATATGTAGTTCTTTGAAAGAGTATAAACAACATAAATAATTTCTCTTGTTTTTCTTTTAAAAATATGTTTTTCTTCCCAGTGCAATTCAATAAACATATACTTTTAAAGTGTACTAAAATCCGTTTTCCAATACCAAAGTAATTTTTCAACTGGTATAGTCACTTTTTTGTTTTCTCATGTAAAAATGTCTTTTAGTTCATATAGTCTTCATGGGCCAAACTAATCCTTGCCTATCACTGGAGCTTGGAAAAAACAAGAAGAATTTGGACCAAACATTTCTGTCTAAGATACAGCACGAGGAAGATGTCCAAACACTGTAATGTATCCCATATTTTATTCTTGAACTGAAATCCTAGAAACCTGTTTCTACACAACCAGTTTGACTCTAAATATATTTCTAAGCCTGTAACAATTACAAAAACAGTATCACCTTTTGAAAAACGAGCAGTTGTTGATACTACTGGAATAAAAGACACTGATGAAAAAGTGCTTGTGATCCATCCTGGCCAAAGCCTGACAAAGGTAATTCAGCTACAGAAAATACATCTTAAATAAACCTAGTTTCATTTAATGAGTTATTTTGGGTTATATTTCTTTTCATTCTCTGTTCCTGCTGCTTGATATTTAAGCTGTAGACAGAACTTCTATGCATCCAGATGGACTAAAGACCCTTAGATTTTTATCTTCTTTTTGTTTTTAAATTCATGTTACTCCTTGCTTGGCCACAAGAGGCATATAAGAAAACAACAGCACAACTTCCATGTTAATAACATTTGTTATTTGTTGTTTTGAAATAACCAGATGCCTCAGTCAGGGAGTTACACTGCTGTTGTAGATAAAATCAAAGGCAGAGGCACAGACGACATTTCCCTTGAGGAGCTAAGTACCAAACTAAAGAGGGATGACAAAAATGAGCATTCTGAAGTTCGCGCAGAGCTTGGGTTGGATCTCTTTGCCATCTGCCGCCTGCAGGAGGTGCCCTGCAGCTGCCTGCCAGCTCACCACTGCAGGATCCCCACGCTGCACCATGGCAGGAGGCGTTCCTCAATCCGATTGCCAGCAGAAGCAGCAGTCCAGAGAAGACTTTTGTCCCTACTCTGCAATTCCCTGTGTCAGTTGGAAAAATTCTCCAGACTAGTAGAAATGCCTGCGGATTAGCATTTTGTTAACAAATAATCTGATAAAGGTTGTGAAGATATCTAGGTCCCTTGAGAGCAAACAAGATCCTCAAGGGCTCAGTAGTTATCAAACACGTGCTGCTTACGTTAGCACCCCCTTGCAAACCCATAGCTTTGTATATGTTGGTTCTGGCTCCTGTTACACAATTTTTTAGCCTATAGAATGGATGCACTAAATGCTCATCTGGCATGGTAGTTTGGTTTGTGTCAACTACCACAAAGCATTTGAAAAAATGAAATAAAGAGTAACACAACACAGCATGCTCTTGACTACTAACTCTTGCCACTGTTTACTTTGCAGGCAGGCAAAAGCAAGCACAAAAGCCTTTCACATTTAGAATACAAATTTGGGACCTGTGATTCAAGATGATTAAAATTAATCTTTTAAGAAATAATGAGGCAAACTGACTTGCCTCACTTGTCCATGAAAACCACTGCAATGAAATGGAGGTGTATGAGTATTTACATTGAAAAAAGCCAGTAATTAATCTGAGACTGGGTCTGGAAAAATATCTACAGAGGGCATGACTGTGCATCTTCCTATAGCAGAGATAAGCAGTTACCCAGTTAAAGTCACTGGAGACTACTTGCAGGATTGTTGCTAACATATGCTTGTAGAATCAGGATCTAATTTCTCACAATTTCAGTGTTCCAGTATCTCAGACTTCTACTCTGTGGCAACATGATTGTTTTAGGCAGGATTTCCCCTTGGGGTATGTGTCCTTAATTTATCGCTGCAGGGTTGAGTAATGTACCGATCACAGAATCATTCATGTTTTATTAAAATTAATTTCAGGGGATTCTTGGTTTTAGGAAGCATGTATAAGACTGTTCAGATGCTTTGGAAAAACAATACCAGCAACAAGGAGTAATGAAAATGTTTCCTTTTTTCATTCCATTCATTGTAAGATAAATGAATTCTAGCCTCAGAGTATACCAAGAAAAGGACAAAAGCAACTGGAAACTCCTGCTATTTTATCCCAGTTCCTCTGATTTCTCATGTCTGTCTTGCATTGTTTCTCCTGGAAGGAGTTCCCCTTGGATAACATATCTTTATGACCTATCTGCACATCTGGGTCAGCACAATAAAAAAGTTGTTTGTGAGACTTGGCTCTCCCTACCAAATGTAGATGGGTTTTCTTTATTCTCATCTCTGATCTTCATAGGAATATTTCTTGTAAAGTGCCCGTTTTCAGATCTATTCTATGCATGAGAATTCAGTAGTAAATAATTGCTTTGTCTGGTAGATAATTTATTGCCGGAGATGATTTTAAGGTGAAGAGACACCACCTGGTAAAGAGGTCTCATTTGCTAAGCGATAATTACAGGCTGAAACCAAAAATGGAAAGAAAGAAATGTTGATTGCTTCTTGGGATATTTCAGCCACTTTAAAGTGAGTCGGAATCAGAAATTCCCATTTTAGAAGGAAAAAGGAAAAAGAGGTGGGCGAGTAGTCCTACTGCAAGAACGAGAAGACAGCAGACACTTTCTGTTGCACAGCCAGCACTGCTGCAGATGTACACAACAGAGCTCACACCTCACCACGTACAAGTGCACCATGGGCACTACAAATCACTGGGTGTGCTATCAAGATGGTCTACATAAAAGAATCATTTGTCAATGCTGCATTTTCTGAAACCAATTTTTAGTGTGGTCAACAGCTTTTGCCATAAGGAGAGCAAAACCATTAATTTTGTTATTGTCTCAGAAATCAGAGAAAAAGGAACAAAATTAAAGCTCAGAATGACTAATCAAATTCACTTGACAAGTCCTAATTCACTTTGATCTCTCCCTCACCACAATTTCATTGGCAGGTAAACCACACATATTTATAAAAGTGGCAACAGGCTGCTGTTGTTCTGTTTGTAATTTACAGTAACAAAGAATTCATTTAGATTACCAAACTTGAAGTCCCAAGGTGACTCTGCCATGGTTACAGGCTCCCTGCTATGCAGGATACCTAACATAATAAAGAACAAAGGAAAACAATGCTACACTGAGACCAGGGCTCTTGGGTAATCAATTCAGGTATTTACAGCTGAAACAATAGCTCTGTGCAAATCAGCATCATTATGACAATTTGCTGATAGAAACCCCAGGGAACTCAGGAAGTGTCTGCCTGCAAAGCAGCTGATTAATCTGAGGTACTTATGTTTTGTTAACGCATTATTGTTTCCCATCATAATAAAGAGTAAATGACTGTTTAAGAAAAGGGCGTGGGAGGTGCAACTGGATGTGCAAGTACACCTGTACACCTCTCTTCTAGCATTTTGGCCTGCCATATTGGTCAGCAAATGTATCTGTCAAGAAAAGGAGGCCAGCATCAACCTTGCTCTTGTGAAGTACCATTGTCATGAAGTACCAAAAAGTGATAAGCCAGACTCTACACAATCTTCAGGAAGATATTTACTGGAGAAAAGTAAATTATTTTTGTGGCTCTAACAGATGAAATATGAATAATTTTTTTTTAAAGTTGTTAGGTAACAGTTGGTCAAGCTTAGCCCCAAATCCAAATGCTACATGCAAAAGGAGATTCACATGGAAATAATTTTCATGCATTGAGGGTAAATAGAGCACCAGACAGTAACTAAACCACAAATGGGATGCAATTCTAAATTCAAAGCATTCTACTCTTAGTTCAAATCAAACAATGTAAGCTCACATAAAATGTAGAGAAACAAGAAAACAAATTAAATAGAGAAACAAAGTCTAGGATGACAAGAAATAAAAAGAATTCAATCCAGTCCAGAGAAGTAGAGTAAATGAGAGATATAGAGAATAAAAAATTAACAGACAATAGTTTAAAAATAAAGCATGCCTATTGTTTTGGGACTGAGAATTGCCAACTGCAAAATACATCTTCAGGCAACTGATATTTGGAAACAACTAAATTACATATTGTTTACTAAGAAACAATTTAGTAAAATGGAGTACCAGCAAATTTAGGGTAAAAATGAAAAAAAATTCTTCAAGGTAAAACCTACAAAGATGTAGAATACAAACTTCAATAGGATATTCTATAGATCCTGTTCTCAAAAGTCATTTACTCTAGACAAAACCTCAGGGGCTTTCTTACAGCAAAATCTTACACTGGAAAGGTAATCTTGATAAGCTTAACAGTTTTGTTGTTTGGAGCTTTTTGTGTGTGGGTGTTTTTGGTTTGCTGTATTTTTTTTTTTTTTTTTTTTCCTGACCACCTGGTATATGTGAAATTATGAAAAGGTAAATTTTGGGATATAAACACGGCACAAAGCAAATGGTACAATTCTGTAATTGGCACTGAGCTGGCTGTGATTCTGGTCACTAGAATGGTCTGTGCAGATAAAACGTAAAGAAGTACACAAATGGTTGCAGGAGACCAATCTACTTTCGTTCTGCTTTTCTGGTGTATCTTGGTAAGCATTACCTTCACTGCTGCAGCATCCCAGAGCTATGAGAATTTCAACTTTATAAACTCAATTATTAGGCATTTAATTTAATAAGCCTTTACATTCCAAGGTAAATAGATCTCTGCTTTGGTATTCGGTTAAAATATGCTTTGTGAATTATTTATTTTACTCTCTTGAAAGGCAAAAGTACTTCAACAACCTTGACTGCCAAAATATACATGTAGGTCACAAAGTAAGCAAAGCTTCTGCCACAAAGCTCTGTTTTCAGAAGTTCCCATGAAATTATCTCTTTACCTAGAAGGCATCATTAAAAGAGATTTAGAAAAACAGAATACAATAAAATTTTAAAAAAAGATTATTCTGAAGGCAGGAGTTCAGAAGTTGTTAATAACTCACCCAGCAGAGAAAATTCATGTCATCCCCATTTAAGATTACGACAATAAAGCTACACTCATAAAATCAGCACATAAAATATTTCACTCTATAAAAGTTTCTAATTGCCTTTTTTTTTTTTTTTTTTGATCAAACAAACAAAACTGAAGGTTGCCAATCAAATAGAAATACACTGCAGCTCTGGTGTGGCTTATAAAAAGGAAAAACTTGCAGATCTAAGAAGAAATTAAGTCAGGACTTTCATGGTAGAATGAGTTGGAGAGGTAGGTACTTGGCAGAGACAGGGAGAACATACTCAAGCATAAGAATACATAAGCAACAAAGCATCAAGAATTTGCTAACAGTGAAGCAGGCTAAGGAAAATAATATCACTTGAATTAAAACTTACGAGGGTCTGAAATTTATTTTTCTTTAGATTGCTCAGTGTTGAATCTATGAGCTGTCAATTGTATATAAAAACATAATGGAAAACAACTTTCCACTATCTTTAAAATTCTTTGCCTTGGAATGCATAAGGATGGGGGTGTTGACTATTTTGTTTTTTTTAATCTCTTTGTCTGAAATTGTAAGCAATTTTATCCAAGGAGTCACAGTTTTTCAGACAAATATTTTTTGAATACTTCCTGGTAAAAATATATCAAAATACAGAAAAGATATATCTCTTTTTACAGAAAAAAAAACAACAAAAAAACCCTCAACCAAAAAACTTCATAGAACTCTGCACTGAGTTTTAAACTCAGAATCAAAATCACCATGGCAGCAGTGAAACATTCTCACCCAAATATGATACTTTCTTCCTAGTCTCACACTGGGAAGAGATCCCTTAAAACTTCTAAAGCCAGGGAGAACAACACTTATTTGCATCCTGTTCTACGGACACATTGGTTTAACAACTTTTGTCCAGATATTAATTTTCACCATGAAATAATTCTAACAGTGACAAACCTTATTTGAAAACCTAAAATTTTTCTGGAACCTGAACATATACCATATTCTTGGCTGTGCAACAGCCCTTGCTGGCTGCTTGCCTCTTCCAACAATTTACAAGCAGCAAGCCACTTATGTTAGCTGATTCCGTGAAGTCATGCCAATTTTATGCTAACCCCAGTAGCTGAGCAAAACAGCAAAGTCGCATAAATGAAAAAAAGCACAGAATGATTGTAACCGTACAGACAAACTTCTCACATCTGCAAAACATTGAAAAAGAAGAAGCTGTTCTGCATGGGAAAATTATAATTTACCAAGGACCCACAGTTAAGAAAAGGTAGGCTTCCTCACTTTGCTGTGCTGCAAGTCAAACCTAGAAGGCGGCAAGCAAGCAAACCTTGCAATATTTCTTTCAGCACGTGAGGGAAGAAGCTGGCATAATCAGACCCAAACCAGATAGCACAACATTCTGCAATAAAAAGTTTGGAATGCTTAGAGCATCAGTCAAGCCACAGTATACAACAACTGTACAATGTGCAAAAGGCAGTCATTCATTGTCACAATATTCAACACATAACCACTGCATGACTCAATTTTCACAAGCAGTATCAAAGTATCTGAAGAACTCTCATACAGGTGCAGTGGTTCCCACTATCTGTGCTCTCTAATACTGTTAAAATTTTTTTAAAAACTTTTGTTGTCGTGGCCTTGATATTTTTTTCTCCAACAGGCACTGAACACTCAAAAAATGTTAGTGTAGGTCTGAATTTGCAAAGCCTTCATTTATTTATTTTACTTTGCACAGGCAGCTATTGCAATGCCAGTAACATAAACAGCCTTTCAGAAATCCAAGGCACAAAGTGGACTGTATGTCAATACTTATAGTATAATTCACCTACCAGCAACTGAGCCTAGACCAAGTTGTTACTTCTCTGGTTTCTGCTGTTAGTTAAATAACCATTTTTTCCTACAAATCATTGACCTCTTGCTTATGGTACTAACGGGCACTGCTACCCCACCCTAATTAAACTTAAGAAAAGCATAGCATCATAAAGTAGCAAAGAAAGTTGAAATATCAAAGAAACATGACAGTGTATGGAGAAAGAGTTATTTTTTAAAAAAGAAACATCCACAAGAAAGCCTACAATAAGCAAACAAGGAAGGAAGGTTCCAGTTTTTAGTTCCCAAAACGGTTTTGTATTTTAAACTTCTTTATTACCACTAAAAAGGTAATTCTTCGTCTGCCTCAGATCTTGAAACTCATCCACCTGGAGACAGACAGTTACCCTGAGACAGTTACTGAGATTTTGCAAATACCTCCTATGGTATCTGTGTGCCTTTGTTCATGGCTCTCAAAATTTAGATATTGTGACCTAACCTTGACAAGACTAGCCATTAGAGAACAAAAGATTTGTAAGGGATAAACTGAAAAAAAAGCTAATGTGAATAAGCATTCTTCTGCTGGCATTCAGCCACTACTCACATATTCAAAGTTGAGCATGTGTTTAAATAACATCCTGTTCTAGAACTTGAGTACTCACAGCTTTGCAGAATCAATCTTTCATTGGCATATGATTATATACACAGTAAGAAAAGCCATGCTAAAATAAAATAAATAAAACTACCATGTAATGTTAAAAATGCAACTGAATGTTAAAAAAAAAAAAAAACAATTCTGAAAATAAAACTTTTTACCTGTAGGATGTTTTTCACTCATGCATATGGAAAACAATAAGACAGATATCAGTAAATGCTAAGCGGAAAATTTTAAGATAGCCATTTTAATGGCATATTCTGCCCAAGTGTCACAAACTATTACATAACATTAGTACTTAAAACTGAGGTTAATGTAATACTGCCCAATCTGCTTCATACTGAATTGTAAAAATATCTTCTTATTGTACAATTCAACTACATGACGGTTTACTGCTTGTATAAAACAATTAGAAAAGAATTTTCTTTTAAAATAAAATAATGAAGTAAAGATGCTTGCTGGTGTCAAAAATGATCTCTTGAACATTCTTGGAAGATCTAATGTAAAGCCTTCATTCTCTTTTTCCTCCCCCTTTCCTTTTTTCCTTCAACTAAAAAAAAAGAATTCTTTGCAGAATCTGTTAAACACAGCAGGGAGAAGGAAAGAGAGAAGGGAAGAAAAGAATTCAAAGGATATTCCCCCAGCTTCCTTAGGAGCTTAATACAATCTTATGAATCTTGTAGAAAAAGAAAAAATAACAGACTCATACATTTGGAAAAGAACAGATAAACTGAAAAAAAGGAAAGGAACACAAAGAGTATCGTATTTCTTGATCAGCAACTAGAATCCAAAGGAATGCTCACTTTTCTGTAACATATCTTGAAAGGCCAAGAATATTGCTCAACATGCTGAGAAAAGTAACCATTTTCATTAGAAATATTTTTAACTTGTTTTATTACTAGTGTTAATACTCTAACCCTTAGATAAATACCATCTGAACTGCAAATATGCATAATGCATTCTCTAGAAAACAGGAAAGGCTGAGACAATATGATCAAAACCATAAATATCTCTCTGAAAACAGGGGGTCATTACAAGGCATCAGGATACACAGCAAAGTGAAAGATAAATAATATAAAATACATTTTTTTATGCATACAGATTAGCACAGATAATCAGAAAAGACAGCAAAAAGTTGAGAAAAGAGCTCTCTCCAGTGATATTCATTCTCATGACAGCAGACATTTCCAGAAATGTCTTATTCTCACAAAAATAAAGCCAAAACCCCCCGAATATTCACTATTAGATCTGCTTCCTGTGATGAAAAGCATTATAAATCCTACCTCACACTGAGAGACTCATTAAAGACATTCCTTGACTAGTTCTTGGATGTGAGGATATCATTCAGAAAGGGCAGAATGATTAGACTGGATGAGTCTAGGCTCTGACTGAGCAAAGCACATACACCTGCATTTATATTGTGTTGGTTTTGAAGGGATTATGCAGATGCAGCAGGCTAAACATGGGTTTAACTGTGTACTGAGATGAGGTCACAGTTTGGTTCTAAATGTTCTGCAGAAACACAAACCACCATAGAGACCCTATCAACACAATAAGGACACCTCTATAGAAATATTTTATTTCTTGCTATTATAAACAACACCTTTTATTAAATGAAAGATATCAGAGGAAAAAAATTTCTCAGGAGATTCAATGTCTTTGTCCTGGATAGGGAAATGCACTACAACCAGAGCAGAAGTTGCCAAGTGGCCACACTGACCCAGTGACATGTGAAGCCATCACTTCTCATAGGTGTACAGCACTTGTAGCACACTAAACAATATCTGCATATTCTCCCCACTCTTTCTAGTTTCAGAAATAGGAATACATTAACTTTGAGAGACAAAAACCAACAAAAATGTCTCCTATTTTGGCACTGAGTTTTTTTAACAAGGAACACAAAAAGCAGGGGTGGGGGGAATGCTACATTTCATACGTCTGTACCTTGGCACATTACAGATGCTTAAGACCAGATTCAGTCTTGCCTCTGTTTTTATCACCAGCAAAAATTATTTTAATGTCTTCTTCTAGTTTAATGACTTATTAAAACAGTACCTGACGTCCTTGTTCATGAAATACAAATTGGACTTTAAAGACACCAGAACTGGCCTCAAGATTGAGAGGGATGTATAGAATGTTTTAAATTGCATTTTAGTTCTCAATCCTCAGACTTCCAGAAGGTGGTGTTTCACTAACCAGAACATAATTCAAATACAAATGCAGAGAGTTAGAAAGTCAAAAGTACAATAATTTACAAGCCTTTAATTAATTAATAAATTAACTTTGAAACCAGGTTTTCACAGCTTGCCAATGTTACTAAACAACAATAAATGTACTACTTTTGGGAATGCAGCAAATGGTGTATTTTCAAATAGTCCTAATCGTTGAAGGAAATGAGTTCTTAAATCCAGGGCACTCTGCATGCTTTTCACAAGTACCACTTTGTTTTCAGGTTTAGGTAATCATACCTCTATTTAACTTTTCATCTCCTTACTGTGCCAAAGTTTATGCCTTGTAAAATCAATAAAACAACCCAAAATATCTGAGTCGCTGAAGAAGACACAGCACACCAGACATATAGAGCACTTTGTCTTTAAAACATGAAAAAGAGGTTGTAATAAGATAATTCATAAAATCTGTGGCACAAAAATTAAATAGAGAGAAGTACTACAGATTGCCTCAAGCCAGCATCACCTAATAGCATTAAAAGAGAAAGGAATTGCCATTAGAGTCTATGAGATACTCTAAGCACCCCTCAAGGGCCTGTACATGCTTCACTTGCTTTATGTGAAGCCTTGCATCCTTAGAGTACAATTTTGTTAATCAGTTTTCAAGGTCACAGCTGAATGCAAGAGGGACAGGCTGTGCATCTGTAGAAGACACTTTTCTGGAAAAGTCATAGCTCTATTTATGTGAAAATGATCTTCAGTTATGCAGTACATAAGTCCTAACCTGCAAACACTTTATATAATAAAAAAATACCCAAACCCACAAAATTGTTTGCAGAATCAAAGTCTAAAGGGTCAAGCTGAGAGAAGTGTCTTTTTTAATTATAATTACTTTAGCAGATATGTGCATAAATATGTCCTCACAAAACAATAATGACTGTTTTGACTGAAATTATAGATTTATTTGAAGGACACAACAGAAAAAGAGCTATTTTTCAAAATCTCAATGATGAGGGTCTTTAAAATGCTTTTTCTCTCATTTTGGTATTTCACTCTAAAAAACAAAATTAAATTACAAATGCATTGAACTGAATAAATGACTTTCTGAAGCTGTTTTATATTTATATAACCAGACTGAACCATATTGCAGCATCACTCTCACCACATGCTTTCTGATGAGGACATGCTCTGACACCTTTTGAAGCACATATAGCAAAAGTGAATAAATATAACTTCTTTTGTCAGGAAATCCAATAAACACCAGCAAGGTTAGAGAATCCCCAGGGACCAAAGGCATAGTCTTGCTCTTGAGTACAGTTCAAGATAGACATCAGCCTGTTTCCAAATAGGCTGGCCAGATTCCAGAGATTCCATCTCTGAGTGCAGTTGTCTTTCCTGCACTGTGTATACCGGTAGGCTGGTCCTGCTTTTCTTGGCAGCTGTTTGGCTGACACTGCATTTAGTGGGTACAGAGAACATACCTTATGGGAAGTCCTATGACTGTTCTCTTTGTTGCTTCAAACAAAACAAAAAGAAAGAGGAATTTGTAAAATGCAAATGGAATTTGCATGCCAAAAGAGCACTGTCTGGTTCGTACTTTCACCAGAAATATGGGCAGATTTGTCTCCTGTGCAAAATGAAATAAGAATAGTGTGGGGGGAAAACATTTGTAAATGTAATGCACTTCAAATAACTGATGGTTGCTTATAGAGAAGAAAGGGGAAAAAAAGAAAGAAACAAGTACATATACATAACAATGTGTATATATAAACATATGTATTATACATAAGTATGTATGAAAAATTAATCAAAGTTCCATTTTACTTAACAAACACGTAGGAGTACGTACCCTTAAAGGGAAACAAAACTGAAAGTGACAGAGAGGAGGGTTTTGTAAAAGTTTGCTGCTGTAGAAAAACTTAGAAATCTCTGCACAAACAAGCAACACTTATGCTAACTCACGTCTTCAGTAGAACAGGCATCATTTTCCCCTTATCTTGCTATCTAGCAAAGCACATTTTCTCTACTATTTTAATCACTTTTCACCAACACTGAACTCTTTCAGGAGCATGTCAATCTTTAGAGATCACCTCTAAGACTTATTTTCTCTGCAAGAGAAAGGTGCATCAGTGTAACTGGAGAAATAGTATGGAAAAAAAATCACTTTTGATGGACAAATGTACTTGTTTTCATTCTGCTTACTGCATTTCAGTGCACAGTTATATGGAATTACTTTAACAAAAACTAAAACAAACATGTCAAGTGAAAATACAAGTCTTAGTGTAGAAGTTTGTACCAATATAAAAATGTGGTTTTATTGGTGCCACTTGCAGTATTCTTACATTGACATGCCAGTGCAGTATCACTACCATTTACAAAACTTGTACTGGGAAAATTATTATTCCCTTAACTGTGTACATTTTGATCCATTTTTAAATGTCTGCACACAGCTCCCTTAGCATGTTACAGATATTGACTGAACTTAAGAGATTTTGATTGATTTTGATTATGATGTATTTCTTGTCATTTTCAAACCACACTGCAAATCAGCATCTTTTTTCACCAAAGTTCGTAACAATTATGTATTAACGATTTAACTTGAATTTTGTCTATTTTCCACTATGGGACTGAATTTACTCTCTATGTCCCTGTCTGACCCTGCCCTGGATTTTCCCTTTGTAAGGAAAATTTAATTGTGCTGGTAACTTAGTTGATAAAGAACCTAGTGCATCACAGCACAATTTACATTAACATTTTTTACTATAATTTATCATTATACAACAATGATACTGTTATTGCAATATTTCACTGTTTTTAAATTGCGGTTTTAAAGTAAACATATAGTTAAGTTTACTAAATGACATTTTATACAAATACATTCATCTGGAGGAAGAAGGCAATTCTCTGAAGATCTGAAAAATTTAGAACCCTAGTGGTTTCTCTTACAGAACAAAATAAGCAACAGACTCTTTCTAAGACTGCCTTCAGAAACTATCTCGCCTTCAGAAGCAACCTTTAACAACACCAAAAAAATTAACAAGAGGGAAGAGAGCTATCAATGATAAGTTAAAAAGAAAAAAGTAATTCTAATTATTAAATTCCATTACAGTTCCATCAAGACTGTAATGCACCAAGAGCTTTGCATGCTCACTGCAAACTGTCAACAGCAAATATGTGAAATATTTTCCTTATATTGATGTCAGTCAGTACACTGCTATGACAATTCATTATACACCATGGTTTAGAGAGAAATAAAGCAGTAAGTGTCCCTATTTATTATATATAAACAAATGAACATATTTCTCCAACATATTCCTGAATCCATCCCTTGCTTTCCCAACATTTTGTACCCACATGCCCCTGAATGTGATACATATCAAAAATAAGATTATAGAATTTGAGAGTAGCACCTTGCC
Organism: Aphelocoma coerulescens; assembly: GCF_041296385.1. Lineage (NCBI taxonomy): Eukaryota > Metazoa > Chordata > Aves > Passeriformes > Corvidae > Aphelocoma > Aphelocoma coerulescens. The sequence continues at coordinate 46,023,457 of NC_091016.1, forward strand.
CCAGACATCTATTGAAAGCAGTGTGTAAACACTTGCCATCAAATTCCATCAAAATGTTTATCTGAATCAGGCATTTTTGAAATCTGATAACAATTCCTAAGGAGCTATTTGACTGAGGAACAGAATGGCTCTCCAAGACATTACCCAGGACAAGAGTCATTGTTCCATATTATATCATTAAGTGACTCTATGAAGTGTCAAGTAACACTTAATAAAGTTCTCTATATATTATGACAGGTTTTCTGCCTTATTAATAGTCCTTCATGTATTTGGTTTCAGAAATTACATCCTGATACATTCGTCCAGTACCGCTACTTTCAATTTTTCCTAAGTTCCTGCAGAATAAATTTTTCTGTTTTGTGCATATTTAGGTTTTTTGCTGCTGGGCAGCTTCATTATTTCTTGGATATTTTCACTCTTGTTTCTCTGTGCTGTAAAAGCCAGCCACATCTTTCACAAATCCTTTCCCTTCCTTGCCCACTTTCCAATTCTTGTTAAATTACAATGATCAGAGTTTGACAATACTGCTATAGCAGATGTCAATGAGCTTGAAATGATCTTTTATGACTCAAAAATAACCTAGAAAATATAAATTTTAATGGAAAGTAAATGCCCATGTAACTTTTTTCTATATCGAGCTTCATAAAGCTAAATATATAGAACATTTATATTTCTGTGTATCTAAAACTACAGTTATATTTTTTTCTATAAGATTTTATCCAAGGCACAGCATCCTAAAAGAATTACTCAATTATCAATGTAAATGCTAACAAATTGCTCCTTAAGACTTCTTGTCAGAAATAGATTTAGGAGTTCTGTTTCTTCCATATCAAAAAATTGTCTAACAAAGTAATCTTCCAAAAATTAGCCTTTAATGGAGCTAGCATTCATCATTTTTTTACCCTTGATAGGAGTGTTTAGGAATTTACTTATTTTTATTTGACTTTTGCTTCAATAACAGCTTACACTCTGTGCCTACTTTTCTATTCATTGAGTTCTCTGTGTCTTCTCATTTTCTTTTGTCCTAGTGGAATGCACTTCTTTTTTTAAAAAAAAGTTGATGATCATAAACTAAAAATTAATTTCTCAAAACTAAACACAATTAAATAGATACTCCTTTGTATCAAATAAAATAGTTTCTCTTCTACATATAATCATTCTCTTGCTGACTCTGAAAATAAAGAATTTAAAAAAGACAATTTGGACAAAACTGAAATTGGGAAAATTAAATTGAGAAGATATACTGTCTCTCATGTGACATTAGAAATGCCCATTACATAAACCAATTCATAGCAGAAATAAAAGTCAATTGTAATTGTTTCAAACACTCCTAGCAGTGGCTGTTTCAAAAACACTTACATACATCAAAAGTCATCTAAACCTATATGTACAAATATATATATAACTGTAAAAAATGAGCCAAGACACTCCATACCATGATTCCTTCACACCTGTAATAAGTTCTTTCAGTTAAGCAGAAAAATGAATTTTTCTGCTGCTGTTCAATTTATCAGGAGAGAGTCGTTCTGCCTCCAAGTAGGAGAGTGGCTGTGAGGGGGTCATGGCTAGAAAAGCTGGCAATATCTATCAAGTACACTCCTCATTTGATTTTATGGACTGTCAGGGGTGTGTTTGATTTCAAAGCTGCCCTGATACAGTAGAAATAGTACATAAGTGTGTGTGGAATGGTAAGCATAGCATATTTTTCACAAAATCAGCTTCTTAGAGAAATAAATTAATACATATAAGTTTAAAAAACATTACTTTTTTCACACGTTAACAATTCATATGTGTACAGATATTTTTGTGTGTATATACACAATCAAAATACAATGCTTTGCCGGAACTATATTTGAAAGCAATTTTCACACAAAGGCATGTCACTACTCTAAATCTGTTTCCAAAGAATGTTTATCTGTCTCCCATCTTCCATCAGCGATTCATTTAATGACACATCAAAAATTAGTTGCTAAGTGTCAATTCATTAAAAATATTAAAGCATTCAATTTTTTTATAGGACAGACTTCTCATTGTTGCACTTGATTTTGTAAAATTTTCTTCATCTGTCACATACTCAAATTCAATTCCTTATTGCTGCAAACTTAAAAAATACGATAAAAGAAAGTCAGAGCCAATAGAAGGCAAGGGTGCAGCAGCTCTCAGTTCACTGAAGCGCAGGATGAGCCAAACCAGCGGCTGCTCAGCAGAGAGCAACAGCTGAAGTTCCTCCCCAAACCCTTCCCATGACGCCTCAGTTGAGACTGAAAGGAAGATCTCTGCAATTTGTTCACCTTGTTCCTTCAGACCTCAGGTCTCTGCTGAAATGATGAGGCTTGCTAATTAGTAGCACCTGTGCCTTTGCAATATAGATATCTCTCCAAAACCAACTGGATTGTGGCCTCCAATAACAATTCTCATAGGTCACTACACTGCTATCAGATGGTGCAAATATTCAGCTATTACTAACCTTGCCTGAAGCAAAACTACCCATAGATGAAAATGCTTTGTCTTCTGTGTTAAGGAATTCACTCTAAAAAGAAAGAAAAGAAAGTCCCAGACACCTGAACCTGCAAACACCTATGAGAGAGAAGGCTTGCAAGTCTTTGCAAGAGAGAAACTGTGAGCTTGCAAGTTTCAAATGAGTCTCTTTGAGTAACATTTCAGAAACATTTGCTACTCTGCTTTTCTTGGATATTGCAAATAAATTATAACTTTAACATTTAAATTTACAATACTTGAGCAAAATTACATTCATTAGCTATCATTTTTCATTGGTTATATGCAAGTATTCATACTCAGGTTTCCTCAGAATATTTTGGAAGTGAGGTTCATGAAATCTTGGATATGTTACACTTGGATACCTGATACTAAAACTACTGATTAATCCAAAACCATTTAAACTTTTAAGTCTTTGTGTCTTGCAACATGAATAAAATATGTAAATGAAGAGGTCTACAAAAACCAGCTCACTGTATTAATCATGCCATAGATTAGAATGGCAGAGAAGATACAACATATAATAGAGAGCCTATTGATAATATTCTGCAATCTGTAGGCTTCAGGTGAAATGTGAAATGCAAAATGAAATTCATCCCACATGGATCAGGAGATGCACATTATTGAAATAAATTCAAATTAGAAATGAAATTCACTTGTGACTCATGACATAAAAATTCTCACCCCTGGCTGTTTCAAACATGCATAGACATACCACATGCAGTTATATTTAAGTTCACAAACACATGGGCAAATGTAAAAAAAAAAAAAAAGAAAAAGAAAAAAAAATCAGCAGGCAGTTAAAACATTCCCTTCCAATTGTCCTTTCTGTCAACTGTACACCAACATATATACCAAGCAAAGGAATAACATAGAAAAAAACCTCTGCATCATAAAGAAGGAAAAGTAGGCAGGCTTTTTTTCTCCCAGATGAAGGGGAATTCGTGCTTTATTGTTCAGCAAAGGAAACAAGTGAGGTTGCATAAAATCATCACTTGTCCCCTGCTGGCAAAGGATATGTACAATGTGACAGTGCAATAGCTTTGCCAATGCACTCTTCTCTTCCCAGATGTGTTGAAGCTGGAAGCTGTCTCACTGACATGCAGTTGCAGTGCAGATCTTACCAGATTCAGAGCCAAAGCAGTAAGAACTGCACTGCTGTCCTGTCATTGCCATAGGGGGCTGCTGTATACTAGTGATTCTAATTCAAGAGAAAGGTTAAGGCAACTGAATTTCATGCAAAAGGCATATCTTCCAGTAGCCCATGGTACAAGTCTTTAAGTCTGAAGTCCACAGTGTGCATCTCAGAGGAAATGAAGGTCACTTTATTAGACTTGGTTCACTTTTCAAAAGACCAACAGAAGTCTCAACAAAAGGTTTTCTCTGCAAGGTTTTGCTTGCATCAGAACTCAAATATTACCGTTGTAACAAGAGTATTCTACAGCTTACCTTATAGGGGAAAAGAAAAAAAAAATCTCTAAATCAATTAGTAACAATTCTTAGTTTTATATCTGATTTCCTACTTTAAATAAGTGATTCTTAAGAAATCTCATTAATTTAAGAAACATTAAGGAATAAAGCAGTAGACATTGTCCCGGATGGTCATAGTGCTTAGACAAAGTAGATTTAATTCTTAGCTCAATCTTTTTCCACTCCTCTTTGAGCCACTCAAGGTCTATAAGGACAACAGAATTTAACAGACAGAGATTTGGAGCAGAGACCACATTATCAAGGCAGGTCACCGAGAGGGGAAAAAGTACTTCAAAAAATAATAGCTAAATATAGATTTAATAACTTGTTTGGATTATAATGGCCCAAGGGGTAAATTTAGGATCCTATGCCCCAGAAACAAAGAGAAATAGCAAGTATAAGGCTAAAATAAGGTGCTATTTATTCTTCTGAAAACATCACATGGGTAATGTCTTTTAATGGACATGTTCTGTATTTTCATCTTAGAAAACAACAGAAGGTCCTTGGTAAAACTCTCTTCAAATAACAGCAAAAGTGACCTAAAGCAAATTTGTAGCACAGCTTTTTCACTTAGCAAATGTGAACAGTTCTCAAACAAATCACAGAATATTCTGAGTTGGAAGAGACTCACAAGGATCTTTAAGTCCAACTTTTATGTGAATGGCCTGTAGGGGATGAAGCCCACAACAGTGGCATTAGCACCATGCTCTAACCAATTGAGCTAATTGGTGTCTCTCTATCAAAAACTGAATTTTGCAAACTGTCTCTTCAGCCGTAGCATTGGATTCAAATAACCAACTAAAGATTCTGAAATTATTTGTAATGTAAAGGTTTTGAATACCATGGCTGACCTTCTACCTCATTTATTTCTTGTCATAGTCACTGCTGTACTCTTCTGATACTCTTTCCAGTTTGTTTTCTTTTTTTTTTTGGAACCCAGACTGCATTAATACCATATATCTTTTATAAGAAGAAAGAAAGGTAAGGCAAATTATTTCAGGTGTCTTTAAACAATATTTTAAACTGTAACTGAAGAAATATTTTACTTCAACGCAATGTAGAACATTAATGCACAATACAGTACAACATGTAGGTCGATAAGGAACATGGAACACCTGTATCAACAATAACATCATAAAGATCAAAATACAAAATTAGAAAAACCCTGATCTCCATAATAAACTTGGGGAGATTGTCTTCTTTTGGCATATAAAATCTATAGGTAAAAACCACAACAGAAAATCATTCACCTATGTATTTGTTGAGAAGCAAATGATTCTATCCCTTACCAATTTAGGGACACCACCCCATAAAAAAACAAACAACTCATCAGTCTCAATCCTAACTCTACAATCGAGGAAATGAGCAAGCAGGAGTGATGGGAGAATGTCACTAACTGCTGCTGGAGGGAAAAATTTTCTAACTTGTACTTTTACTTCTGGAAAAAAAAAAAAAAAGACTGAAAAAGATGGCTGTTTAAGGTCTAGTGAGAAGCTTAGGAGGCCCAAAGTAATCCCACCCAAACCAGATTAACACACTGTTATTTGCAGTCAAATACAGCCATTTATTCTTTATTGTCTGAAGGAGAAGAGAGATGCCCATTGAATTTCCAACAGGACTTCCTATAGTACATTCACTTTTTTCCTTCTAAGTACCGACCTTCTCCATTACTCTCCTGCCCATGGATTCTAATGTGATCACATTGAATTGATTTGCCAGAAAAGAACTATGACAAAGCCATGACATCACAGTTACCCTTGAAGAATAACTAGCATATGCACACTATCACCTCTAGCAGAAATTCTTGCTTCCAACTCCAGTATTAGAAAGTTCAAATAGGAGAAAAACATATAAAAGATTTCATTGTTTTAAAAAAAGCAAAACATTCCTTTGTTCAAGACTATGAAGCAGGGATTTATTAGATTAGAAAAAAAAAATTGATAACACCACCAAATACTTCTCCTTCTGGAGAATTCTTTCTACCTATTAAGTGACAGTATGTCCTATATATCTTTTACACTTATCTGTATCTGCTGAAAGCTAAAAATAATGGTGCCTTTAGGAATTATACCCTACCGAGTTTGTGAAAGATGACGTGAGGCATTTCTGTTCTCCACATTTTATTTTTACACTGCTTAAAACTGCTGTTATTCCTGAGCCTGATTTATGGGTACCCTGGGGTACTCCTAACCCCTTTTGATGTTATTTCTACTGGAAACAGTTGACAAAAGCAGATCTTCCCTCGAGGATTGCAGAGTTTTAGTATTTGTTTCAACTTTCAGCCATTTGCTCAACCTATTAAAGCTTCTTCAAAGACACAGAATAGCAACCCATCACCTTGAATGCTACAGCAAAAAATAGATGCATAAAGGCTGCCAATTCACACTAACTCTGCCGTAGATAAGCAGAATGCATTGGAAAGCATTACACTACATAGAATACTGCCTATGGATTTAGCATAGCCCTACAAGGGTGTTTGGCTTTCAACTATTTCACTCTGGTGGTCAGACCTGCATGAAAATATTTATTTAAAATATAAACCTAAGACAAACTAAGTGTATCTAATGTAAACTTGAGAATAGAAAACTGGCAATAGACCAACATTGTTCCACTTTGTATTTTTACTATGCAACAGTGTACAATACTGTTTTAAATAAAAATTTAAGGAGCTTTCCTAACCTTGCTAAAGCCATACAAGTACTGTGCCAAGAATCTTGGAATTTAATTGCTCTGCCTGTGGTGGACTGTCAATAATATATCGATGGAAACACCTAGAGATACGGCATATGTTGCTGCAAACAAAAACATTTAAGAAAAATGCAAATAGTAGCTCATTGTCATATTTTCCTGTTTGGTGCCTTGTTGGTTTGGGTTTTTTTCAGAAAAAAAAGGAAGAAAAATCTACTTTGAAGAACACACAAAAATTTCTTATTACTATAGTGAAGCTAATACAAAGTAATAGCTAATGTACGGAACACAGTTAATCCTCTTTTTCACGTGAACACTACAGAAGGATGAAGGTAGGTTTCACAAACTACTCTAAACTGCAGAGTGCCTTAAATGCTACTTTTCAACTGCATAAGCATATTAGAAAGTAATTGCCAGTACAATCACCTAAATATTTAACTGAAGTAAAAACATTATGGCTATTTCTGTAATTTCTTGGAATTATATACAAATATTAAAAGAATGTTAGGTTGGAGAAAGTAATTAGAAACTCAAAAAACTAAATGGAGTTTTTTTAAGTAGCCCAAGATTTTACAATGTCCTTTTCATAACTGATAAATGTTTCCATTGTATGATCTCTCAGTCTTTCTGATGGTCAAAGACTTACATTTGACCATCCTTGCAATTAGTAAAAGACAAAATCAGAAACTAAACCAATTTCTTGCACAGCTTTAATTGGAAAATTGTTTCACCCACCCAAAGATACATGTGAAATTCTATTTTAACAACTTGCAGAATTTGCCATACAAAAAATAAAATAGTATATTGAGTTTTGGTATCACCTACAAATGTCTAGTATTACACAAAAGTGCATGGTAGGCTTTTATGGCTTTAAAAAAAAAATCTAACTTCTGAAAGATAATCAGAATTTAATGTATGGATACATTCTCAGAAATTTAGAGTTATCATAGAAATGTGTATCAATATTTTGACATGATGAAACAGAACAAATTTCTTGCATTTTGCTTCTTTTAATGTTACCCAGAAAGGGGATTTTAGACAAGTTTTTTTCCTTAATTTTTCTTTTTATTTTCTTTTTTTTTTTAATTGTTGTTCTGGTTTTTTGTTTAATTAAGAAGAGGCCTTAACAAAAACACAGTAAATTCTCAGGAACAGACAACTTTTCCTGCAGTCTAGAAATACTTAGAGTTCTTGATAATCCTGGTGGACACAAGTCCCAGAGATAGGTGCTGTTTATCCCAAAAAGCTCAGCTATTCAGCAAGTTTTACCCCTTTGTGGTACTTCATGTAGTTCAGTTAGCTCTTCTGATGCTTCCTGAGCCCTATGCAGGAAATACTGGGACATGAATAACCCTTTTCCATTCCGTCTTACTGCTTGGATAAAAAGTATACTCTCACGGCAGATCTAGTTTCAACAATGAGCCTTTGGGTTTCAGCTTCACAGTTAACCCAAGCTGGCTATGACAAAGCACTAGGTTACACAATTCTGTGCAGGACATCTGTCAGTCATTTCCATCTGCCTTGGGATCAGGGATCAGCCACTGGCCCTCTTGTATTTAGCAGTACAGACACACACTAGGGGTCTGCACTTCAGTAAGCCAAATCATTCCTCTTGCCCAGTGAATTTTTAGAAGGGACAGGTGAACCAGCCACTTTTGAGTGGCTGAGTCTGCACCCTTGCTGCAAAATGCTGACGTACCAATTTGACAAAGACCAATGTTTGTTTTTTTTTTAATCTGTACCCAGGAGCCACTTTGAAAATACACCACAAAGGATGCTCCCAAAACCAGCTCTTTCCAGAAGACACACTATATGAACCAGTGCAGAGTTCAAGTGTCCTTTCCAATTTCCCTCTTTTGACCGACAACTACATTTCACAATTCGCTTTACACTTTCACATAAAATATCTCCTAATCAATAGACAAATGTGTTTCAGGTAATTCTTCACTACAGTGGTAGCTGTCTTTTTCGGGCAATTGGTTTTTAATCCACGCATTTGCAAGTAAATGGATATTCTTGAATGTATGTGCCCAAATACCACATGCAAAGATGGATTACAGAATTTCAAACTACAGTAAACACAAACATGAGAACAGATGCATTTTACTTTGATTTACAGAGCACACACCAGGAACAGTCCATTCCCCTCAAAAAAATCCAGCTCTTTCCCTGGCTCTTGAATACATATTAGCAAGAAAGTATCTACACATTTATGCCACTATCTTGAGCACTCAAAGTTTTAGTTGGAGCTTAAGGAGTCAGATTTCCTCATGCAATATGACTAAGGTACAAAAATATGACCTGCAATTTTACCAGCAAAACAAATAACACACCTGAAAATATGACCCATTTTTCACCATGTTACTAGGGAAAAAAACCCCAGCCTTTAAAAAGGAAAATGAACAAAGAAAAAGAGGCTCTTTGGAAGTGATAAGTACTGTGAAGCACTGAGACTGTACATCTCTGACAGTTTTTGTTGTACTTACCTAATATCTGTGCATGTTATACATGTGATACAGCGACTGTTTGTTGTAACGAGGTTCAAAGCCACAGATGTTTCACTGTCAGCAGTTGGGTGTGCTCCACATTTAAAGTAAAACTCCTGAAATATTGAAGGAGAGATAAAGAGAAGATTACATACCTGCTGCTCATGTCCTTCCTTTATCTTTGGGTAACTGACATTTGAGAGAACAGACAAATCACCACTGCCAGCAGCAAAGGAGGACAATCATTAGGAAAGGTTTACAAGGGATCCCTTGCAAAAATACCAGTCTAGGTGTGTATTATGTTCAGTGCCTTTCCTAAAAAAGACTATATCAGTGTGACACATTCTGTGATCTTCTGATTTATACACAAAAAAATCACTTAATCTAGACTTTCTCTAAGTATAGTCAAAGGCAAAATACTAACCAATTTCAATATGCATTAATATTGCCGCTATCTTTTCTTGTTACAAATATTACCATTTTCTGAACTTTACAACACAGAATTTTAGCCCTAAAATAGTGAAGTTCAGCCTTGCTTTTGTGATGTTTGAAATCTTTAAGATACAATTTTCATACAATCCTTCATAATACAATCCTTTCTTTACAATCCTTCATAATAAAGGAAAGCTCTAGCTCTCTTGGAGCCCATATTACATTTACAAGAATACAGTGTTTGAATCAAGTTTCTTTAGCCTCTTAGACTGCCTTCATTAGCACAACACTTTTCACACAAATGTGTGTTTTGTTCTCTTTTCCACTGCACCCCAGGGAAGGCCATATGAACCATACTATTCTTTGATAAGATTTTGCTACAAGAAATTGTTCTATGCATCCAAATCACTCTAAGCATACGTAAATATAAGCAGTCTGAAGACACATGCTTTGCAATAGGAGCCACAGATTAAAGTCTGTAATTTCTTTGTTGCTATGAGATCTCCTTTCCAGTAACAAATTGTGGAGGTTTGTAATGAAAACGTGGTATAAATAAAATGTGAATGGAAGGTAAGGGTATAAAAACATTGTCAGAAAGGATAAGAAGGCATAAAAGAATAATTGTTGACAATATCAAGATACTAAGAAGTTTATTCTCAAGAAACCTGGCCACGGTAAAAAAAATGCTAAGAAAACAAGGAAAAAAATCCAAATGAACTGCAGCAAGAGAAAAAGAAACCAAAACAAAACAGTGAATGAATCAGCAGCACTTCCTAATGACTCCTGAAGGCGGGATGGGATGAAGGAAAAAAAATTACAGCTACTGTCAACTTTTTTAGGATGAAAACATCACATCCAGGCCTCAGCATTAGGAACAATCCAAAAGCCATGAAAAAGACATGCTAGGTGTTTGCTAGCTTCACTCCAAGTTCCTACCTAGACTATGTGGACATATATTGTAGCACTCACTAATACATGAGTAAAAGAGAATGTGTGGAGGAATGAGAACCAAAAAAATCAGTTTTCTTTAATACAACATCCCCTTTTCTTCTCTACAGCTTTTCATGGAGATTTACTACAATACTGTACCAGAAGCAGTCCAGACAGAATCTCTTACTTTCTCAATGCCTACAGCCTTGCAGTAGGGAATTCTTTGTCTGCAAAACAGCTGTCATTTACTGCTTTGATTTTTTGTCTTCAGTGATGATGATCATTTAGCTACAGAGTGTATTTCTACATAAGACAAAGCCAGTACCATGCAGTATTGTGCCACTCTATGGTGGAATCTGGTAACTGGGGTATGAGAAGTATTAATGTAACCTTCCTCCTAGGTTAGTCACTCCTGTTTCTCACAGAAACACTGATAGAGGCAATAGATTCAACAATATACTCATAGCCCGCTATAAGTGAAGGGCACAATGCCTAAAGCATGTCTTAGTAGCAGTTAAGAGAACTATGTGACAAGAGCACAGTTTAAAGGGAAGCCTACCTTTCAAAGTAATTGTTCACAAGATTTTTGAAGTATACCCCTGTACATGTTTATACACAGCTAAATTATATTTGTGTCCTGTTTCATAACATTAGGAAGTAGTCCTAGGCAAAAAGGTCTTATGCTTATTATGCTTAAAGTCATCCTTAGACAAGAATTCAGACTTTCCAAGCATTTGCTCTTGTTTGAGACACAGATATACACACAACTTTTAAATATCAGCTTAACTGGAAGAATTTCAGTTTCAAATGAGTCAATGGAACTACACACTCATCCGGAATACATGCTAACCTTATACAATCTGTAACTTCAATTTATGTTCAACCTTTAAAAATGTATCCATTGATCTTTTTATTACTTGCTAATAGGTTTTGGAGCTTGAGTTTCTTTGCCCTTTAATTTGAGTTTACTTTTGTTTGAATTAAATGTTCAGAAGGATTTATTTCAGTGCAGAAGAAGATATATATTTTCTTGCTTCAATACATCTTCTGCATACAGCTAAAAGAATATTGGCAATTCACAATTGCAGAACAGGTAAACTATGGGCAAGCAAACATACAAAAAAAATATTTTTTGCTAGAAGTACTTACCCATTATAATAAAACCTTATCTGGGTCACAAACAAAAAGAGTAATAAAGGTATTAAGCTCTGGACCAATTGAAATAGGTTTAGATCTTTTTTTGTCCCTAATGAGCATCTGTTTGGCGATTCTAATTGCTTTTGATAATACTTCATGATGGTTCTTGTCATGAAAGGTACTTATTGAAGAAGGTTAATAAAGCTATGGAATTCTTATTCCATGGAAGAACAGACAGCGACGGAAAAATAGTCAAGAGTCTTGTGCTACAGTCCCAAAATACTGCTGCTATATCATTAGGAAAATTACTTCTCAATATTTCTGTTTGGCCCAAACATTGCTTTAAGGAAACTCCTCTAATTAAATTTATTATGTGCTTCAGTGTTGCTGAATTGAGAACATTATGGAATGTGAAAACACTGTTTAAAATAACAAAAGAAAAATCTTGCCACTTTCCAAAGCTATTCATTGAAAGACGCTCTGCTTGATTAAACTGCAATTAAAGAAATAGTAAATCTTAATATAAAATACAAACAGAACAGAGGGCTCATTAAAAATACAGAAAAGAAACCCCTCAAGATTATGTGTCAAGTCTTTTTTTCAGAAGAAATCCTGAAGATTAAAGAATAAAAGAGTTATTCATAACAAATATGTCGAGACTAGCAGTATACCCTTGGAAAATCAAACTGTATCAACCTACACAAAGCACAGTTCTACACAATCAATGCAATAGTTTGTCTCTGGAGGTCTGAGACCTCAGTGCTGTGCTAGGAGTTCAGAAGTACAGGGAGAGATGGGAATCAAAACCACAGTATGCTGAGTGCCTGACAGTTCTGCAGTAGGTTGGACTTCATTTCCACATTTTTAATATTTCTTTTTTTTCTGCAGTAATACACATTCCATCTGTTTAAAAGCTTTTAAAAGTCATGAAACCAATTATACTTCCAGCTGCATATAAAATTTATGTTTCCTGGTTTTGCACATTGCATAAATACATAATCCACAAGTATTTATTTCTTACATCTACCAGATTTAACTTAACATGCTTTTTTATGCCAGGGCATATACCTATGAAGTTATCACTACAGATAACCCATCAGCACAAGTTACTTCTCAATTACTTCCAGCAATGAAATTACTGAAAGCAAAATATAAGAGGGAGGAGTGTAGCCACTTCTCACTCTTCAGCCTTGCATTTCACCAGGCATGTAAATGTTTATTTACTCTTTCACCCAGTGTATGGTAGCCTAAGGAGGGAAATGTGCTGGATTTTTTAATCCAAATAATTTATGTGACAATGTTAGTCTCTGAACAGGTGTAGAGACCTAGGAGCCAGCCAAATTAGGACTAACTCTAATTTAGCCTCAAACTGTAAAATTCATACAAGCAGTAGTTCTTAAGGTTGATATTGAAAGGTCTCTAAACTTATGATATATGAGACAGTACTTTCCTAATTTCGACTTTATAACAAAAAAAAACCCTCAAACCTTACAGAATAACACAGAAAGAATGAGCAAAAATCCTTGCAGTCTACATCAGTATCTGACTACTAAAACATTTTACAATAGAAGAAATTACATTATTCCTCCTCTCTGCACATGTGTTTTTAGGTACAAAAAACTCTCTGATGATTGTAAGTATTGCTGTTCAGCAATGAGTAAGGATGTCAACGAAATACTGCAAAAGCTGAGACAAAATTAAGTGCTTTTCTTAGTTTTAAAAGTGAGTAGTTTTATGGTCACCTTCTACTGCAGTGAATACCTTTAGATCATTTTCTTGCCTAAAGGCATAGGTCCCATGAAATTGTGAACATTCTATTTAACACTATAAATGTCTTCCTTTTGGCAGTGTATCTGATAGATTGGTTTTGAGAGAAGGGAGCAGGCATCACTCTTACATAGTCTGTCATATTCTTCACTGTTGCTATTGCTTTTGTGTCACACAACATCATAAAAAGTGCACAAGGGAAAAAAAGGTTCAAAGACACATGGTCAATGCTAGCTACTTTTTATGAAACTCAAGAAGAAAATGGTCAAATTTTTCCAAACCCCTCAATCTTCATTGATATTTAGTAAAAGTCTCTCTCTGTAAACTCTGTCTTTTCAAACAAACTGGAGGTTTACATACCCCTAACTGCTGATGATAACTGAATTGTCTTCTATATGGTCAAGTAACCATCTTAACTAAGATCAAAGTCATACACAAACCATCAGGGGGAAGGCAGTCTGAAAAAGGCCTAGAAGAAACTTTACCCTTTTGATTCATGTTCTCAAGTTCAGTTTGCTACACTGTTAGAAAAAAAACCCACTAGTCTTTGCTAAGTACCACCAAGATGGCCTGCACCTTGGCTGGTGTACAACATATACACATAAAAATACATGTTCCTCCCCTTGCTTCTCATTCTGTTCTGTGTAAGTTGACTAAACTAAGGAAGCCCAGACAGATTTCTTATTCCCATTTCTTAATAAGCTACAAAAGAAGGGGAGAGCCTTATTTTTCCCCTGAATGACCCACACATGTTTATTTAGGACTGACAGGCAAAGCCATTTATTAATATGTTTTATAGCAATTGAAGGTATGGCTTTAATTTTTTCAAATTATCAGTAAACTTAAATCTCATTTCAACTATAACATCATAATTATCCCCACAGGAGAGAGAAAATGTCAATGCTATTTTGGCACACCCCTGTGATAATGATTCATTTGCTTTTGAAACTGAAAAATTTAGTAGATATTCAGTAGATCTGGGGACAGATTGAAAGAAACTCATTTCAGAACAGCTGTGGAATCAAATATTTCTTCTGGGATGTTCTGGGAAAGACTGGACTTAACTCTGTGCAGAGACATCATCAGGTTTCCACATCCCAGAAGAACTACAGGCAGTGACTTCCCAAGCCGTAGAAATATCTCAAGGACGAAAAAAACCAAACGTAAAACATCACTATTCACCGTGATGATATTCACAGCCACTGCTTTTAAAGTTACATAAGTAAAGAGTCAGAACTACACTGGCTAGCTAGTATGAGGAAGGTTGTACAGAAAAAGAGCAACTCTGAAAGATTTAAGCCCTCAATGACTTCATGATAGACTTGTGAATGCATTACATACACAAGACTGCTCCACTTTCTTCTGTGAGCCAACAGTATTTTGACTAGCTCTGGTTACTGGAAGATATCTTGCTCAAAATAGTGACAGTTCCCCCATGCACCTCACCAGATACTACCAAGAACCTCAAATCAGGTACATAGTAAGCCTCACCTAATATGATTTATTTGGTGACTGCTGCTCTGCATGGTTTGGCTTTGCTAAGCAAACACTGAGACCTAAATAGCTGTTAAGATCAAAGGGAGAAAATTATTACCCAAATGTCAAATTCTTGCAGTAGAGTTGGGTTTATGGCAAAAAAACTACCGAAATAAAACAAAAGTATTCCTATAGCTAACTACATTTTAGACAAGCAAATTCTTCTGCCTCCTCTATGTTTGTAGTTCCTTGGGAACTGCTATTGCAATACTTGTAGATGAGAAGTTAACCTTAGGCTCTGCTCCTGTCATTTGCACTATTTTCTTTTAAGATGCTCTCCATTCAAGAATATTTTTCTCCTACACGAGATTCCAATCAAAATCAAACCTTTTCTCTGTGGATTTCCTGTGATTCTTAAACTTGATGCTTGATCATGATATGAGTGATGTAAACACTATTCCAGAGGGCATCTGACTTCCCTAAACTGAAAAATGCAGCTTCCCCTGGGCACAGCTAAGTGGATCACCTCCTAGGCAAACAAGGGATAAATACAGCCCTCATGCCTCAGTGGTTAAGGACAAACAAACAACTCATTTTAAAGGGATAGAATTTATGCATAGTATTAAATCAGCATTCAAGCTGCACCATGTTGGTCCTTAAGTCAGTTTCAATGTTGAAGAAATACATTAATTGATCACTACGAACAGTATAATAATGCATGTGATTAATAGCTAATTTTCTATTAAGATTTAGCAGAAAAAATATTGAAGGTTATTAAGTGACAGCAGATTTGAAGTTCCTTAACATAGATTTTAGGAATACTTCAATTATTAAATTATTAAATATGTTGCTCACTCTAATCATACCAACACTAAAACAAATCTCTAAAAAGCATAATCATTACACTTAGACAACATTTCTTCACCACAAAAAAGCCCCAAAACTTAAAGTAATTTTTCCTGTTAGACAGAGAAGATCCTGTGAAAAACTCAACACCTGATCTCAGACCTAAACATTCAGAATAGAATCAGAAAAATCAGCAAGAACGAAAAGACAAGCATGCCACCAAACCCAGCATCCTTTATATATATTTCTACACAAATTTCCCTATCCTTTCCACTTTCAAATTCACAGAAACCCTGTTGCTGAACATGCCAGAAATGGCAATTCACGGACACTGTCAAAAGTGTGAAGTTCAAAAGAAGTGTCTTTATGGGATGCAAGGAGAAAAACTGATATTCTAAAAGGGATCAAATGTTATATAATAAGCCTTGCTAATATACTCTGGATAACTAAGCTGACCTCAAAGATAAGTTGAAACACCTTCTGATGCGAAGAAAGGCAATAAAGTTTTAATATATTAAATTTAAATATCTGTAGGTACTATATACTTACTTAATTTGACAAGAGACAAAAGCAGCATAAAAGGGTAGAAGAAATACAAACATCTCTCTAGTATCTGCTTTCTGACCAAGCCCCCTTGCCCTTCTAAAAATGCCTCTGGCTAAGAAGAGCTGTTACTCATAATACAAACTCTTTAGGATGAGTATCCTTTGTCAACTCCACCCAGGCTTGGTCTTGGTAAAAACATCAACTGTGACCGGTGTGAAGGATGGAGGATGGAGGGAGTGAACTTTTAAAATTATTATTGCATTCTTGGGACAAGTAGCATTTAGGGGCAAAAATGGTATCCTCCTGCATTTTTTCAGACTTCCTCTTCTTTTCATCTATAACACTTGAAATCTAAATGTGTCCAGGCAACTAAAAGACACGTGTTTCAGAGAAAGAAGTGTCAGTATATCTTATAATATCTCCTTTTAATTCTTGATTAACTTTAATTCAGTTCACATAAGAAAAACATTAAAAATATACAGTTCCACTTCTTTCTCTCAGAATTAAACATATTCACCATGCCTTTTATTCAGTAGAGAATATAAAAAAAAATATTGCATAATAATTATTTGAAAAGAAAGCCTTTGATATGGAACATATTTGAGTGTAGCAGAATTATGGGATAGGAAATGGACATGCTATTCATGAACCTTTACAAGACCTAGTGTTTTAGTCCTGACCAAGTCACTGAAAACCAAGCTTCAGGCATATAAAAATGTATCTAAAATTCCTCATAAATCATTTTCATAAGACACTTTTAGGGATAGGAAATAGTAATAGATTATTGTCATCATACCCAGATCCCACTTTTATCCACATTCTTACACAAAAGGAACAAAGATCAAGCTAAAAAATTTCTGTTTATGTATTTATTCCTCCTTGCCAAAGGAAAACATTTCTATCTCTCATTTTCCACAATTCATTGGAAGAACAGAGGTATTGTTCAAATTTTTTTAACAGGACAGCTATAGTACCATTCAGTTTTATTCAGATATCTAATGTGATATAACCAAGATTATTGATAACTGAAAAAAAGCCCACCTATCTATTATCTGCATTAAAAACCCACAAAGTTATTGATTTTTATTAAAATCTAAAGAGAGAAGAAAGATATATTTAAGACTCAAATAACTGGCATGATGGGTTATTAACTATACAAGTTTATAATGACACCTGGCCTCTGAATAGAACACGAAACTATAGTTTTCTAGAAATTTTCTGTACAAGGAAAGCAATAAGAAATGTTGCAAATTATGCAATTTGCTTTTCTTGTCTACTAGAAACGACACAGTGGGAAAACAGAACACAAGTGCCTTGGGAATCCCTTAGCTGCTCCTGCCCACACAATACTACTTCAACCACACAAGAAATACTCTGTGTGAAAGTGACTTTTCACATTTTTAACAACATTTCTCATTTGCTTTGCTTGTCTAAAGGCAACCACACAACATACTTGTTTCATTTCTCTGCAAGTTGTGACTTTTGCTCAAACAGTCACTAAATCTGCTGTCATTCCTTCAAGTGAATGTGTACTTCCATGACACCAACGCAGAACAGTCATCACAACTCAGTTCTTATCACTCATTTTCTCACAGTATAGACAGAAATGAAGGCTGTAGGGCATTGTGTCTCCTCACAATTGATCTTTGCCTGGAATGTTACCTTGCAGTGAAATCAAAGGCCCTATAGACAGCCAATCCCCAGAAATGCATAACTAATAGGTCACAGGTACTGTCATGCCTGTGGCATGTAAAAATACAGTAAGATATTTTAAGTAAATAACTTTTCAATCAGAACAGCCATGCTTTCACATAAAACAACATGAAAGCTTTACACATTCATTTTTCTGAAAGAATGCTAACTCTCCCTTCTTTGCTCCTAACTTTTTTATACGCACATCTATCCAATGCAATCTCTGATCAACACTAACTTTTGGGCTGAACCAAGACTGCAAGTGTCAGGATGATTAAATTACCTAGCCCAGGAACCCATATTGCTCCATTGAATTTGTTCACCAGCATGTATGAAACAGATTATTTTGGAAAAATTCCTTTGAATTACTTGAGCCATAGAAGAAGTCTCACTTTCAGAGTAGCTACTTACAATGTATTGTAATCATCATATCCTGAACACTAGTGCTGATTTCTAGGACTAAAACTTTCCCATCAGCCTCTTTTAAAGTAGAATCCAACTGTCTAAATTTGTTATCAAGTGTTTCCTGTAGAGAATAAACCCTTTACTTTGAGCTTAATTTCCTCTGGCAATCAGATTTGAATTTTTATGTGAACAAAAGCCATGAAACGGGCTCAAGGAGGGAAGAAACTAGAATACTACATGATAGCAGATCCTCAGGCTGTGCTTCTTACGGCACAAAAAGTTGCTTGCAATTACAGGTTTGAGTGATTTGTTTATCTTCCACCCATGTTAGCAAGCACTTAGGGTAAAGACAGTGAGCAAGGCTTCAAAATAACTAAAGAAAAAATCTAAAATGTACAAGAAACAGGACTCCTATACTTGAGCTATAAATATTGCACAGGTGACATTCAATAGTAAGGTCTCTCAAAGAAGCTTCAGAGAAAAGCCTGCAGCGTTAATAAATCAGAATGCCTAAGTAAATAACGTAATTTCTTTAACTATTACTTTTTCTTGAGTATTCTATATGACAGGAGTAATTCCATAGTCTAGTCTGTTAATACTGATGTGTTTCTGCAACATATGCAGTAGATTTCCATCCATCTGATCCTGTCACAAGGGAAAAATTTAAGTTTTGTCCATACCTTGATGCTGAAGGAATTGGGCAAATTCAAAGCTTCAAAAAAAGAGGTATTTTAAACCCAATAGCCATTTTAAAAAATGGCTGTTATTTTTGGGTTTAGGTTTTCAGCCTTTAACTAGCATCACCTATGTCCTAGAGCCTCACATCCATCCATTAACCATTTAGATGATCTACAAGGTCTCTAACACAGCTGAAAGACAGTACTAAGACACCTTTCATTTAACACTATGGCTGCCTCAGGGGGAGCATCAGTATTTATGTGATGACACCGGGCAGACAGGATTAGGCCGTAATACTACAGGAGTGGCTCTTTGCTTCATCTCTGTGTCTTCAGCTTTGAAAAATTGGACAGTTTGTTCTGTCATCTTTCCAAAGCCTGCCATAAATCAGGATATGAATAAGAACAAACCAGCCAAGACTGCCCAGTTATGATGGAAACAGTGAGAGGAGGAGAGGGAGGAAATGGCAGAAATGTAATTCTGTCCCCCTGTGCAATGTATATTTGCCTTGGAAGATTCAAAAATGTTTGGCATCTTCTGCATCTTCTTTGAATAAACAGTGGGGTTTTTTTAGTTCTATTTACCACCCAGCAGTCTGTGGTTTTTCTTTTGATGCATGTTCTTTGTCATGACAATACAGTTAGCACACCTACAGCTATGCTCTCCTTAAGTTTTAATAGAGTTCTACTAAATTCTTAGTGTTTATGTTCCTTATATTTTCCTTTCTACAAAAATGCTAGAGAGCAGGTCTTGTGTCCTACCAGAGGTAATGCCTAACCCATATAGAACAAGACACATTATTACACTATATTAAGGCGCTATAACATTTGAGAAAATTCTGCAAAGTTTTCCCAGTAATTATTTTTTCAGGTTTTTTCAATTGCCGGAGTTGATGAGGTTGGGCGTAATTTTAGTAAGTTTAGATTTTTTTTCCTTTCCCTTGGATTCCTGGTTTAAATCTTTTCTTCTGCATGGACTGAAAAGACAGATGGCATATTTGTGCTGTAGCAAATAAACTGAGACTTAAAACAAAAAGCAACCAAAATACCCTGCATGATAGCCAAAACATATGATATGCAGAAAAAGGAGCAGTGATGCTAAATATAATCACATGAATACACTAACACTAATAGTTGATTCATATTGCCATCTTCCAAGAAGGGGAGAAGACTATGCATATATTTAGTTAATTTTATTTGTTTCAGCTGAGTAAAACCTGTATATAACTCCCTGCACAAGGAACATTACAATATTTCTTCCACTTCTGTGCAATGAGAAAAAGGGGTTTTATTGGCAAGATAAGTATTTTAGACAGTGTTTTAAAAAGCAAAATTTGAACTATGACATCTAGCAGAAACACCTCACAAACTTATGAAATGCAAATATATGTCCAGTGTTTTACATGACTCACACATTAAAAAACCCAAACATACACAGTGTTACTATGGAGTCAAATATATCCCTATCTAATAAAATGGCACTATAGACTAAACTCTTGCAAAAGCTTTCCCCAGATGTTCTTACAGGTTATTAGATGCTCTTGAAAGTTACAGAGGGCTGCAGGAAATGAAGTGGGTAGAAGGGACAAGCAAAGAGAAAACCCACCAAAAAATCCCACCAAGCCCACTCTTGTCTTTGATTAATCTTGCATTGAAAATCTTTAAAGCCTCTGCAGAAAACTGATTGTTTTCTGGCATTTAGTTTTATGCTGTCATCCTTTTTTTCAAATATGTTTTCTATATGTAATATATACAGATGAGCTAGATGCAATATATATGCAAGATGAGCTAGAAAACATAAGTCACAGTGGGGAATTCATTAACTCCTGTATAATTTTGTTGGGAAAAAAATAAATCTATGTTTGCATACTCTTACCTATAGTTTATAGCATAAGAAATCTGAAAAATACAGTAAATAAGTTAAACAAGCATTTAACACAAAAACCATATTTCATGTACCTACCAGCACAGAAGAAGACAACATTTCTCAGTAGATGACAGCATGGTGTCATCTTTGAGAAGGTATTTTGCATTATTAAAGCCAGAAAGATATGGACATTCTTCTTTTGAGATAATTTAATGCATAGATATACTATCTAGTGTAGATGGCTGTTTGCATAACTTTAGTATAATGCTGATGAAGCCCTGATAGACTGTTTTCACTAATGTGCCTTAATTTGCTTTTTCTAACAAGCAATTGTCTATTTACATTGTCTTCCCTGTAAAAACAAGCAGAATCCCCCCCCCCCATGTTTTTTCTAAATTAAAAAAATACAGATGAGAATAAGGCTACATCTACACTAGCAAACAGTTTATTGTTAAAGACTATCCAAGAGCATTTTAGGGTGATTGAACACAGTCATCCACACACTTGCAGGGTTAGCAATGGCCCTGACATGCTTTAGATGGTGCCAACCATCACCTTGCCCAGGCAGAGTTAAGGAACAGGCACACCCAGGCACAGTCTGTTGCTCCATCCCTGTGTTCAGGACTGAGAAAACTTACTAGCTATAGATAAGCTATGGCCTTCAGGCATGAGGAATTTTATCAGCAATATTTGACCTTGTGGACCTCCTAGAAACACTAAATGGGGCATGGTTTTGCAGATCTCTCTACTTTTGGAAACATATTACCTTCCTAACTGCTGCTAATTCCCAGTCCAGTTTCCTCTAGTCTTCTGATCAGCCAGGTAACTGACAGCAGGACTCTTTTACCCTTCTCCATTGCTAAACAGTTTCTGCTTCATGATTTTTTAAAGTAGATTTCTAACTGTATAAATAGCATATAAATTCATACTCAGTCAAAAGAATTTTCTTTAATAGAAATTCATGCCCTCACTCTGATAAAACAGTAATTTAGTTTGAAAATGTGACTAAAAATGGGTTTACACAATAGCAGAATCTTTAAAAGAGCATGAACAGCTCTTGAATGATTTCCCCAAACAATATACATTAAGTTCTGCATCTGACATGTCTAAAATTATTTTTATTGTAAGATCTGTCTTACAAACTAAAATGGTCAAAGTTTAAACTTGAAAATTACCTCAAAAATCTATTTAAGAAAAAAAAAAGAAAATAACCCTTACAACTTCTGTTTATTACTAAACAATTTTACTTTAATTTTATGTACGTAAAAGGGATCATTTGAAAGATACAGATGCATGACCAAAATCATTGTCTTGTAATGGGATGCATTACCATAGACATTAAACAAAAACAATTGTCCAGATGCATTGTCTCAGTCACAAAATTTTAAACACACCATGTTGAGTCCCCAGGGCTGTGAACACACAGGTCCCTATGGCTACTGAGTGCACTACAATCGTGTGGCAGCATTCGCACAAACCGTCATGAGCTCTGTCCAGCGCACCAGCACCACTCTGCCAAAACCACTGGTGGGAATTCAAGCTGACCCTGACTTACAGGTGTGTGGTGGCAGAGTCAGACACAGAAATACTGATCTGTTCTACTCCATTTCCTGGGTGGGATGTAGAGCTTGCAGAGGTAACTGAGCCAACAGCACAAATTTGGTCTCATGAATGTTGTGTTCGTGCAAACATAACAAGTCTATTATAATGTTTGTTATGACACATCTTTTTTCAGGCTCCAAAATTCTCCCATAGATGGCATAAGCAATTAATCAGCTAGTGTTGGTCAAACACTGCCCTGTGCTTACCTCTGCCTTCACAGTTTCCTGACTGCTATTCTTTCTGTACAAAAATTACCTCATTTAATAGCAGCAAGCTGACAACTTGGAAACAAACCTTCCATCCTGCAGCCTACATATTCATGAATATGCAGTACTGAGGTAGGAAGACCTTGGAGAAGTACATTGCATAAAATAATCCCTTCAGGGTAATTAGTAGTCAAAATGAGAATTACAATTGTCTGTAAAACACACACTTCATTCTAATGTTCAGGCCTGCAAATTACAGAAAATGTGCCCTTTAAATTTCAGAGAGAGGTTATAGCTGGATATCAGATGTGGTTTTGCCTTGCCTGCTTCACATGTTTACAGTTTTAACTTCTCATTTAACCACTACCACGCTATGATCCAGTCTTGAGGAAATAAACCTCGCCACCTCTAAAACAGGCCCTAGCAGAGAAAAGATGGTCCAGCCCTTATAATGATAAGTAGTCTGCCCAGTCACTTATTTCCAATCCATAATAGGATGTGCCTCAGCAACACCTTGGAAAACACACACATTTATACAGAACTTAGAAACCCATATTTAGCTCTTTCCTGAGCACACAGAGCTCTTTACTCAGCTCCTAGCAGAGTGGGTATGCAACTGCATTCCTACAAACACAACTACTTAGCTCATGTACCCAAAAAATCCCAAATGATTAATTAGTGCTAAACTCAGAGACTGGAACACAGGATAGTACAGCCCAGGCACAATATTCACCAAAAAAAAACCAAAAAACCAACCCTACTACATTCAAGACTACCATCTGCAAAAGAAGATCCTCTGTACTCTGCTCCCATTGGTAATTCCTGTATACCTCAGACATAAGACAAAGAAGACAAAACTACCCTCAGTCACAAGGACAATAGTGGTGGGGGTGCCCTTTTGTAGTAACTTAACAGTTAAAGCACCTTTTTCTCCATAGACCACATGAAACAAGCAGCAAAGGTTTCACTTATATCAAAAGACCATCCCCAATAGAAATTAATTCCAAAGAAGCAGATACTCCCTCTAAACTAAATTCAGATCTCTGCACTGACTATATAGAACAAGATGTGGGCTGTGCCTTTACCTTGTTGAAAGCTTGGAGACAAGTAACATTGAGTGCAATTTTTCCAATGGCTGTTTCCCTTGCTCTTGAAGAACATCAGCAGAGAAAACAGAAATTCAGGGACACTAAGATACCACAGATATAACACACCAATGTATTAATGAAATTGAAACATAGTTCCAGTTGTGTAGTTCTTGTACATCTATGGACCTGAGCCAGGCTGTAACTGAGATTCCTGACAGGCACCCTAAAACATCACGGTCCAAAACTGGATAGGCAGCAAGTCCATCCTGACATTGTGAAAAACAATTTGACCTTCTGTAGAAGCATGAAAAATAAGTTAAAAATGAATACAGAACAATAAATCTTGTTGCTACAGTGTGCCATCTCCTAGGTAACCCACATTGTTTATTCTGATCCTCTCCCAATCACGGGAGCTTTCTCAAAACCAAAATGAGGAACAGGCCTTCAATGTGCCTCTTCTCATGGCAGGAGGTTGGAACCAGACAATCCTTAAGATCCCTTCCAATCCAAAGCATTCTATAATTCATTCAAAGCATGTTCCAAGATACTAGTTAAAATATTGAAAATTAACGCAGTATCTGATGTATGTGACATTTTATAATCTCTAAAATTAAAAAAAAAACCCCAAAACATAACAGAGGAAATAGTGTTACTTTAAATACAGCTGCAAATAGTATGTTAATGCATGTGGGTTATTTGATTTTAAGATGTTTCAATCTTGCAATTTTTACCACTTTAATTTATGGATGCTTTTTTGGGCTGGTTGGTCAGGGGTTTTTTTTGGCAGAGGGTGAGGGGAGAGGATAATATGGACCAAATGTTTTCCATCATGGTTCTCTTTTTCATATACTTTTCATATTTATTCCTATATGTTTTCAAGGAGTATTTGTGACTTTTATAGTTACTTAGAAAACTAAATCTTTTAAATCAAAGTTTAAATAAACTGTACAAATTCATTAGGTCAGGTTTCTCTGAGCTAAAAAAAAATGGTTAAAAGAGATTTTCACGGAAAAAAAATGCTCCAGCAAAACCTGTGTGAGGAATGAGACAACTCTTTGTAGAAATTAAAACAATTTATTAAAACAGAAAAAAAGTTGAAAAATTGCAAAAAAAACTAACAAAATATAAAAATTTGGGATCCAGATGGCTCGAGAGATATGCCCCAGGAGCGCAGGGATTCAGGAACTTTAGGCTTAAGACAGCTCTGAACCTCAGGTAGAGAAAAAAATAAACTTGCAGTTTAGGCTGGTCAAAAAGAAATCTATTTCTAAAAAGCCCCTAGAAAGGGGTAGGCTTCTCCAGCACTGCCTTAGCAAGCTGGAGAGGATGGGAGAATGAGACACGTGTCTTTCTTTTGCTCCCTTTATAGCTTTTGCTCCGCCCACAGTCCGCCCACAGCCCACCCCTTTGGTTCAAGGTGATTGGTGCTCTCCCTTTGACAGACCACCTCTGTCCACCAATGGCTCCTCCTGGTCAGAGGGGTGATATTAGTTGAGATAAGGGTCATGTGCTTATGGGGGGCTGGGCTGTTTGTTGCAACTGGGGTTTTTTAAAATCTGCCTTGAAACCAAGATACAAGTAAAACATAAAAATACATCCAACACATCTTAAAACACTTGTAAAGGTATACAGTAAACACAGGAAGACCAGAAAAACTTGATTATTGTACCTGGACTGATGGATTGATTTTAACATTCAATTTAAAAATATTAAGCTCAAATTAATTAAGGCACTTAATATGCAAAGACCAAGCACAAATAGGGATTTCATGTATGACAAGTCCCCCCTTTTTCTCTTATGCTCACATCTTTGGTCTTTGCATTTAAGTGGAGGTGGATAACTCTTCAGGGATAGATTCAAGCTCTTTAAAACTGTCCCACACTTGCTGGGCAATTTTTCTCTCCTTTCTAGTTTTCTTATTGTTACTATTATTGATGTGCATAATCTTTTGAGCGAATGGTGGACGCTGCTGTTGTCCTTGAAGATCCTGGATCAGTGGCATGCTTTGGACGACAGTGGTGATTAGACGGATGAAACAAGGGATTAAACAAGGGAGAAAAATAAGTCCTGTAAGGGAAAGTCCAACAATAATTAAAGCTTTCTTCCACCATTGTCCTTGGAAAATATTTTCCCACCATTCAGAAGTGATCAAGGGCTGCCATTTCTGCACTGGAACATGGGCTAGTTTCCTGATGTTTTGGGTAATCTTGGTGATGGCTTCGCCGTGATCATCAATATGGATGCAGCAGTCTGAGGTGTTAAACTTGCCACATACTCCACCTTCTTCAGCTAGTAAATAGTCCAATGCCAGCCTATTTTGGTACACGGCTGCTCGAGTTTGCCCTTGCTGTGTGTTAAGTAGTTCAAGAGCAAGAGAGGTCTCATTAGTGATTACCTCAATTAGTGCTTGCAGTCTGATGATCCGGTTTAGCATGTAGATGGGAGTTCGGTACCCCCAGCTCCCATCCTGTGCCCATGTTGCAGGTCCATAAGTCTCTAGGATCCTCTCAGGTGGCCACTCTTCTTCTCCCCATCTCTGGGTCCCTCCTATTACATGTCTCTTAGTACGGAAAAGTTCATCATAAAGGGAGATTCCAAGGTGGGCTCCAGCGTTTTCAGCAAGTAGGAAGAAGTTTGGTTGAATGGCTCCAAGAGTGCAGCTCCCTTTCCAGCGAGGTGGTAAGTTGGAATAAGCTCGGTTACCACAGATCCAGTAGAGGTCTTGTGGTGCTTCCCAGAAGTGGGGTTGTATACTTGCTGCTGTAATCCAGTATTTGGAAATTTGTGGCAGGACAGAATATGGATTTCCTTGATCCCAGCACTGCCAGAGTTTTTTAACAGGATTCAAAATGCAATTTTTGTTTTTAACCTTTTCTGCAGACCAGAATACATCTGGTTCCTGAGGTATCCACCAATGTTTTTGCCCATCAGTTACC
This sequence comes from Aphelocoma coerulescens, assembly GCF_041296385.1. Taxonomy (NCBI): domain Eukaryota; kingdom Metazoa; phylum Chordata; class Aves; order Passeriformes; family Corvidae; genus Aphelocoma; species Aphelocoma coerulescens. The sequence goes on from NC_091016.1 coordinate 46,050,204, forward strand.
AGGTACCTTTTGCATATTGTCTCACCAACTTCTTTTAAAAATTTTCTTCCTTTCCTCCAGATGCATTCTTCTCCAATAACAGTATTGCTTAGCAGCCAGGTTTCATTGTCATGTCTGGTTGTGGGGGAGAGATTACTCAGTCGGAGTAAATCGGGGGGTCCAAGACTGACTCCCCGCCAAGGCCAACTCTCCGATTCTAAAGTTCCTCCGCACACCCAGCAATTTGTTAAATTTAGCTGTTGTCCAATCCTTTCTGCCAGGTCAATAAACAAGTTTTTCCTTGACATCAAAGGATTGTTTTCTTTTTGTTTTTCCTTTTCTTCTATGACCACCTCTTGGATCAGGTCAGTGTCATAGGTCTTTCTTTTTAACAAATCTTCTGTCTTGGTTATGTATCTAAAATTGAAACAGAGCCAATCGTCTTGGGAGGGGCACTCTCCCTTCTGCTTATGTATTTGGGTGCCAATGTTTTTGCCAATCCAGTACTTGTGACCTTTTTCTGAGCAGATACTCAACCTTGTTATGTTATAACAAGATGGATTAACATAAGTATGTGCTCGGAAAAAGTGTCGAATTTGAAATGAGCCTCCTTCTGCCTGGTACACAGTCTTGTAACATCTGTTACAGCGGCTGTCGGCTGCTTGTGTAAAGGGAGGCCAGAGGACCCAGAGACAGATGACACTTAGTAGCAGGATGTTGCTCACTTTCCCCTTTTGGCATACCCGAGAGGAGCTGTCAGCATTTGGGTTGCCTCTGCTGGTGGGGGTTGTCATCTTTGCTTCTTTCGTCCTTTCTTTAGGCATCTCACCTTCAGATGGTTCTTCAGTGACCTCAGGCTTCTGGAAACTCATGGTTATTTTAGGGTTGGCCTTGTCAAAGATTAGAGTTATCGTGCCCATAATTTTGGAGTCTGATTGGACTGTTATTGGAAGAGAATGCTGGCTTCAAATGGAGCCTTACTATACAGTTGATGTGACAATATGGTTGTGTGAAGGCAGAATCTGTAAAAGGGAATAACAAAGAACAGAATTAACAGCAAAATATTTTCAACTTAGTTTAACAACTTGTAGCTAGCACTTATTACTGAGGTATAACTGGGGAAGAACTGGGAGTACAGGATTTTATTAACTTGGAGTGAGGGATGCTGAGTGGAGCTTTCAAACAGGGTGTTTAGTTTGATGGTTTGTCTGGAGGTTTCTTCTCTTCAATTGGTGGTGCCACCGGACCCTTCACCCTCTTGACATGCGTCCAGCCCTTTTCAAATGTCCGGACAGCTGTTTCAGTGGTTAGCTGGACCTGAAATGGACCTTCCCAGGATGGGGTTAATGACTTTTCTTTCCAGGATTTTATTAACACCCAGTCACCTGGATTGATGTGATGTAAATTGAAATCAAGTGGGGGAGTTTGTGGTAGAAAACCTCTTTCCCTTAGCAACTCTAGATTTTTGGCAATTATCTGTACATATTTTTGTACATTGGTGTTTCCACACTCTTTCACATTCAACTCTTGTGGTGTAGCAAGGTAGGGTAATCCATACAACATCTCATATGGTGAACAACCCAAATCAGATCTTGGCTGTGTCCTAATTCTAAGAAGAGCAAGTGGAAGGCATTTTACCCAGGTCCATTTTGTTTCCAGCATTAATTTTGTGAGGGTGTTCTTGATTGTCTGGTTCATCCGTTCCACTCTCCCAGAGCTCTGTGGATGCCACGGGGTGTGTAATCTCCAATTTGTTCCTAATTGCTGAGCCAATTGTTGTACAATTTGGGAGGTAAAATGAGTACCTCGATCTGAATCTATGCGGTGGACTATCCCATACCGGGGGATAATTTGCTCGAGGATCACCTTACTCACTGTCTGGGCTGTTGCATTGACAGTTGGAATAGCTTCCACCCAGTGGGTAAGGTGATCAACGATTACCAATAGGTATTTCCACCTCTGGACAGGAGGCATTTCTGTAAAGTCAATTTGAATGTTTTGGAAAGGCCTGATTGCTAATTCAATTCCTCCGCCAGTGTTCTTTTTCATTACCTTTTTGTTAACCTTTTGACAGATTACACAGTCCCGGGTTATTTGGTTGGCTATTTCATAAACACCAGTGCATCCAAAGGTTCTGAGATAGTGATCCGCCAGAGCCTTTGAACCCCAATGATTGCTTTGGTGGATATTTTGTAGAATTTCTCGGGTTAAATTTTTGTTTAAAATTTGGCGTTTATCTGGTAAATACCAGCGGCCTTGAGAATCCTCATTGGCACCAATTAAAACTAATTTCTGTTTTTCCTGATCAGTAAAAATGGGCGTGGGTAAAATGTTAGTTTGTGGAATAGTGTCAGATGTGGTGGTGTTAGTTGGAAGTTGGTTTACTTCCATCACTTTTACCTCTTCTTCCACTGCTGCTTCTTTTGCTGCCAAGTCTGCTAGGTTGTTCCCCCGAGCTTCTTTTGTGGTTCCCGATTGATGACCTGGAATATGCACCACTGAGATCACCTGAGGCAGTTGCAGTGCTTTTAGAATTTTTAGGATCAATTCCTTATGTAGGATATCTTTCCCTTTGGTGTTTAGGAACCCCCTTTCGGACCAGATTTTTCCAAAGGTGTGGACTACGCCATAAGCGTATCTGGAGTCAGTGTAAATGGTCCCGATGCTTCCTGCTAGTCGGTGGAGTGCTTTTTCTAGGGCATAGAGCTCACAGACCTGAGCTGACCAGGTCGGTGGCAATCTGCCCTTTTCTAGCACACACATTTGGTGTCCATCGACCACTGAATAGCCAGAGCATCGCTTTCCATCCACCACTCGAGATGACCCGTCAATGAAGAGGATTTCCCCTTCATTGAGGGGACAGTCCACTAGGTCCTCTCTGACTTTTGTTTGGATGTCAATTATCTCAATGCAATTGTGTTCAATTTCTTTTTCTGATGGGGTCCCATAAAGAAATTGAGCTGGATTTTGGTGTGTACACACAACTAACCTCAGGTGGTCTGAGTGCATGAGAATGGCTTCATATTTGACTATTCTTGGGTCAGTTAACCGCTCTGCAGCCCTGTGAGCTAAAATGGTTTTGATTGAGTGTGGTGTATGCACTGTCAAGTCTCCACCAAAAATGAGTTTTTGACTCTCCGAGACCAGAACGGCTGCTGCGGCGATGGACTGGATGCAGACGGGCCATCCTCTGGACACTGGATCCAGTAATTTGGAAAGAAAAGCAACCGGCTTCCTGACTCCTCCCCACTCCTGGGTCAAGACGCCATAGGCAACTCCCTTCTCCACATTAACAAATAGATCGAAGGGTTTTTCTAGTGAAGGAAGGCTTAAAACAGGTGCTTTTGTTAATTTCTCTTTCAGATTTTGTAATTTTTGTGTGTCTGAATTAGTCCAATTAAAAGGTTCTTCTTCTATTAGTTTTTCATATAAAAATTTGGCAGATTGTGAATACTGATCAATCCACACTCTGCAGTATCCAAATAAGCCTAATAATTGCCGGATTTCTCGTTTTGAAGTTGGAGGTGGTAGATTTAGGATTCCTTCTACTCTTTCAGCACTGAGTTTTTTTGTGCCATGGCCAATTAGATGTCCCAAATACTTCACCTCCTGTAGCACAAATTGTAATTTGGGTTTTGACACCCTCAGCCCGTTCCTCCCTAGAAAATTCAGTAACTGAATTGTAGCAGTTCTTACCGTAGACTCCTGTTCCCCAGAGAGGAGCAGGTCATCTACATACTGAGTTACCTGAATCCCTTCGGGTGGAGAAAAGGAACTTAGCAAATCTTCTAGCGCTTGGCCAAAGAGTGTGGGTGCCTCGGTGTACCCTTGAGGCAGGCGAGTCCAGCGCAGCTGCTGCCTCCGTCCAGTGTCTGGATCCTCCCAGGTAAATGCAAAGATGTCTCTGCAATGAGAATCTAGAGGACATGACCAGAAAGCATCTTTAAGGTCAATAACAGAGAACCAGGCATGTGCTGGGGGTACCCGACTCAGGAGTGTATAGGGGTCCTGCACCAGTGGGTACCTGGTTTGGACTCTCTTATTGACCTCACGCAGATCTTGTACAAGCCGGAATGACTTATCTGGTTTCTGGACAGCCAAAATTGGAGTGTTGTAACTGGATTTGCAGGTCTCAAGAATTCCATCTTGTAATAAGTCCATGATAACAGGCTTCAGGCCCTTTCTTTTGTCCTTGGAGAGGGGATATTGTGGTACACGTACTGGCTGGCTATTTGGGAGCAACTCAATTGTTAGAGGTGTGATGTCCATTTTTCCCCGGTTGCCAGGTTTGGCCCACACTACCGGGTCAATGTGTTGCTCATCTACTAAAGATAAAACAAACAATTTAGTGGTCATTTTTCCACCCTGCGGTACCACCCCAACCCTCAGAGGTATTTGGAAGTCACGTCCTAAAAGATTGATCCCAGCTTGAGGTAGGTATAGCACATCCCCTGTATGGGTACGTCCTTGTATGGAAAGGATTACATTTTTAATTACAGGAACAGCAAAGCTTTCACCATTAGCACCATATATATCTAATGTATCTTGAGAAATAAAACATCCTGGAGGTGTTTCAGTGACACAGGTTCTTTCAGCACCTGTGTCCACTAAAAACTCCACTTGTTGTCTCTGGGGTCCAGCTTCTAATTTTATCAAGGGCTCTTTAAGATGTTTTTGCCCCAGAGAATAAAGCCCCTGACCCCTTCAGTTGTTCAAAATTTGTCCCTCCATTTGAAGGACTCCTTGATCTCTCTGCTTTTTAAAACAGTACCACTGCCCGTGGCCTGGTTTATTACAGTATGTGCAAATTAACCTCTCAGGTCTTTGAACAATTGGGTTAGGTTGTTTATTGCAAACACAAACCTGTGGCTGTTGCTGAGAGCAGATTTGGGTTTGCTGTTGTGGGATGCCCCTTTGGGAAGTTCTTTGTGTAGGAGGGTTGTGGATTGGAGCATTAGTACTGTTATTCATTATTCGGCTTTTAGCCTTCATCCTCTCTTCATCCCTCCTAACAAAGACTTTTTGGGCTTCCTCCAGTAATTCATCTAGTTCCCTCTCTGGCCATTTTTCCAATTTTTCTAATTTTTTCCTGATGTCAGGCCAGGAGTGAAGCACAAAATGTACCTTTAGCATAGTTTTGCCTCCCTCACTGTCTAAGTCAATGACAGAATAAAGTTGAATGTTATTCCTTAACCGAGCCATCCAAGCTGTTGGGGACTCATCCTTTTCCTGTTCCCCACAAAATGCTTTTTTCATATTATTAACTCGAGGAACAGCTTCTCTAATCCCTTTTATAATTAAATTTCTGTAGTCTTTCATGTTCCTCCTGCCCTCTTCTGAATTTGGGTTCCATTCAGGGTCTGTCAGTGGTAATTTTTGTTCTCCAATTGGGCCCTGATTAGAATTATTTTCTCTGTCCCAGACTGTCACTCCTGCAGCTCTAATCAATTTTCTTTCCTCAATGGTGAATAAGGAGTGAAGGATGGATTGTATCTCTCCCCAATTATAAATATTAGGGCCGAGGAATTGATCAAATTGGTCAGCTAGACCAATGGGGTCAGCCATCAGGCTTTTCATTTCCTTTTTAAATTCCCGTACCTCAGATGAAGCTAGAGGTACAACTACATAACCAATTCCTCCTTGAGCATTTCCCATGGGTACCTCCCTAAGAGGTAAAATTTTAGACTCATGGGGAGTGCTAAGGCAGGTGGGACAGTCAGGTGTTTTAAATGATTTCTTTCTAGTGCAAGATGCTGGGCCATCCTGGCTAGAAGAAATCCTTTGTTTGGTTGTCTTTTTGTGAGAGCAGGAAGGAACAGAATTTTCTTTTTCACTTTCATTCTCATTTTCTGAGTCCCTTTCGATTGGGTGGCTCGATGAAGGAAGGACCCTTTCTTGTTCAATTTGGACCCTCCTTTCTGGAGGAGTTACTGGAGGAAGGTAGTCTAGGGGGTCCCACTTTGGTTTATTTAATTTAGGTTTTTGTTTTTCTTTCTGTTTGTGTTCTTCTGCAATGGAAAAAATTTGGTTTGAATTTTTATTAAGTCCAATTGAATTAGATTTAGTTTCCTCTTCCAATTCTATTTTTTTGCTTTGGTCTTCATTTTGTTTTTGCCAATAATTTAACCAAATTTTAGCATAGTCTAATTCATCAGAATGTTTTGGAGCTTTGTAATGTACATAAGAATGCAAAGCCTCACAAAGCCATTTTTCAGAAGACCCATACTTGGGCCATCTGAGACCATCTTTGTTAATTCTATGTTTTGGCCACTTAAAAACACAGTACCTAATCATTTGACACTGGTCTTTTTCTTTAGTTAAAAGATTTTCTTCCCACTTTAGGAGCATTTGCCCTAACGGACTGTCTGGGAAGATTTTGTATTTCTTCATTAGGTCTTTCTTTTTGCTATTCGCTTGTCCCATTTTGTTACTGGGAAGCAAACAAGTAGCTAGTGCAGAAGAAAAAATTTTTTTTTTTTTTCTTAATTAAATAAACCAAAGTATTGTATTATATAAAACAATTAAAATATTGCATAAGGAAATAATATTACAAAATAACCTAAATTCAATACACTATCACAATAAAAAAATGATAATAAAGTTATAAGCATAAAATACAATACAACTAATGTAGAGAAAAGCAAGCAGGGTTAGTAGATATATAAGGGAATAAATGATGGCGAATCTGTGGGAAAAAAATTAAATATGGCAGGCTGGTGAGAAACAAATATGGTGCAAGAAATATTAATTTTAATTATAAAAAGAATAATTAGTGAATATTTAAATTGGTTAAAGTATGACTGAAATTTAGATAGTTTTATACATATATACTTAAAATTTAAGAAACAAGAGTTGTCTTTATTAGCAAAGGAGAGATAGATTAAAATATTTATAACCAAATTAAAGGAAAAAGATTATAATGAATAACACAAGCAGTAATTCAAAATATCAAAGTAGTGTCTTATGATTAAAGCAGATAAAGCAAATTACAACTACAATCCAATAACCCAAACACTCCAAACTAACAGGAAGTATAAAGGTGCTAGATAGCACTAACCACAAGAGTGCAGCTAAAACAAGTTCACACATGCACTTAAAACGGCAAAGGGGTGCAGTTCAAATTAAAAGGACACAAAATGGCGGCCGACCACGTGGCGGCCCGAAATTTCAAAATGGCGGCCGACCACGCGGCGGCGCGAAATTTCAAAATGGCCGCCGACCACGCGGCAGCCCGAAATTTCAAAATGGCCGCCGACCACGCGGCGAAAAGAAAAAGAGAGGGGTTTAAAATGAGGTTTCTCCTCAGTTCTAGACCCGAGGAGACTGAGACACTAATAAAAATGAATTTGGGGCTGCGCACACCCCTAAAACGTGGAAACCTCCCCCCAGAAAGGCTGATCACCACACTCGATCTTCCCCTCTGTGTCTCTAAAGGGTGATCCCTCGTGGTGCCCTTAAAAATGAACCCTTTCAAGCACACTCACACACACACTGGGGGCGGCCAACCCCCCCACACACTCTCTCACAAAAGGAATTCCACTCGGAGGTTCCCCAAAAACTAATAGCCCTTAAAAAGGGTAAGTCCCTAACTAAGTTCCCTTTAAGAAGGGTTCAAGCCTTACCACAAGTCTTTCTCCACCGGAGGTGTCCTTTCTCTGCTGCAGTAATCCTTGTGGGAGCCCAGAAAATCCAAGGAGAAAAACCAAAAAAATCGCAAAAATTCAAAAATAGTAAAATTAACCAAAATACCTGGATTTTAGGGCAAAAATAGGATCCCGGACGAGTCCCCAAAAGAGTTGTGAGGAATGAGACAACTCTTTGTAGAAATTAAAACAATTTATTAAAACAGAAAAAAAGTTGAAAAATTGCAAAAAAAACTAACAAAATATAAAAATTTGGGATCCAGATGGCTCGAGAGATATGCCCCAGGAGCGCAGGGATTCAGGAACTTTAGGCTTAAGACAGCTCTGAACCTCAGGTAGAGAAAAAAATAAACTTGCAGTTTAGGCTGGTCAAAAAGAAATCTATTTCTAAAAAGCCCCTAGAAAGGGGTAGGCTTCTCCAGCACTGCCTTAGCAAGCTGGAGAGGATGGGAGAATGAGACACGTGTCTTTCTTTTGCTCCCTTTATAGCTTTTGCTCCGCCCACAGTCCGCCCACAGCCCACCCCTTTGGTTCAAGGTGATTGGTGCTCTCCCTTTGACAGACCACCTCTGTCCACCAATGGCTCCTCCTGGTCAGAGGGGTGATATTAGTTGAGATAAGGGTCATGTGCTTATGGGGGGCTGGGCTGTTTGTTGCAACTGGGGTTTTTTAAAATCTGCCTTGAAACCAAGATACAAGTAAAACATAAAAATACATCCAACACATCTTAAAACACTTGTAAAGGTATACAGTAAACACAGGAAGACCAGAAAAACTTGATTATTGTACCTGGACTGATGGATTGATTTTAACATTCAATTTAAAAATATTAAGCTCAAATTAATTAAGGCACTTAATATGCAAAGACCAAGCACAAATAGGGATTTCATGTATGACACCTGTAAATTACAAGAATTAAGTTATCACAACAAATCCTTATTGACAGGTTAGTGATCCTGCAAGCAGTGCACTATTGTCCACCAGTACTTAAGAATAAGCTTCCAGAAATCAATTTGTTTGTGGGTACCACCTCTAATGCACATAAAAGTCATAGCACTTTCAATAGCTATCTCCACAGTAAATTTCATTACTTTTCCCCATTTACAAACTCAAATTCACGTGGGGCTAATATTTTTGTTTGCAAAGAATTAGATATGCACAATTTCAGCTCCTCCTAATGGCACTGTATTAGTGGTGTTCAGTGAAAAGTTACTTCCTAGTAATTACCCCATAAGCACTAGAAATATCCATTTCTTCTTTGAAATAGATGACTGTAAAACACAATGATGCAACTTGAGGAATTCTATGCCATTTCTGACGTTGCAGTGGTGCAGTAGCAGGAGAGTGAAGCAGCTTTATGCATCAAAGGGAAGAAACCCTTTCAGTAGAATGTTCTTTCCCTTATTTCCTGGCAGCAGTTTAACCATCTGTAGCTTCTAAGAGCAATTTGTAAGCCCAGTTACTTTGCCCACATACATTTAAGTACTAGAGTAGAAAAACTCAAACATTTGATTTTAGAATGCCCCAAACATCTACCGAAGTCCCAAAGAGCTGCCATGATGTACAGTACAACTGATCAGCAGATGTAATTACTATGAAACACAGTGTTTCACAAATATTTGAAAGAGACCTGTTTCAATCCTTACTGTCAAAAATTGTCAATAACACATTCTTAAAAAGTTCTTGGGGTTTTTTAACCATATTTTTCTAACCATCCATTGTGCTAAAGCAAGGGAAATACTTCACTTCTGAGCATCCTCCCAGCAAACAGGCCAAAGCATTGAGTATTTCTAATGACAATTGCAAGACCTTCACTAAAGTATTTTTATGTATTTATCCAATCAATTACTATGCATTCAAATTGATGTCCCAAATGGGGCAGGTGCTTAAAACATAGAGCATTGTTAACCTTAGCAGAGTATCTGTATACTTAAAGCTGGGTATATACTCTATGTATCTTCCTGAGTTGGGCCATTAAGGCAGAAAATAGGATCCAAAAGACATTAGTTATTACAATTTAAGCCTTCTAGACTCAAAATAACATAAGTTTCCCTTATACTTAACTTCTCTGAGTTAGAAATACATATTGTAAACTGAATACAACCCCTTAAGCCTTGCCCCAGATAGCTATACTATGCGAATTCAGGCATTTCTGACAGCAGCTATTCAGTAATTACCCATCACATTAGCATGAACCATGAGAGACAGAGCCCATAATATGTTGCAGCAGCTCCAACACAAATTACTTTGCAGCCCCTGGTGGGAGAAGCTCACAGGTAATGCCATTGACTACATTATCTCACACCAACACATCCTATAAGCAGTGCATGCTTATTTTAAATTCAGTTCTGATTTGTAAAAAATCAGCTAATTTTATTAGGTGCATGCACAGAAGTAGACAACACAAATTCAAGTTTACGAACTGGTCCTAAATCAGTTACAGGCAAAATTTCTTAGAAATAGTTAGACCAAAAATATAGTAGACAATTGGTAATTAAAACCTAATACCTTCCCGTTTTAGAATCCCAGACCAGAACATTAAGCATGAAAACTATAGGTGGGAAACAGATTTAATGCCAAGGTAAATTTTATGGCAGCTTTTAGACCTAACAGAATTTCTCACACAGCATATCAGCCTGCAGACTGACACAGTTATTAAACATTCAATAACAGTATTTGCCACATGTGAATGAAGAAATTGTGTTCTTGCATTATAAATGCTGCCTGACATTTGAGGAGAGACTCCTCTGTAACCATACTGTACCCTAACAAAATCACCTTCATCTGATTAGATTGCTGATAGATGATTGCAGGAACATGTTGCATGCTTGAGTGGAAATCCAAAGCTTCAATCATCAGCAATGGATTTGCAACAGCTGCAGACAGTAACATACTATTTAAATGTCATGTGCAGTGAGAAACAAAAGATTCAAAGTGTTACTGAAATCCATTGAATTACAAAAAACTATCCCTGAACACATTAGACACATTGACACAGTACATACAAAAATATGTATCAAACAAGCTTCATTTGAAAGAAAATGTGGGTCTGGTTTGTGAAATAAGTGATGGAGTAAACAGAATGTTAGGGTTTGGAACAGACTCCACTGGGTCTTCTTGAGGTTTTTTTTTCCTCTGGTTTTAATATAATCCTGTTTTGTCCATGGCTTTCAATTATTGCTTCCCAATTCAGTTCAGGTCCCTGAATGCCTGCATGTTTCCTACAACTCAAATAGACAAACACGTGAATGGTATAATGGCCTCCAAATAATATGTGGAAATGACTTCTCGGTCAACATCCAACAAAAAATACAGTAACTGTAACACTGCTCTCACTGCTTGGCTCAAGACTATATAAAGACAAAAGCACATCGTGCCAGTGGCAGTCTCTCACAACTCCTGCCTGTGGCAGCAGAATACAACACAGTGAATTTGGATTCCACTTGCCTATTATGTTCATGCTAGGTGTAACTAAGACTTGGGGTGGATGGATATAATCTAGGTAAATTTTTTCAATTTACATATGAGAAATATATTGGTTATATTTATCCTTTATATCTCAATCTGATGATAACCAGCTTCCATTAGAGAAGTGTTCTGGTTACACAAATTTCACCACACAAAATCATAGAGCCATCCATCCAACCTAATATCTTCGTTTTAGTAGAAAGCAGTAGTTACCTAGAATGTGTGCTAAAAATTTAAGTATCATTATGTAATGGGCACAGGAATCTCCCTGTGGTTGATTTGAAGAACACGATAACAGGAAAAGAACACTGCATCAGGACAAAATAGGATGTTATAATCAAACAATATTAAGTCTTTATGACAGCCAACACAGCATGAGTATGGAATAAGTTCCTTGCTGCAGCACATCAACAGAATTTTTCAGACATTTTTAGAAGTAAAGTACTTTGAAAATATTAAAGGTGCTGTCATGGGTTAGCAAGCATAGTCCTGGAAATGATGTTCTTGCAAAGGGGTGCTTACAGCTTCCTCTGTGACCTAACAGAACCTATCAGCTGGCCAGTTTGAATATGGACAATTCAGTTCTTTAAGCCACTTAAAGTTGTGACCACCTGTGTGATGCACACTTAGGAATAACCCCCCCCACCCCCAGCTCTGTCTTGTTTCTGTGCTGGGACAGGTAGCTGCGGGTCCCGTGCAAGGGCCAGCGGGCCCAGCCAGGCCACAGACATCCTGGAGCCCATGGGCCCTGTTCCACCCACGGAACCCCCCCCCCTCCAGCCCTTCTGTGGGCAGACAGGCAGCTCCCCTCTCCACTGCAGCCAAGATTCAGCTGAAGCTGCACTGCTGTCCGGCAAAGATCATGTGACCAACAGCGATAAGCGGAATTCCAGCTGCAAGGCTGAGGTGAGATTAACCCTTTTAGTGCTGTGAAGAGCTGAAAACCTGAGGGAAGAGAAAGAGGAGATGCTTAAAGCTGAAATTCTGTTGTAAAGCTATGATATATCAGAGTACCCGTTGTAGTTTCGTGAAGGCATGGGGGGTGGAGCATTCAACTTGTACTTGTGAGCAAAAGCACCTGTGCTGAGATAGGCAGATGCTGACACAGCTGTAATTTCATGAGAAGTTTGAACAGGGAGAGATGGAAGCAATGAGGACTTTTGCTCCAAAGGGGAAAGGAGAAAACCTCAGTTCCTAGAGATGCTCCCAGAGATAGTCCTAACGATGAAGATAAGGAAGACCCTTTGCTCCCACGGAAGGAGAAGGGCCTCTGTTCTTAGAGATGAAATGCTCCCAGAGATGGGTGAGGAGAACTTTTGTTTCTGAACAGCTCAACTTTAAAATTGTATCCCAAAAAACTTCAAGAGTGGACCCTTGAAAGCAGTTGTGGGAAAAGCTGCAAGTTGGGGGAAGGGACTCACATGTGAGCAGAGAGACCTCTTCCTAAATGGACTGAACAAAGTTATTTGGAAGTGGGCGGCTGTCTCGTTGTGATAATGTTTTCATAGCATGGGCAAGAGAGACTCCTCTTCCTAAATGGACTGAACAAGGTTATCATGGAAGTGGTAAACAGACTGAACATCTCAAGGGTTGTCTTTTTACATTGTCAGTGGGAGAAGGGAGAAAGGTGGGGGGAGAAGTGGTCTGAAGGTACGGTATAATTTTTTTTCTTCTTTTAGGTCTGTTAATAAACTTCTTTATATTCTCTCAAGTTTGGTGCCTGCTTTCCATTTCTCCTAATTCTTATCTCACAGAAGGTAAACAGTAATGAGTATTTTGGACCAAACCACTACAGGTGCACTTATATTCAGTTTTGGTTTGCATATACCAAATCTACCTTTTAGCACAGTCAAAGGAATTATTACAAGAGCTGCAAGTGATCTAGGATTTGGTCAGATGAACACAAGCTGTGCTCTGCTCACTTTCTATAATGTCAGACCCTTGATACCAACTGTCTCTAGGAGGATATAGAAACTGTCATTTACAAAAATTCACTTCCTCTTCAGTGAAACAAGGGGCATCCAAAAATTTGAAGAAAAGCTGTTGGCTTGTTAGTATTCAGCTATCAGTCTTTACAAAGTTCTCACTGATTCCTACTAAAAGACAAATTTTCAACTCACCTGAAACTGCCTCTTATCAAATGATGAAGCCTCTACACTATCTGAAAAAATTTTCAAGAACTCTATCACTAAAGAAAATGCAGAGTTCTGTTCAGAACAACTGCTTATTTTTAAAATGCAGTTGTGAAGGGAAATGAAAACATAGCAGCTGAGCACAATCACATAAATTGCTCATATAAGACAGACTAAAACAATGAAAGCCCGCTTAAAGCTCATGTTTTCAAGGTAAAGTTTTCTGCAACTGAACTACAGATAGAAAAATAAAATGAGCAACAAAGGTGGTGGTGGTGGTTTTTTTTTTCTTTATTTGACAGTGTTAATAACTGAAGACCAACACCCAAAAGAGGAGAGGATTTGCTTGAAAAAAGCATTATAATCTTCAACATTTTTTGTTTGATCTTTTACAAAATGATGGCATTTCCACATATGTAAATAAAAATGATGGTATCAATACAGGAAAGATGAGCTTAATTTCCTGAGACCGTTCAGCACAGAGCAAAAATGACTGATTCCCTTTGGGTTTGCCAGAATGTGTATGAAAATTTCAGCTCAGAAAAACTATTTTTAATTATTGGTGACATGAGAAAACTGATAAACAGTTCCAAAGACCTGGCTTGTCTCAGTTTTAAGACTTTTATGGTGAAAAAAAAATAATATAATTAATATATATAATTAACCAATATAAATAATACCTGTTATGTTTGCTAATAATGGGTTTTTATACAGAGACTGTGGCCCACAAAAAAAATCCAGTATATTGTAGAAATATTGTATTTACACTGACGAGGAGTGAATAAATATTCACTTCATTAAAAAAAAAAAAAAAGGAGGATAGATCTTGACTATAAAAGCTTTAGCTTCTATTTCCAAGATAAATAATTTAGCTTTTTGTCCCTGTATAGAATTAATCCTATTTTATAATTCAGTTTTTCACCTATCATTGATTTTCTGAACTGAGAAGTAGAATAACAGAATTTCTTTATATAGGAAAAATTGATCTGCTCCAGAATGAGGTTACTTTGAGAATACCTGTAAAAAAAGATCTAATTATGGTTTCCTAAAGAAGAATCTGAAAAGATGTGTAGAGGTGACATAATTTGGAAAAAGAACCTCAAAGAACCTTAAAAATGTTTAAATACTATGGAAAGCCAACAGCTGTGTGTCTTTCTCCATAATCAAGCATTTGAAGTAAATATTTTTAATCTCTAATTGCTATTAAGTATGTAAATTTAAAGGCCTAACCAAAGTCAGCATAATACAATCACAGCACTTTCACAGGTTACTCCAAAGTCCCAAGGTGCTGTTCTCAGTACTGTTCCCCTCTTTCCTCCTCAGAAACGCACTGATGGCTAAAACACCCCCACCCACACCTAGAGAGGATTTAAAATACAGGGAAACAACCACATCATGCCATCGTTTAGGGCAGCTTTATATGAGGTAATCTAGGCAATTATCAGCATGGAAACCTGACACCAGCCCTACATACAATACATAGCTAATATGGTGCTTGATTAATAAAAGAGGGATGTGTAATTAATGCCACTCATTGAGGATTTATGGTAACTAGACTATCAAACTAACCTGACACTTTTATGAGATTACAAATTTAGTGGAACATCATAATAGTGATGTGGGAATTTACCCAGATTTATGTGTGGCATTTGATACGGCACTGACATTTTGATTAAGAAACTGGAACACTGTGAGATCAATGTTAGAGACATTTAACTGATATGTTTCAAAATGTAATTTCCCACAGCAAATCATCCAATGTTTTTCAAGGTGACTTGCAGTGATCATCTCCTAGCCCTATGCTACTCAAAACATTTCTTAATGATCTGGATGGAGGCACAAAGTAATTACTCATAAATATTACAAATGGCCCAAAATCTGAGAGAGTGGAAACAGTGAAATCTAAAAGTCACTGACAAAGCCACATAAACAGCTTATCTGAGACCAAAAACATGATATGGCATTTTAAAACAGCCAGAAATGAAGCCACAAATGAAAGAAAAGGCTCAGGACAACCATATTCTCTCTACAACTCCCTGAAAAGATCTTGAAGCCAGGTGGGGGTCAGCCTCTTCTCCCAGGCAACCAGTGACAGGACAAGAGGGCACAGCCTCAAGCTGTGCCAGGGGCAGTTCAAGTAGGACATTGGGAAGAATTTCTTCATAGAAAGGGCTGTCAAGCATTGGAACGCATCATTGTGGCACTTAGTTGACAAGGTGCTGATTGGTCAAAGGTTAGACTTCATGATCTTGGAAGTCTTTTCCAACTTAAATCATTCTGTGATAAGAATCCTTGTTTCAATTTAATATTTCTGAAGTAAGATTATCTGATATTTTAATTAGCACTACTGTTCCATCATACTCACTGTGATTTTTTTAATAGAATATATTACCTGGACCGTTGTCTAATGCATAAGGCAAACTAACATGGACAGCAATGAAATAAATTATAAATGCAAAGTAAAGAGGCTTCTTGGTATTAAGAAACATCCCAGAATCTAGAAAATTACTCATAGTAATATTATGACATTGAAAATATTATAGTATCTCCAGGGACAGACAAACATAATTCCTTTAACAATAATCATTGTACACAAAGAACAATGAATAAATAATATAGCAATGTATCAATACCTTCCTATAATGAGGTGATAGTTCTTTACTACATTCATATTTTGATAACATCATTAAATTTACTACTTTGCTCATGATACTTTAACTGCTACAGGATTTATTTCTTTTCTCAACTGAAACTGAGTTCTGAGCTAATCAAAGCAAAATGAGATGAAAAATGAAACATATTTCATCTGAACAGTGATATTTGAAAAGTATAGCTTTGGATGCTTGAAAGAAAAACAAATCATTTGGTAAGCTGCATGTTTAAAGCATACAAGCTGAACACTATTTCCTTGATTTCTTAGTCCAACCTATTTCAGATGAGCACAGGCTCCCTATGGAACAGACTATGGAAAGAACAAATAATATTGCTGTCCTCACTGCTAAACCTAGTGACAATAAACAAGCAGGGAAGGAAAAATATGAGAAATGTTTAAAAATATAAATATCGTAAAAAATAAAATTGCAAGACCAGAAGCACACAGGAGGAATGGGAATAATAATAGGAAAAGCTACATAATTAAAAAACCAAACATGGCAAATTCTTTGCTCTCAAATACACCCTATAGAGAGTGAGACTCTCTATAGTGGAACCAGACTAAAATCACACATAATAACCGATACTAAAAAAAGTGACCAAACCTGGAATATAAATCTTTGCTCTGGGCAAGGGAGACTGCTATAGAGCTTGATTAGAAGGGTGTACTGATATTTAAGAAAATCCAGTACTTAGAGATGCTTCCAAAAGTTCACAGAAGTTCTGTTGCTTCTTTTAGAAATGGTTTGTTGAAGGCTAACATGTTTCAGTAACTGGAGCAGAGACAAAAACGCTTTTCAGTTATGATGAGAGACAGCTGATGCAGTCTTCATCAGGAACAAAGAATTCAAAGTAACAGTAGTGAGATATATCAAAGTGGAAGAGAAGCACATTTCTATTTCCATTAAAATGATTTTCATTTTTCCTTATTCCCAATACCTTAAGCCGTGTCTGACCTATAATCCTCTTTAACCCTTTAATTATTCCTGAGATTTTCAAATCTACAGCAACTCTTTTTGCACATCAATTGAGAATCCAAAGAACACATACAGAACAGTAATACTTTTTCCACAGGTTTCTAAAGCTCAAAAACATTTGCCCTACAATTTTCCCTGGGGACATGGAAATGTCTTTCAGAAAGCAATGCATGTTCACTGGAATGAGGAACTAATGTGGAGCTTATTCCTATGAAATCACCACTTCAGTGGTTTTTGGTGGTGTTACAGCTCTGTCTCCCTAAGAAAATGGACATTATTCCTGTGGCTCTTGATGACTTTTAAAAAACATGAGCCTACAAAGAGAAAGGAAATGTAATACATGTTTATATACAGGAGAAAAAGTCCTCAATCAGAAATTCACTTCAATGGACAATAACCAGAAAGTGTTCTGCATTTTAGATAACTGTAAAAGTCGAACAAGAACACTCCTTCAGTAATATTTCATTTGAGTAAGGAAAGGCTAAATAGTTTAGTATCTCATATAATCTGATCACCTGTAAAGATGAGCATGAATCCACAAAAATTATATCAGAAATACCCTTGGGACCTGTTTCAGTGGTGGGCTTGGCAGTGCCAGGTTAAGAGTTGGACTTGGTGATCTTAAGGGTCTTTTCCAACTTAAATGATTCTATGGTTCTAAGCAGTAACAAGATTATGCTCATATAGGAAGAGCATCTGGAAATTCACAGAACCACACCTATTTCCAAGCACACCTGCACAGCTACATACGGCATTTCTGGCTGAAAGTGTTTTGAGACAGACACCAAAAGTACAAGGTTATCTCTCATTTAATGAATGGTCCTAATTTGTGAAACAGCTTGAAAGATTAATTTGACCCTCATTTAAAACAGCTAAAGTTGACTCTTCCATTTTCTAATTAACATAATTAAAGTTTGTTATAAAAGTGACGTGAGTATTTTACAATTGCAGCAACACAAGTGTTCATACCAGCTTCATCTTTTTGAAGCTGTAGAAGTTCGGAGTGATTCTGATAGACTGTAAATAATGTGAAAAAACCCCACACTGACCTCTGCTTGGGAGCATATCGGAGCACATATCAAATCACAGTGCACTTAACATCAAGATAATCATTATATCTTCTACATATCACTTATAAATTTTATTTAACTGAACTGAAATTTAATTTCCCATTGTTTACTGATATTGTCAATTATTCTATTTACATTCTTGCAACCAAGAGAATTAAAGTCTGTAATTCTGTCAAGAGACTAATTTCATACAAAAATATATATGAACTAGTATTTTGGAGGAAAACACATTACCTTGTGTTTTTGTATGTTGTAAATTGGTGCTTATGAAAATTGAAAACTGATGAAAAACCATATTTTAAATGAAACATGTCTTGGTGGAGAAATAATGGAGGAATATTTTTTTTTTCCTTAAACAGCAGCATTTGCAGTTTGTTGATAACTTTCAACTAACAGCCTTAAAGCTTCTTCATTGCACATCACTGTAAAGAAGCATGCACACTGTACAGCTATTTAAGAGAGACAAAACTGTACAAACTTTGTCATAACAATGCAAAAATGAATATTTAATGATAAAATGTGCCTTAATCTTCCAAAGATTGTAACAGGCAAGAAAAGCCTAGAGGTTTCAACCCATGATTTAGTTAAGGTTATTTTTATTCTGTTCCACACAGTTAGACTATTTTACCAGAGCAGAAGGGAATGGCAAATCCTTGGAAACACATCTGTAGGATCTCTGCTATTTCCTACTTGGAGCAAGACACAAAACAAAAGACTTAGTGATTTAAGCTTTTGAACTGGAAGATTTCCCAGAAAGTAAAGATGTGTTTTCACAGTGATTGAGGCTGAGGAAAAAAATCCATCCCAAAACATAAGAAAGATGTCTTTCAGCAACCAGAGGACCTCAACAAGCCATCAATTCAAATATCTGATGCAGGATTACTTAATAGGTAAGTAAAAAAATAAGTTAAATGCATTTAATTGCTTAATTTTTCTTAACTAGATTGATATTGCTGGAAATTCTGGTTGAAGAATCATAAAAATTAGGAGCATTCTTGCACCTCAGTCTAGTTCAGTTCTAACACTATTGAATAGAGTGGTTTGTAGCTGATAAAGGGAAAATGTGTCAGTTTGGAAATAAAGGAACAGCACACTTCTGCAGTAACAGCCTCATGCCTGTAGTTCATGTGGTCTGAAGCCACATTAGCCACATGTCTGTCTAACATAGGGTATCTTCTGAAATTTGTTCAGTGATGCCTTACTGAAAGATAATACTGATCCTTGGCTCTGCTAGGTATGCAACTTGCCAGAGGCATTGACAGCTAGAGTAATTGGGCTTAGTTGACTGGATATTGGTTGTTTGCCACAGCATCAGATTTTAGTTTTATGGTCAGTGTTTTTTTCTTCTCTCTCCATAAAAATGGTATTTTTCCTCTACTTTTAAAAAATAAGAATTGATTCAATGAGGGAATGGGTTACAGCTCAGGAGGCAGGGCAGCCAAAAGTGTCATTATTTCAGACCTTTTTCACAAATACACTGGATAACAAAAGCTGTAAGTTGGCAGCTGCAAGTCAGTCAGGTACATTCTGCCAATAGGTGACAAAACTGGGAATTGTACTGCCCAGAGAACAGCATTTGAATGTCTTACACATGCCACTTTCAAGGTCATGGTCTTTGTGGGTCCCTTCCAGCCCAGGACATTCTGTGATTCCTGGGTGACTCAGCCACTGCTACAAGGTGCACACCAAGAAGCAGAAGCCCAAAGGCTGCCAGACCTCAGTTTCTGTTGGCTGTGCATGGACCCAGAGATAAATCCCATGCTATTAAAACAATCATTTGGTATCTAAAGTTAGATAAAAATATTTCCTGACACCATTTGTGGCCAAGCATAGGAGACACTTATGGAACTGTATGGACACACCACTTTACACCTGTCTTGCTAGGGAAGACAAAGAGAAGGTTACACAAAAGCAGGTGAACGACTCTAGAAAAAGCCATTTGTGTAGCCCCAATCTGCAAATCATTAATGAATAGAATCCTTTCATACACAGAAAATTTGAGTTTATCTTTAAAATCTCTGTCCTGAAGGAACACACAAATTAGGCTTTTTTCTGAGAAGGAATTACCTCTAAGACATCTTTAGTATTAAATGCTATAAATATCTAATACATGAGAAGATTAAGTATATATACATAATGTTTTGAAAAATCTTCATTAAGAATTTGAGATATATATGCTCCTTCTTACTCAGTCTTTTTATTGTTGTCACTTCAAGAAACAAAGGAAGCAACAGCAAGAAGATGTGGGAGAAAAACTATAATCAGTGTGAAGAACCTGCTCCTGTGGACAAAACCCAACATGCAAGTTCTAATGTGCAAGATGACATGGAAATTTGAAGCTTTCAAGGCAAATATATACACAATAATTATAAAACAAGCACTGACAGAAACATTTAAGTATTACATCCTGCATTTAACCTACGCATACTCAAAAATCTAAGTTTTACTTCAGTGCAAAAGATGAAATAAAATCATTTCCTCCTTCATTCCAAATAGCAACTGACCAAAGTTCTTCTCTTTTGCAAGACATCAGAGGTATATTATCTGATACTGAACAGCTCTTTTGAAGTGTACCCTACGTGTCACTTTACATTCATTACTGAAATTCTAACATGGTTAGAATTGTTACAAAGAATTAGTCTTATAAGTGCCACAGTACTTGGAGAAATATGACAAAATCTTACCGCTACATTTCCATTGCACCCTCGGGACTGGCAAACACCTTTTATTCTGTTGGGAATAAGCACATCATCCCAGCAAGATGGGCCCTTCAAAATAAAACCAAAGCATATAAAGATTACAATTTACTTCAGAAATATATAAAACTTGATATTGTTGCTGCTTTTCCTACCCGTATTTCTTTTAGATTTTAGCTGGACAGTTTTATCATGATTACACTGAAAGAGATCATCCAGGTTATATAACAACATTCACCAGTAAAGCTCAGTCATGGACAGGACATGTGGTCCCTCCACCCTAAGGTTGGTGTTGGCTCTACATAAAGCCTTTACTAAACTGTAATACAACATAATGAAAGTGTTAAGTGAGAACTGTTATTAGATTTCTGGATATTCACATTAGCTTCAATATTTATTAGCTGTCATTAAAGAAACTTAAAAATCTCCCAACCCCTTCCCCAACAAAACGATATAAAAACCCAGAAAAAAAAAAGGTCAGAAAACCCTTATCAAATTTTGCGATGGCTTTTTGAATATAAACAGTTTACTTATGAGTATAGTAAAAACCAGAAAAAATAAAGATTGCAAATCATCATTATTAATATTTCACAACTGCAAAATAAGTGGTTAAGAGTATAATCTATCAAAGAAGAAAATTTATATATATTGCATCTATAGGAACATTTATAACCATATTTTGCATCACAAAAAAACTTGGTGCTCATATGTTTTCTCTTTTTATATTAATTTCATACCAATTAATATTTAATTCACAGACGATAAAATTAATCTGAGCAATAGATATGAAGCTTATAGGTATCCACATACATGGTAAAAATAAACAACTAGGTTATCAAAAATGAAAGTATTTGGTACTTGGATTACTCAGTGTATAGAGTCACTGCCCAGGAAATAACAGAAAATCTTTATCCAGAAGAGAAATTATGGCAGTCAAGACATTAGCCACATTAGTGAAATTAGTGACTACTTAAAACAGTTGAATTACAAAATAATCCAGTGTCACATCTAGATCCATATCCTTTTAACTCTGTATGAGGCATTTCTTCAGGATAGTGTAGGCACAGCTGAAACGATTTTCAAATTATCTTAGTAGTGCGAACTTAGTTATAAAAGGTTGATCCAGCCTATCTGGAAAGGTGAGTAAAACAGCTTAGTCTTCACTGAGCTCTGCTCTCTACTGTCATCCACCTGAAGTGCTGGCATTTGAGGTGATGCCATGAAGGGGTAGGTTAAAAAAAAGAGCTTGGACACATGTAAGTCAAATTGCAGGCAGACACAGGGGTGACCAATCATGGTTTTGAGTGCTTGGGTGATCACAGCTGCAGTGAAGTCAGTATAAAGTAATAATTCTTGAAATTAGCAGGGAGAGGGGGAACTGCCTTGATTTAATCATTTAAAACATTGGAAAAATAAAGTTTGCCATCAACTATATTCCAGTGAATTTTGACCTCTCATGAAGTTTTAGCATTCCTGAAATTTTGCAGGAAGAACAGTAAGGCCACCTTGAGATGTTGCACAAAGAACTACTTCCTTTCAGTTGCTTTCAACTCAGTAGTTGAAAGTTTTATTTGATTCCCCCCCATTTATTTATTTTTCTACATGCCATCAAAGATTGTACAGATCTCTAGCATTCCTTCCACAGCAGTTTCCTTTTCAGGAAGGAAAGTAATCTGCCTTCCCATTTCTCATACAGATGCCATTCCTTATATTTTACTTTTTATTCTCTTGGTATCTTTTCCAGCTCTATCCTTTTGGAATATGAGGAACATCACACAGTACACATGACTTGTGTTGGACCAGTGAATAGGAAGATTATGTCTGTGGATTTGTTCAAGTCCTCCTAAATAAGTATTAAAATGTTATTTACTTTGCTGATGGCTACCAAGCACCAAGGCAGCATTTTGCTGAAGTTCTCTCAGAGCTCCTAGATCTCATTTCTATATATAATAGCTGTCTCACAATCCATAGCATATATGTAAAATTTGGAGGGTTTTTTTCAGTGCACATCACTTAATTGTGACATACATTGAATTTCACCTGCCACTTCAACAGCATTTGAAATGTCATCCTAAGGTCCACAGAGAGGCTTCTTTCTAGTAGATACTTTCTACATTCTTCCCATATTGAACCCATCTATTTGCTTCCAAGGATGAACCAGCTATATACCCATGCATTTCTTTTCTGTGGCAATCACCTGATGGATCTGCACACTTTCTTCTTCTTTTATAGTTTAAATGGACTCAGCAACAGTTTTTTCTGCTGTTTGCAAGTTAGAAACTTTAGGGCTTTTGCTTGCCTAATTGCATTTTTATATTTAAGGTGATGGAATTATGGGTTTTCTTTGGCTTTCTAGTAGTTTACAGTTATCACTGTTAAAGACCAGGTCTGCATTACTAACATTATAAACCAGATCCTCCTTAGGCCCTCCATCTCTTGGAGGTTCTTTGATCAACTTTTCTGTAACATAACCTGATGGCATCCAGAAGTTTACTCTTGGGATCATGATTTGACGTGATACTTACATAATTTACATGAAAGCAATTTAAAAATCCAGTTATGATAGTTATGCCTACACTTTCAAGCTTTTGCTTTTTCCCAGCATGTTAGGCTTGCTATCACTGTGTGGTCACAAGGTTGAAGGGAGTCATATTTTTTTCCCTTTTGAAGCCTGGAATTTCAATCCATAGGGATAACATCTAACTCACTGACTTGTTAAAGATAACCAAGACTAATAAGTTAATATTTGCTTAACATCTATCCCTCCTCCTTTGTACTCATATTTAGTAACATACATTTGTTAACATATTTATTTTTCCAAATGAGAGGAATTCAATAGGGTTTTTTTTTAGCTTTGGATAATCCTTACATAATTTCCATTTGGGAAGAGGATACTAGAAAAAAAAAGGATGAGAAATAAGAAGCAAGTGTGCTTTATAAAACTTGGGATCTAAGATGGGATGGGGATATGGGAGAACACTAATTTGAATAAAAAACCCCCCAGAAATATATTTACTCAAACTCCAAGCAAAGCCCTTTTTTTTCCTCTGGTACTGGTAACATGGGACACTGATTTTTTCTGTTACTTCATCTTTGTGTGATTAATAAGAGACTCTCAAAGTTAATGATGCTACACCAGCATATACACAAAAAATAGTCACACCAAGATACACACCAAGATAATTTAAAAGAGCCTCATAGAAGCAGTTCCACAGGTATGTTATCAACTCTGGTACTAATGATTTTATAAGAAAATATTTCAAATGAAACTTTTTAGAGGAATTAATATTTTACTTCACTGAAGTTATTTCAGGTGAAAACTTCCCAAGTATTCATTAGTTTGCAGGTCCAGGTATATAATCACAAAAATGCAAGAAGGCATAATAATTCTCAAGCTAAGAAAAAACCCAAAAATCTCCACAGGATCATTTATAAGGTTGAGATTCTAGAAATACGCATTTTTAAAAGAAACCAAAATAGGGATGAATTGATACAATGTTGACTGCCATTAGAATTTAACCACTACAACTAGCACTACATCAGGTTCAAATATGCTTAGTATGAGAATATTTTATTAACAGTAACAACAATAAAAGGAATTCTGCAGTCACCTTCTTATCTCCAAGGGAAAGCTAGTGCACTACATGGCATGGTATGAACTTACAGTGCTCTCCCTCTCTGCAATAATTTCCTCATGACATTTCTCACACACACAAGTACTTTGCACACAAAGCAGCTCACTATTTGAAATAAAAATGTCACCTTCCACTAAAGGCATGCTAAAAGCATATATAATGGGAACTAGGAGCACAGTCCCACACTATCAGCAACTATCAATGGGTCACTCACACTGTAGCTAACAGCTTCCTATTTTTTCCTTCATGAAAACCCCCACCATATTCGTTACTTCTGTACTTTAACTCTTATGGTGGGCATAAAACCCGAAACTCAGATGTGCTTAACTCTTTTGGTAACATTAACCAGACCCACCTTTAAGTCAACAGTTGTTTCTTTTTTTCTGTTCTAGCAGAAGTTAGATCAAGTTCTTAAGGCACAAGAAGGAATTAAGCCAGCAGGAATTATAGACAGACAGAACATAATAGGTTTCAACCTGTTTGGCATTGATGAGTGGAGATAAAAAAAAGTAAAAAAACAATAAACCCCAATCAACCAGACACCCCTATTCTACACCTCATTTTCCAAATTAGTAAGGGAAAAAAAATCTCCTTTTCCACATCTGTTCTTGGCATTCTTCAGGGCCATATTTTATTATTAATGCTAACCTAACACACTTTCAAAAGATTCAGTGTGCTTGAAAATTTTAGTTTTCCACCTTCAAAACAAAAACAGAAGAAAAGACATTTGTCCTTGAAAAAACACTGTACATTCAAAATGTTAATGTTTCTGTAGCGACAGTACTACTAAATGTCATTGCTATAATTGCGTCAAAATACAATTAGGAATTCTGGCAAGATAAACACTTTGAAATGCAATTTTTGTATCGCTCTTTCTTGAGTCTAAGAAAAGCCTGTCAACCTGCAGGCCAGCCAATCACTTGTGGTGCTATAACTCTGCAGGCTGTAGTGTTTGTAATTATTAGTTTGCATTAATCAAGAACATACTGTGAGAGGAACAAAGCCTTCTGATTGCAAGATTAAAGCAACTGCCCCTCTTGTACCCAGCCAAATGGCTCACAAAGAAAGCTGTGCATTAAAATAAACACATCAGAGAAGACTTTTCCGGTGTCTAAATGGGAAAATAACAGAACAAAGAAAGAAATAAAAAGAACAGCACTGAAGAGAAAAAAATCATATCAAATGTACTTGAGTATTTCCCTAATAACTAGGTATGGAAATTTCTGTGCTTTGGGCATATGGCAGTTGTTGCTTCCCTTTTTGAGGGAAAGACAGGAAAAAAAAGTTGGCAAATGGTATATAAAGCTTGAAGTGAAACTCCTATGCAGTATATGACGAACAGGGAGGACTGAGGTGTTTTTTTTCAATGTATGAGGAAAGTACTGGAAGTCTGTGTACATTCCACCAGTATATTGGCCTGATGCCCAGTGCAGAGGGCAGTACAGTACACTCTACTGTCAGTGTCTTTTTATCCTGTAGCCAAGATACAATTCTGTATTGTAGAACCAAAACTGAATTTTCATCAAGAACCTCTTAAAAAAAAAAATTCCCCCAAACCAGAAATAACATCTAGAGATCTTGGATGACAAATTATTCAAAACGTGGTTGTTGACCTGTGAAGTCAGGGAAAGGTCAGAAGCAGAGGTCAGCAATAGAAACCAGTGAGTCATCAAAGACTCTGAATCACTTAAAAGGCTGAAAACTATCCATGTATTCAATGCTTTGTATTTTCTCTGCTTTATATTCTCCCCTAGTGAACAATACGAAGCAGAATATCATTAAAACACATCTTTCTACCTGCTACGATCTACATGAGAGACATAAATCATTAAAATGTTGAGCAAATGACCCAACCAAGGAAAAACTATTAATGCAGAAGGATTCTTAAAGCTATGTAAGAAATAATTTCAGGTCTTGAGAGGATTTAAAAATCAGCATACAAGACACTGGAAAAGTGCTAAATCTGATGCAAACCATGCAAACATTCAAGCTCCTCTGCAAAGTTATGGCTACTGACTTGTCTGTGTCAAGAGTATTTGAAGAGCTAAACATTTATGGGGACCCCTTGGCATGATTTTGGCATTTTGAGAGAGTAAGACCGAAAAAGCGTCCCAAAATTAATTAAAACTAATTAAAAATTTATTTCCTTTTTGCCAAGCTTCCACACCAAGCAACCACAATTCACTGCTTCCAAAGTCAGTATAAATGGACTACTCTGCCTCCCAGACACAGTAGGAACCAAGATGTACCCTAATGGTAAGGATGCATCTCTCCTATGAGAAAAGGCTTAGAGAATTGGGTTTTTTCAGTCTGGAGAAATGAAGACTTATGGATGATCTAATTACAGCCTTTCAGCATCTGAAGGGAGCCTACAGGAAAGATGGATGGGGACTTTTTACAAGACAGTTGACTTCTTACAATGTATTGACAGGACATGGGGGAATGGCTTCAAGCTGAGAGTAGGTTTAGATTCAGCACAAGGAAAAAATTCCTTACTGGGAGGGTGGTGAGGCACTGGTAAAAGTTGCCCAGAGAAGCTGTGGATGCCCCTGCCCTGGAAATGTTCAAGGCCAGGTTGGAAGGGGCACTGAACAACCTGGTCTAGTGGAAGGTATCCTAGCCCATGGCAGAGGACCTAAATAATGTTTAAGGTCCCTTCCAACCCAAATCATTCTATGATTTCTACTAAAAGCTTAAATATCATACAGATAGTATTATTTTCTTCCTAAGTAAAACTATGAACCACAGCATCCAATCTAGCACAAAATGCATTTCTCCAGATTCCCAAAGCCCAGCCTAACAGCATCCATCATAAGAGAGAGAAGATAAAAATAGTTTATAAAAGAAATTATTATTGAATTAGCCCGGAAGTTCTTGCTAGCCTTTTATGGGTGTTCTACTTAAAACACTTGAAAATTTGTTATTGTAGATACTCTATTGAAGGGAAAAACTGTAAGATTGGAAATTTTCATGACTAAAATAATCTGCTTAGCCACAAAGCTTATCTCAAAGGCAGAGGTAAATAAAGTTTACCCACAACTTATGCAGATCTACAAAGACAATTTGTAGCAGAGAAAGATTAATTTTTGTTCCAAAGTATGTATTTTTTTTTAGTATTTCTGACACGACTGATAGCAACTAACTAGCACATGGGCACATTATTGCAGGTGAAGCTAACCAATTTACTGTGGACCGACTTTGACATGGAATCTTCCACAGCAGAGAACACAGTATAGGAAAAGACTACTAAATTAGTCCTGGGGTTGGTTTTAAAGAGGTTTGGGAGATAGGACTGGTAGGACTAGAGTTAACTGCTTAGTCTAAACAGCATATTAAAGAACCCATCAGAAGGAATGTTTTGCGTATTATTGACTTAGGTTATTAGACCAAATCAATAAAGCACATGGATAGCTTTATTTATATGTGAAATAATACTGAAGTAGAGTCAATCACATGCTTTAAGTCTTTGCGCAGATTCAACCTACTGGTTTGATTTATAGTGGGATCTTAGAGATAAAATTTTCCTTTAAGAGTGACCAGCTTAATTATTAAATTGACAGTTTTATGTCAATAGTTATAACTCTTCCAAAATTAAGTAGCTGACAATTAGCTGAACTGCTCGCAGATGTGCAGTTATGAACATTTCCTGCATGATAGTTATTTCAAATGAAACACGAGAGGATCACATCTGTAACTGAAAATGTAGGTAAGTATAGTAAAAATAATTTCCATCATGTTGTTTTACCCATCATTGCTTTTTATTTCTTATTACAGATTGCTTTGTTAAAAAAAAAAAAAAAGAAAAGAAAACACATTAATGAGATGCTTTAAAAAAAGTTCTGGTCTTTCTTTTCTTTTGTACTCTTTATAGTACAGGGATTTACAAGAGTCATTCTACTAGATTTCAAATAAATAATGAAGGCTCATACAAAGATACCTAAGATAAAGGTCTGCAGATTCATCTCTTCACTGACAATATTTTGTAACATGCATTGTGTTGCCAGCACAAACACTTTCTTATACAAGCAAAAAAAATATTCAAAATGTGCATTTAAACATTTTTTTTGGCTGGTCCTTCCCAGTAAAAAGGGGCAAAAAGAGAATAAAGATAATTCAAATACAACTGCAGCTGAAAAATTGAACTAAGTCCTGCTGCTGCTCTAAACTTCAGTCTTGAATGAGTGATATAGAACAGTAAGAAGAGGTGGATGTAAAGCCCCCTAAACCAAAAAACCAAACTTCATTCAAATAATCTGTCAGAATAATGATTTCTTATCTTCAAATGTTCTGTCTAGACGGCATTAAACACTTTTTCAAGACTGAAAGAAGAAAAGCACTGGAGAAAACACCTGTAATTGTCAAAACATGCCATGTACTTACCCTGTCAATTGAAATTATAACATTAAAAAAATAAAATAAAATCCACAGTGACAAGTGTTAACACCAGCAGATCTCAGTGAGGTCAGCGTACCCAGGAACGGACTAAAGCCCCCTGGCTTCAGTTGCTGTTTCTGCTACAGTGAGTTTTCATGCAGGGCTTCTTCCACAGGGAAGCGGGCAGATGACAGGGAGCTAATGGACAGGAGAAATCAAGACTTCTAAGACCCATCCCGCTCCTCTCTCCAGTTGGGATGTGCTCACAGTTATATGAGCCACAACTGTCAACATACAAAAAATAGTATGTTTTGAGGACTTTTGGCTGGGATCAGAAAGTCCAAAAGGCTGTTTTTTTCCTCTACCCAAAACACTCCTCCTGCTCCTATGCTTTCCCCTCCCAAGTCACAGTTACAAGCTGTAAAAACTGACAGGACATGGATTCAATTTACTGTGTGCCTCAGCTTTTTCTGAAGTGGCAGCTGCCCACAGCACATGGATTTTGTCCTGCAGGACTTTCAGGGCAGTGAAGAGCAGCCCAGCACCACTGGGTGCTCCATGCAGGGTGAGAGGGGAATGCTGGGGCCTGATCAGGGCCCTTGGGGCACCGACAGACTTGGCACAACTTTAAAAGAGCAGTGATTAGCACAAGGATAGATTATCAGTAACCTACAAGTCAGAGAGCTCCAGAGGAGTGTCAGCCACTCAGAGGGTAAGCACTTTCAGGATCAGGCAGCAAACCCTCATGTCTTTCAGCTCTCCAGAAGTGGGTGGTAGCATTAAAATTCAGTAAAGATATTTTAAATTCAGTATGAAAACATACTGCTGATTCTGGAAGTCACAATAAACCGGGATTACACTGAACTTTCTATTTCTTAAGGCAAATCAGAACAGAGTAGGTGAAGAAATATTTTCTGTGTGAAGATGCTTTTTCTACCAGTTACAACTATAATTTCATGTCAAACATGAAAGCATTTCATCTAAAAGTTTTGAGCTGCAGAAATGTTTAAGCAACTTCATACATTTTAGGCAGAGAAAATGATGCCAGTCTTGCAATTTGGATACATCATAAGCTACGTCCGCATGGGAAATATATGGACTAAATGAAGCAGTACACAAAAATAAAAAATCTTCCCTAAGTCAATATACAAGTCAAGGTCAGCAGGTAACATATTGCTAATAATGCCAACTAGACACCTTATAATTTAAACTAATATGAGTTGAAGTTAAACATAGGCAATAAACCAAAGATGTAAAATAAAAATCCAAGCCTCATGAATATTCCACAGGAATAATTTAATCCAGACGTGATATTTGTATGTCAGATCATTCAATTAATTTTTTTTTTTTTTGGACAAGGATTAAAAAACTACAAATCTTTTGGCAGAGAGACAAAGATAGAGCATTTCCAGTGTAGGCAACACCCGGAGAAGCCCTTAGCCCATCGATTCACTTCTGTAAGTTAGACAACATGTCCAGAGACAACCGTCCATTCAACTATCTGGGCTATGGTAAATCCACATGGAATGGATAACGCCCTTAGCTAAATATTCCTGCCATTTACTTTCCTTCTCTGAGCTGTCATTTACTGCTTCCTTACTTCTGCTCTTTTTATTTTGTCCAAAGGGTCTCTCTCCCGTTGCTGTAGAAGGACACACAAACATCCCCCAAGGCTAATAAATACATCTTAAAAAAACTCCAACTAACCAACCACAAAAACAAAAAAAGCCCAAAACACTGAACAAAAAAAACCCCCACGCCCACCCCAGAATGAATTACACATTTTTACTAAGAATAAGTTTCTCAACTAAAGCTGAAGGGCCACTAGCAAGAGATTTGCTTCATAAGGTGTTCAAACATTTTCTCGCTTAGTGTGGTTATATAAAACTGTAAAAATCAAGATTACTTGCTACAGTAGCTGAGGAAAATAGATTGCTATATCCTCCATTTTTGATTTTACACATAATCAGGAACCCCAAAAGACAAAACCGTATCCATTTCAGCAGGAATATTTCAATGTTCCAAAAGGAAAGGTTATAGGATATCAAAGACTATTTTCTAAAAAGGAAAACAACTAAACAAAAAAATAATTTTAATTTTTTTTTCTGAATCTACAATTACTGTGAACTTTACATATGCACTACCATACTCACAAACAAAAATATCCTTGTTTTAGCCATTAAGAAATACAGGCAACCGTCCATCAAGTGCATTATTCAGATTCACTGGAGAACCATTTAAGATTATGTTGCATGCATGGCGTTTTTAGTATTTGGTTTTTTCCCCTAAAACATGATCTTGCTAACACACATAAAGAAAAGATGATTCTTGAAGCATTTGACATGAGGACATAACTAGTGTTAAAGAATTAAGATTGTACCAGTCAGTTCAGGATCTTGCCTCTGCTATCAAGATACTGCATATGCTGGAAGTTGAATCATGGCAATTCAGTCGGTTGCAAGGGACCTTTTAAGGCCATCTACTCCAACCTCCCTGCAATAAGCAGTGACAACTTCAACTAGATCAGGTTGCCCAGAACCCCATCCAATCTCACCACGAATGTTGCCAGGGATGGGGCATGCACCGCCTCTCTGGCAGGCTGTTCCAGTGTCTCACAACTCACATTGTAGAGAACACCCTCCTTAGTTCCAGTCTAAGTGTACCTTCCCTTCCAGGTAAAACCACTACCCTTGCCCTGTCACAGCAGGCCTTATTAAAAAGTCTGTCCACATCCTTCTTATAAGCCCCCTTTAAGTATTGAAAGGGCCACAACCCTGTCTCCCTGGAGCCTTCACTTCTTCAGGCTGAACAACCTCAACTGTCTCAGCCTGTCCTTCAAGAAGAAGTGCTCCAGATCTCACACAATTTTTTTGGCATAACCATAACCATGTAACAGAGATATATTTGTATCAAATTTTCCAACTTTTTCTTCTCCTAAAGCAGTGCTTTAAAAAACAGCTCGGTCTTTTTTTTCCACTTCATCTCTCTCTTTGCATGAATCTTGAATTATTTTGAATTATTCCTGACTTATTTTCTACACATTGGCACAACTGAAAAATACATTAAGCCCATCTTTATGGTTTTCACAAAAATCGCCAAAAAGGTGAAGAGACTCAGGCGAAAGCGGCATTTGAAATTAACTCTCCCATTTTCTAACAGAAGCTCTTGGGGCCTCTGCAAAACAGTAAAGGGTGTCCCAACACCTGAATTTTGTAAGAACTTTATCTAGTTTGTGCGTACAAGGTGATCTCTGTGGATGTCTTGCTGGATAAGCCTTTGAAGGATATTAAACTGGAGAAATGCCTCATTTCTTTACACCTGCTCTGAATCATTTATATAATTCTAGGAGCTGATTTTCTTAAATAAGAGGAATTTGAGGCATAAGCATTGAATTTCCCTGTGCTCCAGTGTTCTGAAGAGACACCCACAAGGCTTAAAGGGCAACATAGCAGGACACCACTAGGATAACTCCACCCCACATCCACTCTCTTCCAGGATCATCCGTGCTTTTCTAGGTTTAACTTTTCATTTCCTTCCACACAATAGAGGATATTACATATAGATACATAGAGAATACACTCGGCTATAAAATGATTAACTCTCTAGACAAAGATGGTACATCTGAAGTCATTCCACAAGCATTAGAATGTATAGAAATAACTTATTTTAAAAGGTGACTGCTATCAGGATATTTTGAAATGCATAATTCAGGACAGATCAGCTAGAAGCTACATAAAACATCATTTAATTTCACAGTGAAGTTCAGATTTCCCCTGAATTCTGAACAGCCTGAGTAAAAGACTTTGGTTTTGTAGACAAGATATCTGTATTTCATTTACAAAGGTTATGACTTGCATTCAAATTACTGAATCCATTTCAGGCTAAGACCACATGTAAAACCAAATACCCTAATCATTTCAGAAAAGAGTAGGCCCTCAGACATAAAATCAGGGTACTTCTACACTGACATGACAGTCATTTCAAACTTATTTGCATTTCCACAGACTTTAATACATTTTATTCTGAAGACAGAGTTCCCTTTTATTGCAATCTCTTTCAGAATCTCTTTTGTCATATGGAAGAAAACAGATACATTATTTAAATGTTTGGCATTTCATAATAACATTTTAACAATCACTGTGATGTTTTCCTTGCTTATGGCTCAGTGTAAACCATGACAACAAATAAAATTGATTAACTAGAATTAATATTATGATTAGTTCACAGTTCAGTGCCTGTGGCAGTGGCTTAATCAGTACTTTTTATTTATTTGTCTTCACCAGGCTTAGCTATAACAAATTCAGTTATGATAATGAAAAGGATCTAGAACTGGCACGTTAATCAGAACACAGATGTACATAGGAGTACAATATATATTATTAAACCAGGCAGAACTTCCTCAAATACACATACACACACAAGCACAACTGTTCTTTGTATCTGTGTTCTGCCATTCCAGGTCTCACATATTTCTCTGAGATTCAGTCCCTATATGAGGAACAAGGTGTTCATCTTTATTTCAAGTTTTGGTCTGGTCTGAACAGACACTATCTGCAGAGCAACTAATAGCCCAGAATTGCAACTCTGTAAACAAGATGATTATAATTTAAGGCAGTGCCTTCTCTTCACAAAGATAAGGCATATGTAAACCCATCACCTTTACAGAGTACAGATGCTACACAAGAAATCTTCATGGACTATCTTCTCCTTGCAAAAATTGATACCAGATACTAGACAGTGAACAACTCTGATGAAAACAAAAAGGGTCAAATACATTGAACCTGTTTGGGATAAAAGGGAAATCAAGTATATTCGTCATCTTCATACAATTTTTTTACCTTTGTCCTCAATTTATGAGGTGTTTACTTATCTATACCTAGAATTTAAAAAAAAGCTACAAAAAAGATGCCAAACAAATTTGGGGTCTTGGTGGGGGGAGGGTCGGTAAGGGGAGCAACAAATTAAAAAAGGATCTCCTCTCATAACTTCACTGATGTGGAACGCCAGTAAGAGTCAAAAAGCAGTAAAATAGTACATAGTAAATAAAAAGAACTCTGATATACACTAGTAAAAGCGCTATTTTACACATCAGAGTTATGCTACCCTCCTTTTAATTCATGCCCATGTTCTTCCATTAAGACCATTTGAAAATTTCCAAATTATCAAAAGGTCACAAGTTTTCCCTCTTATACAATTTCTATAATTTTTCACAGTGATGGAACACCAAAGAAATGTTCTGAACTTACTGTGCATTTACACAATATATTTAGATCTGAAAAAGAAAAAAAAAGCCAAATCCAAAAACAATTCACACCTTAAAATTCTAAGCAAAATAAAGAACACACACTCACACTCTCCAGTTCCTGAGCTGTTACCTGCTAAATTCTTCCAAGCTTCCTCAGGCAGAAAAATACTTTTGAAAATAAGCCTTATTCTCTCGAGCATTGGTGCTCCCACCACATGGACTATAGATGGACATTTATGCATGATAACTATTCTCAAGCATTTAATTACACTGTGCAAACATCCATGCACTGCACTGGACAAATTCCCATCGGGTATAACTCCTTCAAGATAAAAGGTTGCAAAAGCAAAGAACAAAATCCTATTACAAACAGGAAAGACAAGACTGCCATTTTGTAGTAATCAAATAATTGTTTTAGAGAAAGTATTTGTAGCCCAGTATCTAACAGGAATAGCTGGGATTTGAAAAAAGAGGATTCTGTTCAGAGTTCTCACTTGCCTACTGAGTGGCTGTAGGAATGGCACTTTCTTGGCCCACCATTTTCTAAACCATGATATAGTAATTTTCTTCATATTGCCTCAGAGCTATTAAGAAACCTTCACTTTTAAATTTAGCAGAACTTATAATAATTTAAAACTAAACTAAAAAAAGTTATTAATAAGAGCATTGATTTAAAAATAAAAGTTATTACAGCAATGAAACTTTGAAGCACTTCTCCTGGCTCTTGTTATAAAATAATATTTTCCAATGAAATCAGAAAAAGGACTTGTTCTCTACTCAGATCTTTAGAAAATTCCTTAATTAGTATTCTCTGGTACTTTAGTTTTTAATTTTATTTCTCTTCAGTAGACTTAGAGATGGTATTTCCTATTACACTAGGGGAAACTGCTTCCTTTTAAGCTCAGAAAAACAAACTGCTGTCTTTTTACAATCATGGTTTGCAATTAACTTCTCGTCTTTAATGTAAACATAGAATTAATCTATCCATGCATTGTCACTTTTGTCTAATTATGCTATATGATCACAGAAAATACACTACATTACAAAGATTATGCACATGCTGGTAAGTGTCCATGCATCCACTATTTTAAAGCATTTTCTTGGAAAGCCTTCTCAAGGTGGGAGGGGGAATAACAGCAGCAACAGCAAAAGGGAAAACAGAACAAAACCCCCCCAGCCCTTAATAGCTCATTTATAAATATCTTATGTTTTCCATTATAGCAATCACCATTATCTCACATTGATATGCATACTCCAGCTATATTCAGCCTTGTCTCATTCTTTATAAAAGCAATGACCTTTCAAACACTTTCCTAGCCTTCCCTTAAAGGAAATAACCACAAACATGCATGTGAGTGTCAGTGAAGTGGAAAATTAGCCCTTTGAAACAAGTAAACCATCCTCCCCACCATATTAAGGAAACCATAGGACTGAACAACAACAACAACAAGCATGCTGAGCCATGTAAGGCTGATTTTACTGTGCACGCTCCTAAAAAAAAAAGTCCTTGACATTGCAAATGTTTGTCTTGTGCAGAGGTCCCAGAGCCAAACCTCCATCTGGAAGAGATTTGAACTACCATCCAGAGGCATTTCAGGATCCAAACCAAAAGGTTTACAGCATTACAATCCAGTTAATTCTATTGCTTCTAATTCCAGCTGGACTTAAAGTCTTATCTCTGCACTCCAGGCCTTCAGATACAGCATATCACGGTAACACCAATTCCCAGAGAATTCAACTCCATGACCCAAGTGAGATTAAATCCCTCCAGATAGCCCAAGTAAATGGTTCATAACTCGTTTCTGTCACTTTCACTAATGCCTTTGTACCGTGAAAGAAAACAGCAAAGGTGTAAATATCTACAAATTATTAACTGCACTTTTTCCTCTTGACTCCTATCAGCAATTCCAGTTGTCTGTTTCCTGCTGAGAATATCACAGATATTTACTGGCTGAACTTTCTCTTTAAATACTGCACTAATCAGCCACTGAATATTTGTACTTTATACCTGAGTAGTGCTGTTTTTGACTAAACACACACGCAAACACAGAAATATAAATAAATAGAGAAACACCAAGGAGAAGAGGAGATATATCTTTGATGTTAGTTGGACTTAAATTCCCTCAAGTCAGGTAATCCTGCAGCACATTTTGTGTTAAGTATTTTCACTCAAAAGAAAGCAGATTAAGCTGAAAGGGAGCATTTTGAGATGTGATAGATTTAGTTTTTATTTATCAGGACACATTTATTTTAATGAACTGAAGACACTATTCCCAAATATTCCTTTAGGACAAAGAAAAGAAAAAGATAATTATCTTCTTAAAATACTGTGGATTAATAATGAGACATTCCTGTGCAAAGCAAAGCCTGAATAAAAACCTACAGCACAAACCTGGATGGTACTCAGAGCCAGCTGTTGTCAAACAAAGGTACCAGTTTTGTATATTTTTTACTCCATGTTTTTCTTTTGTTTGGTTTTTGTTTTCCCAGAAAAGGACTTTGGAGGTGTACAAGAAGAAGGAAATAAAGAAAGGGTAAGTAAGCAGAATTGCTTCCCAAAGCTATCTCCAGAATTAGAAATGTGTTCCAACAGATTTTTAAAGATTCCAGTAGGAAAAAAAAAAAAAATCAGAAACATTCAAGTGTCTGGATTTTGTAATTCCAGGCTTATGAAGTTCTATCTGTCCAGAGCACTGCAGAGAAATAGGTAAGACAAAAAAAGCGCCAAAAAATAAAACCAAAAACCCACAAACAAAGAAACAAAACCCCCACACTTACCAGAAACACACCTCTTTTCTTTCCAGGATAACAGAGGGGCCCTAAAAGCCTTTGGACACAGTAGATATCCACCATCAAACTTTTGTCCTTACACAACACTAACAAAGTTCCCCCTCAGTACTTCTTTCAGCAATTTCTCTTTAGGTCTGGGGCAGAACACAGGCTTAGGAGCACCACATAAACTGGTGAGCAGGATTATCACTAGCAGCTGTATATTAGATACAGCTGAACTCCCAAATCAGAAGGGTGACTGCCAGCTGGGGGCATTGGTCAGTGATAGGGCTGTTGGTGGACCCTTCTGAGTGCTCAAACTACAGGATAAAGGCTTGGCCCTGTGTGCTGAGAAAGCACCTGGATTCACTTGCAGACTAGGCAGAAGTCATCTAGGCTAAATGCAGGGAAAAGCTGAGGCAATCAAGAGCTGGGGACAGGAGCTGAGGACTCTGCAAATGCCAATGGCTACACTTAGGTCACATCTTTGCTGGTGGAGAACAGGGAACATGGGCAAAGTATGCATTGGTTAGTCACATCTGTATTTTTAATAAGATACTGGGGGGCTGCCAGCATTACTGCTGGGGAGATGCGCACAAAAATTCTTTCCTGGTAGTAAGTCCAGACAACACTATATCCTCAACTGTTCTCTGGGTGCTCCCACCTAAATTGGTTGAAGCAGTTACATGAAAATTACTCAGAATTAAAAAACGCAAAGGAAGCACTTTCTGTTTAACAGTTAAAGCAGTCAAGGAAGCTGAAACTCTCTGTTTATGGCTCATTTAAGTACCTTGAAGTAGAAAAGGACACTGTGGCAATGCAAACCAAAGGAAGTTAGATCTGCAGGTTTAGTCAGCAAAAGAAAAATGACTCGGTGTCAGTGAGGCAAGTGACTCATTTGATTTTAATATGAAAATGAGGAGAAAACCTAGCCAGCACAACTCAGTTAGTTTACCAATTGTAAGATTGTGACCATATGCTAAAAGACAGAAAGCCTTGATAATCTTCTTTGTGGCACACAATAAATTACCATAATAAAGGTACAAAACTGGCCCGTTTTAAATAATCTATATACTATAACTCACAGTACACAGATCCAAAGAAAACCCTGAACATCCATCAGCATTTCACATATTTTGTTTTACCTGAAGACCCGAAGCAAGCTTTGTAATTCTGAACAAGGTAAATGACATGATGGATTCACCCAGCTGAGACTGTCATTACTTGACTTCAATAATATTTATGCAAACTAGCAACTTTATTTATTGGTATTTGTCCAAAATACTGAAACTACTAAGCATGTTAAGCATATTTCCACTCCCTCTTTACCCTTTTTAAGTGCCGCCAATGAATGAGGCAGTATTTCTTCCTACATTAACACTGATTGTCTATATTGAGACAAGAGGTTCAGGCTCTAAATATTTTAGACATTGCACCACTTAGTTTTGGGAGGGTTATTGGACTAAGATGGCAAACATCCACTGCGGAAATTGTGATGCACCAGTAAATCACAGTTCCACTGACAGACCCCTACTCTATCTTTGAAAGCCTGGTCCAGAGACACCTTCAGTGGCATTTATTTAACTAAATATAGACATTTATGTGTGAGCAAGATTGCCTATGTTCTCTTTATAATGGAGAAAAATACATAGTTTCAGAGTTGGATCATCTTATTCTCAAGTAAATGTGTAGCACAGGTCAGATGATGTGTGTCCTGAAATTGTCTGTTCCTTTTTACCACAACGTAGAGTGAACTCCAGCACGAGTATCTGTGTGATAAATGTTTAAGTTCAGGTGAGGGGAATCTATTCCTTTCTGATCCTCAGATGGAAGAGAACTGGTTTTGCTTTGCTGGTGTTGATATAAAAATTATTGAAGAGTTCTTTTTCATTAAAACAACTGCTGATATTGTTTGCACCTTTTCAGGAGATATGAAGTCAGGGAAAATCTGATTCATAATAAAAGGGGCTAATAGCAGTGGCCTGTCTTTAGCACATATTCATTGAGCAAATAAAGAAAGAAGTATTTGAATCCTAATAGACACTTATTAAATAAGGCATAATAATGGGAATGAAAAGTGGCATTACCAACATGCAGAAAAATGTTTGATGGAAAAACTTACTGTTTCTAGACTTATACAAATCCCCTTGGCCACAAGGCTAAGTATAGAGCTTAGGTGCACAATATGTATCTGAAGACAGAAGTAACCACGAACAGGTGAAAAATCTCCAACTAGAAATATTTTCAAAACTGTATGTTTGTGTGGGTCAGAATTAAATGTTTATATGTCTGCTAATGTTCAACTCGAAAAATAACTGGTAGTTAGCATCTTCTCTGGCTCAAGAATGAATAAGTGAAACTGACAGCTAAAAGAGAAGTTTGCTTCCTGGTTTTTTGCTTCTTGAGAATGCTGGAAATATTAATCCGAAATCAGACTGATCAAATAATTACAAATATCTAGTTAAGGCTGAAAGAACCTTTATTTTATAACATTTCAGTTATATTTTGTATTTTAAAGAGAACCCTGAAATTTTATTACCTGGGGATAGTTTCCATTCTTACTGTGCTATCTAGCTTACATTTTCATTAGATAACGCTCTTTTTTTATCAAAGATGACAAAACTCTTGCCTTCTAATTCATGAGAATGAATTAGTTTTAACAAAATTAAAAAGGGATATAATGTTTGGGCTTTCTTGCATGTGATTACATGCCAGAATACTATAAGCCAAATTGATGAATACATCACATGCCAGGGTAGCATGATCATCTATCAGTCTGTAGATTACTAATACAATTAAATTCATTGATACTATAATGCACATTAATAAGCATTGAAATAAGAAACAAGCAGATCCTAGTATGCCAACTAGTATGGACAATAAGCAGATCCTAGTATGCCAACTGGTATGGACAACAGTAATGGAGCAAAGCTGAGTTTCCCTCGTTTACCTAGATTTATATGGCTCCTCATGGATGAAGGTGAGGGACCACAATGAATTTTTGTTTTTAATAAGTATTATGTACAAAACAAGTATACATCCTGTATTTCTTGAGCCTTAATTATGCCTCTGTCATGCCACGAGAATACTTCTTTATTTGAGCAGGTGTATGTACTTAATTGCTGGAAGAGGTCACACTAGCTCAGCAACCCACTGTCACAGCAGTCCAGCTGCTTAACTAAGTCACAATGTATTGCTGTGGCAAGGCAGAGAAGAAATTAAGCTTTCAGAGGAGAAGAGGAAAGCTGAGTCTAGCCCCATTAGATTTTATCTCAAATAGGAAGCAAAGAAATAGAGGGCCTTCATAGAAGGACAGTTCAGGTATCCTAGGGAAAAAACTTCTGATGAGAAAAATGAAATTTGGAGATTTGTACCTTTTATCTTTTGCTTTTAGCAAAGCTGGCAGTGGTTCTAACAATACCAAAGGCTTAAGATTATGCTCTACACAAAAGAAGGACATGAGTTTAATTTTACTCTTTTTTTAATCTGTAATAAAAAGTACCAGGATCTCTGCTGTCTTTGACAACAAAGATAGGAGTGTCACTTTTCATTTTCAAAACAGCTTGCCATTTTCAACAGCAGAATGTATTTTATCCCTAGATAAAATTCTTCTAGAAATGAATCTGGTATATTGCTAAAGTAGCGTACCAAACAGCTCATATATTGATTGATATTCTTCTTACTATTTTTAATATTATTAAAATATTTTCCTTAGAGAAACATTTTCTGTTCTCATCTCTGTAATTTTTGTCTCCAGTCTGCACTCCTCAATCACTAATACAAGACATTATGATTTGACACAAACAAAATAAAAATCAGAGTTATGCACAAAGCTGAGAATAAGTGTTAAAATGTACTGCCAATCCACAGACTGGATATGAATTGTGTCTTTGCAGAGCTTTTTATTTCAAAGCCTTGTAAAAAAATCAATTCTGAGACCTTGCTGAGCGCAGATCACATTTTTAGATACCTAACCTAAAAGAGAACTTAAAGGTCATCAAGCCTGATTACATTCTGTTCAACACAATAAAGTGCAGCCATGTGTAAATTATTATTGAGCAAATTATGAATGATTCATAGCAGATTTTTCATTAGAATGTAATGTCTCCTTTGCTGTAAAGTCAACATTATGATCTACAGTTACTTCTTAGAGATCTTTCTATTAAACTAAACAGGAGGAGAGATGCTTTTATTTGTACCTTTTATATCTGCATTCAGTATATCCAATAGCAAAGTTACATTCAAAACTGCCTATCCCTCTGCTGTTTCAAAGCTCACAATCACAAATTTAACAGGAAGGGTTGTTTCTTGCAATACCTAAAAACTTTGCTATTATCCCTAGTATTTGTTTTGTCAAGGTAGGATTATCATAAATAAATACAAATTCTTATAACTTACTTAAGCACTACTTTCTGTCAATCTGCATCCATGTTTTTCACTCTGTGATCATCACAGCCCTCTATTTACTTCTTAAAGGTTACAGAAAAATATCCTTGCCTGCTCTTTAGAAGATAGCCACTTCAAAGACTCTTTTGAAAATGAACAGCCTTTAACAATGTTTGATACAAAGCCAGAAAAGGGCATGGACTAACTAAGGGAGAGAGAATGCTTCAGTTAGCACTGTGGGAATTGCCAAAAAAATTCAGTTTATCACACAAATGAAATTTTCTTTTCCCCAAATAACTCTCTGTTCCACACATGCATATAGCCAAAACCCTTCAGTGCTGATAGCCATAAAAATTCATCTTTGAAACCCTCTTCTCAACATATCAACTACGTCTTACTTCAGTACTCAGACATTGTACTGTTCGGGGTCAGATGGGGACTCGAGCTTATGATGAGCTTCTGGATCTGGGTTTTGGCATTGGAAGTGTCTGGGTATTTGGTTTACAGATTTGAATGAGCAAGCTATGTCTCTCTCCAGAAGAACAAGAGCAGATGCTGCACCCAGTCATCTTCTGTTGGTTTAGCAGCAGGCAAGAACATTGCACTATGTTTCTATATTTGAGTGGATTTTTTGGATTAGGAAAAAAACTGAAAGCTTAAAAAAAAACTAAAAAAGAAGAAAAAAAAAAAAGAAAAGCAAATTCTTTTTTTTTTTTTTCCCCCAAAAGACTGCCATTAACAAAAGAGGGAAAATTATTAAAGCTCATTACTGTTTAACTACCAAGAAAACAAGCTTTTATAGAAAATAAGGCAACGTAAGAGAATGAAATAGTTTTGGGATAGCTTTATGTTGTAACTTAAATAGATTGTAAATATTTACCAAAAGAGCAACATAAATCCAAATTATTTCTTTAAAAAAAAAAGTAAAATTAAGTAATTTCCACAAAGGATCTTATACAAGACAGCAAACTAGAGTCTATAATTATAAATTACAAAATAAAGTATTTCAAGGGTTTCAAGAGATAATTTTGGCTTTGTTTGCATGCTGGAAGCAAGCATGACAGTAACAAACTGTGTCTAAAAACATTTATGTAACACATTATCATACTAGAGGAGAATGTGAGATGACTATAGTGAGAATCCCAAGTGGAATATTTCCAGATTTTTCTGGTTCTGTTATGGAACAATTGCCAGGATTATAAGAACTAAAAAACCTTCTAATTTGTACACCTGACTTTATAGCTAATGTCCTCTCTGGTACTTGGAAAATTTTTAAATCTAAAAATAGTTTTTACAATCCTGACTTTCAGGGTTGCTTTATGCTACAAAACAAGCTAATTACAAGTAGATATTCAATATTAATTGTGATTACCTGGTTATAGAAAATATACTTTGGATACTGAACTCTAAGAGTTTACATAATATTTACTTATCTTAATAAAAAGGATCTTATTTTTCAGATGGTAAATCAATGGGTGAGTGGACAATCTGCAAAAGTCCATCCCAATTTCCATTTTTTGTTTACATAACTAGAAATTTTGTTGTAATCTGCTTCCATCGCCCAAATTAAAATTCCTTAGGACTATAAGTAATATCAATTACTACCAAGAAATTAGAGGGATTTAATAAGCTCATGTTTCCTCCATCTTTAAAGTTACTTGGGTGGAAGAAAAATATTCTATCTGTGAAGAATTATTACTATTAGAATGATCCCGTGAGTAATGTGGAATAAAGCCTTTTCACAGTAATGTGTGCCCTGAAAATGGCCCTGATTCAGCAAGGTATTCAGCTGAATGCCTAAGATTTACATATAGTGCCATTGGCCTGGGCAGCTATATGGTGAAAATGGA
Organism: Aphelocoma coerulescens; assembly: GCF_041296385.1. Classification (NCBI taxonomy): domain Eukaryota; kingdom Metazoa; phylum Chordata; class Aves; order Passeriformes; family Corvidae; genus Aphelocoma; species Aphelocoma coerulescens. Next base: position 46,093,080 of record NC_091016.1, read on the forward strand.
ATAATACTTAAAATGGATATATGCAAAGGAAAAGGAAAAGAATCAAAGCACTGTCTGTGTTGTATTTCCCCAGTCTCATTCTAATTCAACCTCTGACTAAACACTAAGCTAAACAAAAAGTAATCTAGGATCTTGGTTTCTGGAAATAAGCAAACAGTATATCATAAAATTCTGTTTCACAAAATTGAAATGTCAATTATTCAATGAGCCTTTTTGTAATGCATTCCAAAAATTAATCTTCAAAAATCCACCTATCTAGTTTTTCTAATGAAAAACTAATCAAACAAATAAAAAAGCAAACAGATCTAAATGATCAAGTTAATAAAGCTTTGAGAATAAGGTCTGTGATCATAGTACCATACCTCAGCTTTCCCTCTCCCACATTGCCAGCCTCCTTGTTACTTAATGAAAGTTTTTGTTTTAGCTGTCCAGGGGCATTTATAATATCTAAAATTGATCTGTAACTTCATAGTTTTTAAAATAATATATGCAAAATCACGACAATAATTTTCTCTTTCAACTCCTAATGTATTAATGCTAATGCAAGTAATTCTTTATATAATTAGTGTATCCTTAAAAGCCCTAACCCAGCAACTCGAGCACAGGGTTAACGTTTAAACATGAAAACACTCCCCATTGAAATAATCAGCTTTGCTCCACCTGGGCTTGAGACAGTTATGCTTCATGAGTCCTATGCAGCTCCCTGAACTTACACAGCTGCTGTACACTTGAAGCTATCGCTGAAGTAAGAAACATGCACAGTAAAGTTTGTTAGGGACCCTAACATCTGCAGCATTGTGCTTTCAGGAATTTCTCTGAACCTGCGAGATATGCTAGCTCCCTGAAGGTAATGAGAGGCCCATGTAGCTTACATGTGAGATGAATTTCTGATATATTTAACAAAGCAAAGAGAATTTACAGAAAAACAATGAGTTATGATGCATTATAAAGGAGTGACAACAGAATCTGATCTGCAGTGAGCCTGGAGTACCTTGTCAGAAAATCAAATTCTGACCCAACAAATTTATTCACATTTGCATGGTCTACTGTTTCTGGTTTTCTCCCCTATTAAACTCTTTTGCTATTGTTTATAGCAATTTGTCTCAGAAAGCTTTCATTAATTTTTTAATATTTGTGTTTTCTATGGATAATAACTGAGAGTCATAGCAGAGGCTAGTCCAAAATAAATTCTATTTTTACATTTTTTTTATCTGTAATTGCATTGTAATAGCTTTCTACTTGGCCATGAGAGTAATTAAAGCTGAAGTATCCTATAACATAGAAACTTCCACTTAAACAGTATTTTTAATGGAAATATTTGTGTAGGTTCTCAGATGTCGTAGAAAGGAATGTCATGAATAAAACAAACAGGTATTTAAAATAAGTAACTGTTTAAAACAAGCATCTTGATAATCAGTGCTGCTGATATCTTGGGTATGAAACATAGCTTAATGGAGACAGCTTGAAATTCGTGGAAGAAGTTTATCACCACAATCAGTGTTATTTGCTTATTGCACAGATGAAACATGTTTCCAAAAATGGTGGCATGTGTCCATATATTTGTATTTTTCCCTTATAAATCACAAGGATTACTTTCTATTTATTTCCTTCTTTCTGAAATAAAAGCATAGGGTGGCAGAGGGATCAAATGAATTACAGTTTTATGCAACTGCGCATCTCCATAAAAAGTTGTCAAATTCAAAGCTATCTATAAAATATCTACACACAGATATCAGACCACAATCACAACATCTCTTTGGTGTCCCAAAACAAACTGAAGATGTGCAGTTTAAAAAAAAAAAAGTTGAAAAAGAAAAAGCCACAACCATATTGTTACACGGGGGCTGGCAATTAGTTTAACTCCAAGCACATTTGTGGGTTTTATCACACAGACAAAATGAGAGATTTTATTGTAATAAAAAGCAACTGCATACATTTTTTTATTTAGCCCTGGCTTTTCCCATTACTTCTGAAGAGGAGGAAAACCTCAAACCCAGCACTTCAAGCCGAATTATGTGTCTAGGTACTGAAGTATCCTTCCAGGCCCTTGCAAATTATCAGCAGAAATCCTGAAAGCATTGCATAAGAAAACCCAACACGTTGCAAGGAAAATAGCAATTCCATATTCATAACCCCTTGAAAATGTCCACACAATTACAGAAATGATGAAGTATAAAGCAACCTTTAGAGATCATCTAGAACAAACACCCTGCTCTAAGTAGGATCAGCTGGAGCCTGTTGCCCAGGCCCATGCCCAGTTGGGTTTAAAATTAAAAGCTTAAAAAATTAAAGTCAGTTGTATTATGATGTTTTCATATTCATCTCTGAGTTCTTAACTCTCCTCTTTTTACTATGATTTCACTCTCTTCACATAGTAATTTTTTACAGTGCTCTCCTTTTCCCACAGTTTGCTATTTGCTTCTCTGCCTCACTGTCTACCCTTCTTCTCTGTTTCCTTGCCAAATAGCCTTTGTTCAATAGTCTATCAGTCTCCTGCACAAACTGCCATTTCTTTTCATCTCCTTCTGTCTTGGATGGTCCTGCACCAACTTTCCTTTCCTCTGTTCTCTTTTCACTTTTTTACTCTCCCCTCCGCTCCCAAATTTCACTTCCTGCGTTCCTTTTTTCTCCCTCAACCAAGACCACTACTTTTCACAGTTCCACCAGCTCTCATCAATCCCTTTTAGGGACAGAAGAGAGAAACTGCATGTCAGAAACCTTTCTGGGTAATGAACTCTGTCATGATTAAGACTCGCTGGACAAAGCAAAGCAAATCTACAAAATAACCACATGCTTAGCTCCTGCAGAAATACAGGGTTTCTCCTCAGAAGAGGGTATGTGAGGGTTTACTGGCAGGTGAGCAGCAAGGGGTACAGGGGCTGCTTGGTGGTGCCCTCAGAGCAGCACGAGTGTGGCAGCTGGCTAATTATGCTGCAAAGAACTTGGCTGTTTTTCAATTCCCATTCTGAATTATATCAGAAGATATGGTGGACTCTGTGAAGTAGGATGTAGATGATCCTTGGAGATTTTTTTTGCTGTTCCTTCAAGTAAAGAGAGGAAAGAGTTTGTTACAAGGTCTAGCTCTTGCTGCTTGCCCTAGAAGCTGCCTTCATCATTTAAGGTCTAACCAAGGAGTTCTGAAAGAAAAGGCTTAAGGACAACCAGAAGACACAGGTTAAATCTCACATAACCTTTTAGGAAACTATTAAAATAAATATCTAAAGAATTACAGCATAAATTACATACAAAGAGAATAACCCTATAAAGAATTTCCTAACTTACATAACGATGTGCTTTATGACCTCAAAATAATTGCTTTGCATATGGTACAACAAATATAATAAAAATATTTATTACATGGAAAAATTCTGAAAATGTATGTTACTTGGAAACATTTTACATCAATTTTCCTCAACTCATATTCATTTTTAACATGTGAAATTTCATCAGGAATTTCTCAGCCCATTATACTTCTAAGGTAAAGTGTGTTCCATGCAATTTGCTACATGAAGCACCTTTCAGATAAAACATTAAAAGCTAGTAATGATGAGGAGCACTGAGGACCAGAGATTCTAATAGACCTGAAAAGAACTGCACTTGCTCAGCACCTTTAAAATAGATGAGTCAGTCCAGTTTTGCATTAGTGTGCACACCAAGGCAACACTGCACAATTTGTGTGTATGTAATTATTATCTTACACTTTATAAAGTCACTCATGTGAGTGACTTTAGAAGTCAAAGTAATGTGGAATCAGAAGCATTTGGAGCATCCTTCATGCCTTAAATTTTATAATTAACACTTTAGAAAGCCCCCCAAAACAATAAAGTGCAGTTGGCACCAGTTTCTCTGTATAACTGTTCCTCTGTCCCCACTGTCGAGTTTCACGCATCATTTCTCTGTCTGCTTTCAACTCTCTGATATCTACAAATCAGGCACTTCTCTGTGATGGGAAAAGTCATACCTGAAAGTCCTCTACAGTAAAGGCTCTTTATTTCTCTGCACCTTAGTTTAACCATCTGCAAAACACACAGGATAACAATTTCTGTTTCACAGCATAACCACAACTTGAATAAAGTACTGAGCAGTGATTAAAAAATATATCAACATATCTGGGTAGCTATTTGAGATACTTGAAATTAAGATGCAAATTATTAATGCCACCACAATAAGTAAAAAATAAAAGAAAACATGTATATCAAAAAATCACGTTTCATTTCTGCATTCCCTTTTTGTCAAGAGAGAGATAGAAAAAAATATGAACAGATAAATAAAAAAAATCCATTATTTCACTTCAAATATCAATATATACATGCAAAAGATATTTGTGATGGTGTCTTTGGATGGCAAAAATGGTTCTTTAACCTTTCAAATCTGTAAAAGATTCTCCTGGAGGGGAGCTGGTAAGTTCATTTTAAAGAAAGATCCTCTCCATATTGGCATTTCCAAAATACAGTATTTTTTAATGTTCATAAGAACAAGTGAATTCAGTGAGTGGGTACGTTTAAAATCCCAAAAGAGCTATAATAATTTAAATTTTTTTTAATTAGAAAAAAATTGTCTGTATAAGCACATATAGTTTTTTTACTTATGAGCAAGATCTTACTCTGTCTCTTTACAAAATCTATTCCTGATCCTGCTTTTCATCTGCAGGGTGTTGAAGAAAGGTCTCAGTTTAGACACGATCCACAGAGATAAAACATGTTTCTAAACTGTGATATTTCTGAACGAATAGAAAATAGAAACTTATCAATAAAGTATTCTGGTTCATTTAATGATATAATTCATACTCTGTTTTTTACCAAAACATTGCTGTTTTAAATGAGATCTGTTATTCTTCAATTTTGCATTTGTTTTTTGAGTTAAAGCTCTTTTGGTGGAGTCTGAAATGTATGAACTATATGCAACTTCCCAAATTCATTAATAAACAATTATGGTGATGCATATTTCCAACACACTTTCTGTAAAAACCTCAGTGGATTTGAGCATGATTAAAATCCTACTGACAGGGGCATATAACCTGCTCTGAATAGAAGCTTCTCCTCACAGATAATGCCTGAACTGCCCACACAGAAGTACAGCATGCACACTGAATATCCAAACAGTACAGAACATATGTGACATGAGCATGGAAATCAAGCACCCTTCCCATGCTGCTCTCTAGTGATCGACACAACATTCCCACTGACTTGAACAGAATTTGGATAAGATCCTAAGTATTCCTGAAACTTTTTTTCAAGTCACTGCAGCAATGAGGATATAGATAGAAGCAATTGTCTTCTTTCTCTTAGGCTGAAGCCCCAGAACTGCAGGCACAATTCTCAGTTCTCTGGCATGCACCCACGGTCCAGAGATTCTCCCTCAGTGCTGGTATGGGAGGGGGCAGAGGCTGGGGCAGGGAGAGAAGAAAATCATCTGCATTTGATCCTCAACCTTTAAGGAGCACCTGTCAGGATTTTGCTCATTTTAGAAATGCAGTACAAAGACTTCTCAGGGCTGGAGCTGAAAGTGAATAACTGTACAGTTTTGACTAGTTGCTCAAGGCATGTTTATGCAAGAATCACTTCTCCTAAAAATGCCACATACCCATTGTTATGAGAGAAACAGGATATTCTTGTGTGACTTAAAAAAAACATGGGGAAAAATCAACACAAGTGACAGTACAAAAAATCATCTCTTGGTGGAATTTTTGGTGTTGAGAAAAGGACAGTGAATGAGAAAAGTAGGGAATGACAGTGAGATAAAGTGGAGGTTTATTATTTCTCCCACTTATCTGTGGCACAGCTAAGTCAGCCCCTTGTTGACTCTGGCAGATTTATACAGATTGTGTTTTTTAAGCATGAACTGTCCTTGAGTGGTGCTTCCAGTTCATAAGACATATATTTTACTGTAACATCAAGCATTAGTTTCTTGTTTTCCCACCTTTCCCTCTCCCACACTGTTGTAGAGCAAAGGGCATGTTTTACTGACCTTTTATATCAGTAGCTTTCTCTTTGGGGGATTTAAATTGGTGTTTCAGAGGATTGTCCTTGCTTTGTTATTTGAGTACGAAGTGCTGTGACTATAGAAGATGCTGAGGTTACAATTTGCTACATACGGCAACCTTAAAACAGTCAATGTGAACAAAGCCTTGCAAGGTGGTTCTTCCATCATTGATTTGCCGTTTAATTTTTCAAAACTGTAACCTTATGAATCAGCCACTTGCTCGTGTACTATTTTGCAGTGAGAGTTAATAGAAAGGCAGGTAAATTTGTACATCTGAGATAAAGTATTTACTGGCAGTTAAGACTAAGAGGAAGTACCAGGAATACTTCATACCTAAGAATAAATATTTTTAAAAGACCCAGTTATCCCAAACTGCATTTTATGGACAAGTGAATTTTAGAATTATACAGTTGTATCTAAAATTTCACTTAGGCTTTCCCAATCTAAAATTACAAATCCTATTACTGCAGTCTTATATTGTCACAAAACCACACCATTAATGCTACAGCATGCTCATCTCCATGGGCCCAGTTTTATAAAACAGAGCTTAGACCTCAGAGTTATACTTGGGCGTATTATTTCAAAATAATGTGTCAGGAAGATAAAGTAGTTTGTAGTTGTCACCCAAATTCAAAGATCAAGGGATTCTATGATCACCTGTTGCTGCTACCTTAACTGTCTGACAAATATGGAAACAAATTACTTTATCTTCCTTAAATTCTGTTTCATGCTAATTAACGAAGAAGTTAGCATGTCTTTTTTCCTGTCCCTGGTGGAGTTTAACTTTTACCTGGAAATGATTTAATATTGCTGAATCAGATAAAAAGCATGGTAGTAGAGCAGATGAGGTGTCTCACCACAGCTCCCAGGCTTTCTTCAGACTTCTGCTGAAATTTCCTGTGTGTAATTATTATCCTGTTAATTGAGATTGGGAAGTCCCCTGTTTGTGGACACACTGTTAAATGAATTCAGCTTGTTTTATCAGTTACAGAAACTAGTTCACTCTAAGAACATCCTTCAGGATGATCAAGTCTGAGACATCTTTGCCTTTTTGCCTTTTCATTTTTATTATGATCACCCATAGCCATAAGTAATAACTAAACTTTCAATAGTTTAATGAAATTCTGTCCCTTTCCTCTTTGTGCTATCTTAATATATTTGGTAAGATAGCTCTGAAATATCTGGAACTTGCCCATAATACTTTAATATTAATTTTATAAGATACATTCATTTCTTTGATCATTATGATGATGTTTGCTATGCAACTGAAAGGAGAACATTCAAACAAGAGATAATTGCTAGCAGTCAGGAAAGCAGATAAATAAGCTTTTTAAAGCCCCATTCTCTCACCTTCAGTAAATTGTGCAGGTGCTATTTGCTCAGGCCATGTTGAGATCAATACTGGAATTGTGTAAAACAGAAAGAAGCCAGGTAGGAAATTATGGGGGGAAAAAAACATGAAAAAAACAGAGATTCTGAGACTGGTGGGGAAAAAAGGTCCCAAAAGGAGAGAGAGAGGGAGAAAAGCAAAGGCTGTTTGGAAGCTGAATGAAGCCCACTTAACAGAAGGAGAGTATTTGGACTAAGACTGACAAGTATGGATATTTGCATTAAAATCACCTTCACTTCATATACACTGTTCCTACTATTGAATTAAACAATAGTTTGTTTCAAATAAGCTGGTTTGGGTCAGTATTCCAAAAGATACTGCAGGAATAACTCTAACACAACCAGACATTCTGGACAATTACAGCTGGCAGCAAGGCTGCAGTAAACTGGGGAGGGAGTCATATAAGCTGGGGCAGGGACTATTAGATTGAAGGCTGCCATGAAATGTCCTTAAAAAGTACCTGTAATGACACAAACAAATAAATAAAACTACCTTTGTTCAGTGGAAAACTGAAGTTTCAGGTTTGATCTGACACATACCCATATTCTGTAATACCGAAAATCAACCAATATTACATTTCTATGTTTTATGTGGTGAAGACAACACAATTAAAAAGAAGGAAATGCAGTGTGGAGCTGTGTGGCTAACCTTATCTTTAGAAAATGTTGTTTTCCACAAGAATATCAACTAAATAACAAACAAGCAGAAACAACTTCTTCCTGAAAGTCTTTCATCTTCCAGACTTTCAAAGTATAAATAGGACCATTAAGAAAAGCTATTATCTAACCTGAGATATTTACCAGAAAAAAAAAAAATCCAAAAACCAAAGCAAACCAAAGCAAAGCAAATCAAAACCAAAACACCAAACAAAATTTTGGACATGGAAGTGCTGCTGGTAAATAATTATCTGCAGACCTCATGAGTCTCAAACCATAGAAAAAACCAGAGATCTGAGAGGCAAAACTGTAGTTCTCTAAGCTAGCTATACTCACAGGAAGATTGAGAGCTCTTTGCAGCAGGCCCACCTAAACATCCTGAGCTAAATGGAAATAGCTGGAAATGTGTCCTAACATAAATGCTGCACCGCCTGCCCATCCTGTCTCCCAGATTTATGACCAGCCAGAGGTAATTGGGTGTCACTCTCATCTGTATGGTCTTTGTCAGAAGCTCTAGGAAGGACAGCAACTGAGCAACTTAGGGTTTCTACAAGTTTGGGATTGCCTTGTGATAGACATAAGGATCAAACCCAGATTTTAAAAAGGCTTTTTATTTTCCCTAGTATCCAGCCTTTTGTTCTGGAAACACAGACTCTTTGCTGCAGCACATCATTCCCGCAGCTCAAATGTTTGACTTTGCAAAGCTTCATTACATGTCTCCTACCTCTCACTTCACACAGCACTCCAGATAGGAGCAATTAATTTTATTATATAATTTTTAAAGCTATTAAGTATAACAAATACAAGAGGAGATTCTCAAAATAATTAATAAGCTATATGATATGGATCTATTTCTTAAATTTCTATTCTTTTGCATTGACAGTGGTACAAAGTAGGAATTACGCAGATTATTTTAACTAATAAGCCTGGAATTGAAAGGAAATGAGGTGATAAAAACCCTGTGCAGTGAGCTTCACAGCCAGGCAAGGACATTTGGGTTTTCCAGCAGGTATATTGGCCACAAAGACCAGAAAGGACTCAGTTCTGCAATGGCTATACTACTACTAACTTGTTCAAATCCATCTTTGTGCTGTGTGCTCTAAGCATACAACAAAAATAATGCACATGGGTCTTATCTGCAAGATGTAACACTGAAATTACTTATATATTCTTTTTGTGTGTGTGTATATGCACACTCTGGGTTCCCTAGCTTGTATTTTCTTAACCTCAGTTGCTGTTCTACCTATATATATTCTTCATTGTATAACTACAATTTATGGCACTGTTCTCTCTGCTAAAAAGTACTTTCTTTCAAGTTGGTAATGTTTTGATTAATTTTTTTTTTATAATTGTTTTCTGTGTTTTAAGAGATGCTGTGTATTTACACATTCATCTTGCCTTAGCAATTATCACAATATATGTGAAAGTAAGCAAGCTCTAGAAAGCAGCCAGCTATGAACTGACACCAGTTATCCATCCACATAGCACAGACTACACAAGGCCAGCTGGACCTAGCACCATCTGGGATGACTGAGTGCATTATTTTTCCTGGAGATAAAACGTGTCACCCCAGGAGACCACACAAAATAAAATATTTTCCAAAATTGTTTTTCTAAATTTTTTTTTCCTAGCCATTTAAAATACAGTTGATTAATACCTTGCTTATAATACTGTAAGTTCCACCTGGAAAAACTACCAAAAGAGATATTGTTATTTTTGCATTTCTTTTTTTGCAATGTTAAATTGCTCATCAAATTTTTCATTGAAGCCATTTCATAGACAATAGAACAATATTCCTGGTTGTACTGAATATGAGGCAGCTAGCATTAATAAAATTGATTTTCCAGCTTCTCTCCCCCATAACAGTTGGCAAAGTCAGATGCAAATTGCATCCACCTGTACCAAGGAGATATTGACTTCCAGGAAAGCACAGAAAAAGTTACTGACAGGAGAAATGTCTTACTGTCAAGGAGACTCTGGAGGATGCGTAGATTTTACAGAAAGACAGCACCCTCAAGTCTTCCTATTCTCTTAGGAAAATCATCTGTTTCTGAGGATGATGAAAGTGTGGAGTTTTGTGTTTACTTCTCAGACTGTAACATTTCTCTGAGCAGACTTTCCACCATCAAGAGAATATCCGACACAGTGAAGCACAGGTTCCTGAGTACTAATTGCTCATGGTATTGCAAAAGAAAACACCCAACTGAACTACAAAATAGATCACTAAAAAATTTCAATCAAATCCTTTTTCTGAAAAATATTTTCAATGAACCTTTAAATGTCTCAAACTGAAATAAAATTCAGACTAATGTCATCTTCCACTTGTTTAGACTTAGAGACAGAAAACAGTTGCTGTGACAAAAAATCTTCCATCTTTTGTTTTCTGTGGAAAATTCAGAACCAGGTCTCAACAAAATTAAAAATAAAAGGGTATTTTTGAATAAGTTGCTGTTAGAGCTTATGCAGTAGAAGGCTCTATAATGACACTTTCAGATTGTCACCTTGATTTCATCTATCCAAACCTTCAGAGTAATTTTCATTTACTCTAAGGAATCAAAGAAGGTCTTTACTCAAAGTTGTGAAATATTTTTCATTGTGTCTGTTGTCAGCATGTTATTTGGAATTAAGTTATGATGTCAGCTATTTCTTCTAGTCTAAGGGAGAGCAGCTAAACTCTTCCTCTTCCTTGGTATCAAATCAGGCACTGAAAGACCAGGCCACCTTGTTTTCTTTTCTAGTCCAGAGTTTCAGAAAAAAAAAAAAGAATCAGAAAAACATATTATGACAGGTAATCATTTGCAAACATACAACTCTTTCAACATCTGCCATGTTCAGCTTCATTTTATAGGATCTGTCTTGGCAATATAAATTGTGCTTGGCTTCAGAGGTGCTTTGTGCCACACAGTGAAGAAAAACAATCATGACAACTGAAAAATAAAACACACGATGGGGGCAGGGAGAGAGCTGAGAATGTAGAAGCTGTTCACTTTTTCTAGATTTATTTTAAAGAGTTTTATGTTAGCTTTCCTGCATTCTTTAAGCAGCTTAGTTTTGCCAATGGAAGAAAAGTGACAACTATTGCATTCATGAAAGGTGCCAAACAACCTCAAGCATTTCCAAAAGAATCCCCTGAAACAGCTGCACAAAGAGAAAGCAATTTATTCCAGCACACACAGATGAATTATGTCAGTAGAAATTTATTGCTATAAGAAGTTTGTGGGGTTTTTAGACACAGAGGCTATATTGTAAGCATTCCAAGAAATGCAGCAATTGGGAAGTATGAATTTCACATGAAAACTATGAAGGAGAGAAGGTAACTGTGCAGAATACTGCATCATCATCACATCTCACTGCATAATTTAAAGAGTTACTATAACTTTCCTTTTTAAATACTTGCTATACTTGGAAGCTGATTGTTATGAGCTCAAATACATTAAAAATAAGCTTGGTGACATACCATATACCATATAATATACACAAAGAACATTTTAATCAGTCTATTTCACTCAATTGTATTTTCCATAAATGTATAGGCTACACATAAAAATGTTAACAATGTTAACACCTACTGTCCAAATGTGTATGGGAGGCCATGTGTTTTTCTGCTTTTCAAAATATCTTAATCAAGGAATAAAATAATATATTTATAATAAATTCTTATAGAGTACAACACTGTACAATTCAAAATACTTGAAAATTTGTCTGTAAGCAGCAGTGGTGTTTTTCTTGATCATACTGGTCTACATATGTACAATATGCTACAGAGCAATTCCTCCATGAGTAACAAATTCTTGACACAAAGCATAATTGAGGTTCCTCAGTTGTGAATTGGTAAATATTTTAAATATAATGTAAGAACAAACATTTCTTTGCAATTTGAAAAGACAAAAGACTTTACCTAAAGCTAAAAAAAAAAAAAAAGAAAATTCTTTCATAGTAATGAAAAAGAAAGGAAAAAGAGACATTGTTTTAGAAGCCTGCTACTAAAACAATTTTAAAGCACATAAAAATTTGTTTTGTGCTTGAATGTGGTATTTTCAACAATGTATTTGAATGTGTGCTTATGCCACAGGTGATTTAATGAGATGCCGTCCATAATCAGAGACAATAATTTGCAAATCTTAACAACCAAGCATATTTAAGATATCTACATACTCTCATCCAATACTCCATTCAGTCATGTTAAGCAAAACATTTTTACTATCTCTGTCATGATAAACAATCTTATGAAAATTATTAAATCATTCTCATTTTTTCTCCACATAATTTTCTTTCATTAAAGCAGTTTAATATTTAATGTAATTCAAGAAGAATGGAAAAGAAGGTGTTCCAGAGGATAGGATGCAATCTTGGAACTACTACACCTTGCACATTTTCAGCTCTGTTATGACTTCCAGGCTGAAAGGGTCTGCAGGGATCTGTAAGGATCCAGATACATCTCCAACAATAACGATGTTAAAATAAAGTGGCTTCTTCCTTAATTCACTCAATTAACTTCCTCTAATCTACTAAGGAGCCCCCAAACTTTACTCTGAAACACTAGCATGCCTCCTGAAGCTCCCTGGAATTGCTGCATAAATGAAAAGTCTCAAAAAGTCTGTGTCTGATTTTGTGGCAGCTCATGTGCACTAGCTCTAACAGATGCATAAAGCAGAGCACAGTGCTTCTTTCCAACTGAGCTCCTGGAGGCCACCGCCGAGGTAAAGCCTCAAAGAGAGCCTTACACATACTTGGGATGTGGCCAAACACTGGCTTGCAGGGGTTGGGGAAGAGAGGGGAAGGCATGAGCAGTCCAGAAAACATAGCGCAAACAGCCTATTTTTGAGCCTAAGGGCTAAATTTGTGCTAGTAAATAAAGTATAAATTACTGAACACAGAAACAGATGGAAATTAAGAAAATAACCAAAGCATGCTGGAAATGAAAATACTCATCCAAGTTATAACTGAAGTGTTTAATCTCTAATATACACATTTATCTTAGGAGGATCCTGTCAAGCTGTTCCTCATAACTTTTTCGGCATTTTTTTACCAGGCTGCAAGATTGTGGAAACTTTTGCTTTGATAGAGGCTGAGTTATTGATGGGCCAGAGGAAGCACTGCCAGCATCTGGGGCAGCTTTCCCCACTGTCCTGGCTTTAGCTGGGATAGAGCTAATTTCTACTCAGCAGCTGGTGCAGTGCTGTGTTTTGGATTCAATATGAGAATAATGTTGGTAAGACACTGCTGTTTTGGTTGTTCCTAAGTCATGTTCATCCTAAGTCCAAGATTTTTTGTGTCTCATGCTCTACCAGTGAGGAGGTAGATACACAAAAATGCTGAGATGGCGCATAGCTGGGACAGGTGACCCAAACTGGCCAGAGGGATACCCCACACCATAGAACATCCTGCCCAGAATATAAACAGGGCAAGTTACTCAGGTGGGGTCTGGCATCAGTCAGTGGGCAATGAGCAATTGTATTGTGCATTACTTGTTTTTTTCTTTTTATTATCATAATTATTTACTACTATTACCATATTTTACATTGTTTCAATTATTAAGCTGTTCTTATCTCAATTTAGAACTTTTGCTTTTGCTTCTACTCCCCTTTTCACCAGGGTGGGGGGAGGTGAGTGAGCAGCAGCGTGGCAGCTGATGGCCAGCTGGGGTTAAACCAGGACACCCACGGGCACAGCGCTGCAGCTCACAGCTGCAACACAGGGACCCCTCTGAAACAGAGGGGGCTTCTCTTTGTCACTTGCTCTCCCTTTGTGATGACTTCTTCAAAGAGCTGCAATCATAGAACAAAATGAATCAAAGCGATAGAAGTCTTTACCATTCTACTTGTGCTTTGCCAATCCTTAAAGTAAAAATCTGTTTCCCTAACAGGAAAAAGAAATCCTAAGCAAGGGTTTTTTTCCTATTTGTCAGCATAAGACTGCCAGGAAGATGTTCAGAAATTTTGAAAAAAACCCAAAAAAACAAAACCCCAAAAAACCCACAGCCCCCTGTTCATTGGCTTCTAAGTTGCAGACAAATAATTAAAAGCTTTTGAAAATGTAAAACCACGTACATCCTACATCTTACTGTGACGACACCTGGGCAGAGCAAGTCCTTGTTACTCTGCTGATACAACCACGTTTTTGTAGCACATCTAACCTAGTTCCAATTAATGTGGTACAACTGTGCCTACCAAACTGCTTTCTCCAAAAAAAATTAAGCCATTGCTGTACTTCCAAAATTTCTCATTAATTGTGTTTATGGGGAATTTAGAATACCTTGTGACTCAACATGAGACTGAGTCCAGGCAAAATGCAAGCAGAATGGCAGCAGATTAATGTAGTGCCAACCTATTCTGGTTGGCTTTTTAATTACAGAGTAAATAGGAAAGCAAGTAACGTGCACAAGCAAGAAAAAAATAAATGCATAAATTCAAGTGACAGATTATGTTTCTAATAAAAACAAAACATGCTTGCTTGCCAAGGCTATTAATATAGTTTAATTATGTCACAGGTAAAGTTTGTGTATAAATAATATTTAAGGCATCTCACACCAAAGAGTAAAAGAATTTGCTAAAATGCATTTGGACAGACACTTTATCATCTTTCATAGAGCAATTATTTTTGGAAACCCAAAGAAACATGCCTATGTCTCCAAAGGGACTTACGTTATAAATTGATACATAATTTTAAAATCTTTTGTCCTCATATAAGTACAGAAATCGCTTCTTTTCTAGGACCAGAAGGAGAGCAAAAAATTTAATACTTGGATATTTTGTATAACTTAAGATATTCAAAGTCGCTATAAGCAAGATGGATGAGCCAGGAGGGGAGAGGGATGGGATGAATAAGCCAGAGTAGAAAAATGGATTATTGATTTTAACCATCAGACAGACATCAAACTGTGGCAGTCACACATAATAAGCAACATATGATTCAAATTTCCCTTTAATTTCATGGATGCTCTGCCTAAGAGGGCTCATTGCTTTTGATTGTTTTTTTTTTTATTCAGGATGATTTGACCAAATTAGCTTTTGCTGTTCCTTCCTTTATTGTTGACGTTTTATTTTCCACAGCAGTTTAAGAGAGAAAATGGACTAGTAAATGCTACTGATCTTAAAAAAAAAAAACAACCAAAAAACCCCCCCAAAAGCCCCCACAATGATATACCAACCTTTAAATCAAATTGCTCAAAAGACAAAAATCACAACCTAAGCTAGGATTTCCACTGTCTGTCCAAGCAGTCTGAATCACACTGATGAAACTAAACCAATGTTTTAAATTCCATTTGTACTACATATATGTGTATGTATGCATTCGTGCCTTCTGTTTTAAATAATAATTGTAATTTTTTTCAATAGCCACATAAGTGAAACCAATACTGACTAGTCTTTTTTTTTCAGTGAACTTCATGTGAGTTAACTTTTCAGTGAGGAACTGAAAAGTACTTTATGTTGGCATTCCTTTGACATCCCATTAACCCATTATATCACTGCATCACAAAGGGGGGAAAAAAAATAGATCTTTGGCACTCCTATGCTCCAGAAAGTACACTTCAAACATATGAGCTATCTAAATATGAATTGATCTGATTCCTTTGCACAATGTTATTGCTGAGAATTTTGTCCTTCACTATATGTAACAATACTGAACTGTAAACTATGAATCTCTCCATATGATTTTAACATGTAATCGAGAGAAGAATTAACTTCAGTTTTAAAATAATAATATGCATTTTGAGCAACTTTTCATTCACCTCCTAGAATGGTTTGCATTTTATGATCCCTCTAAAGTATCTCAGACTATTTGTTGGAAGGAATATTTGGTTAATACTTAATATCACCGAGAATAAAAATGGATATAACAGTAAAGCCATATCCTTAAAGTCTCACAGAAGTTTGTACTAAAGTCCACGGTACTAAAAAATAGTAGGTGGTAACAATCTCAAAGGATTAAAACAACTCCATATTCAGGGAAGCAGCTTTTATCTAAGGAGCACTTATAACAACACAGCAAAAGGTACAAGCAGAGCACAAAACCAAGACTGAATAAGGGCTCAACAAACCCTTAACAAGAAAAAAAAAAAAAAAAGAAAAGAATATATATGTGAATGCAATGAAAATAAAACCTAAAGCCATAGACTAAATATGATTAAAACCGAGTAGCAAAAGATCTGGAAAAAAATCCACAAACAAGAAAGATCTGATAAAACTACAAAACAACAGACATTAATCTTGGATAGGTCTGACATTACTAGGCAGTATTTCAGGAACAAACATGCAACAAAAGAAACTCCCCTCTGTTAAATGTGATTTTTTCCTCTACAGGTGGTATGGTTACTATTGAAAGTACAGTAGGTGCATCAGCAACTTAAAAACATTGATTCTGTACTCCCAATACTTCTAGGACAGAAGAATAAAAAGAGTACCAAAGTTCTTAACCTTCCTGCCTAATTGGATTTAAGTTCTAAGTGGACCTACTTACAGACTTCCATAAAATTAATTCTGTGCTCAAGAAAATAAGCAATTTTTTGAGGATAAACTATTTTTCTAACAGAACTATGAATGAAACAATGAATATGGCTTAACTTCAAAAGTATTGTGAAACCCTAATAAAAATGAGGGGAAAAAAAAAGAAAAAATTCTGGTGGACAGCCCTGTGGTTGGCACAGCTGAGGAACTGCTTCCAATTTCTAGCAGATCAGAGAAGATGATTCACTTTATGACAATCATGACCCATTTTAAGACCTGCTCCAAACCAAATGAATCAATGGCAGTATCACTGCTTATAGATTGACAGGTTAAAACATGAAAGCTAAACAATAATATCATCTTGTAGAATGTTGCCTCAGAATGACAGTAGATCCAGAAACCATGTCTGGAGTGCAAGAAAAAAGGAATGTGATTGTTAAGTGAGCACAGCAAGGGAGATGACTAAGATTTGCAGTATATTCAGTGATTCAATATTGAAGTTTTAATGAAGCAGCATGTACCTTCTCACATTGTTTAGAAAAAGTTTTGAAGGCAGATCCCACCATGAAAGAAACAATATATTTGTGATCTCTCAGAACCTGAGAAACAGTAGGGAGAATAATTATCAGTATTGCCATTATTACATGAAGGGAAAAAATAAAAACATAACAACTTAAGTCTCTGGCATATAGTAAATGAATAAGATCTTGTTTCCCACTTCCCTATAGGTATGGTAGGCCAATGCAGTCACACTGCAATATGTACCTACTCTTGTACGGGTATAAAGTAGCATAAATATTTAGTTAATTCAGGTGAAATAAAACCATTCTTGAGGAGGATCTTTTTTTTTTTTTTAGTGTAATACAACACATATATCTTACCAGCTTTTATAAGGCACAAAGGATCACCTTTCGACATCACAGTGGACACAGATTCAGAAGTTGTCATACATGACTCCCTGAAATCACCCTCAGCTGAAATTACCCTCAGCTGCCTAATTTTAGCCAACAGCCTTTCTTTTCATTTGGCTTTTCTTGTCTGGAATTTTCGCTTGAAAGTTGCAATCTATTATTTCAATGCTCCATCACCCACCTGCCTTGGAACTTGTTGTAATTGTTTGATTAGTTGTAATAAACTTACTTTCCTATCTGCAACACACGGCAACACAGAGAGGTGCAACTTAGATGACTAACACAATGCATTATTGAACAGCCCAAATTAAAAGGGAATACAATTAAGGCTGCTATCTGTCTGGATGATGGATGTTCTTTGTTTTCCTCTTTTTAAATCATGAATCTAGTTTTCTGTCTCACCAGTTCAGCTTGTAAATCTTCCACAGATTTTTAACATACTACGTTTCTAGGGAAGTGGTAACTCTCTCCATCCCAATGACCTCTGATATTTGACATCCTGTTCCCCACTCCATTTTCCCATATCTGATTACGTATAGGGAAAGGTCAGATTTTTTACTTCAGATACCAGTGTGCTGGGGACCATGGGACCTGACAATCAAAGAAAAATCTTAGTATGGTGGAAAATAAACAAAATTGATCCCTTACCCTCAGCCCCACAGCTCTTTGGGATGTCTGATTGTTTCTTGTGCTAAAATCCCTCAAAACAAGCAATGAAAATTAATTGCATAAGCTATGAATAATTTGACTCTCACAAAAGCCTACTGTGATGGCAGGAAAAACAAGAGGTAGCTCAAGAAAGAATCATATGGAAACAGCAATGAGGTTTCCTCACATCATTGGAAAACCTGCAGATTTTACTCAGAATTAGCTGAAGATTTTATGATGTACCTTGTCCTTGTGCCAAAACAATGTACCCGTGAAGAAACCCTAAATATTATAATTTTTTAAAATCAAGGGGTATCAAATATAGCAGTATCTTACAGTACTTTTAATGTTTTTCCTTATTGCACAAATAACACACTTTTGATATAGCAATGCTCAACAAAAGATGGTAATGTTCAGAGGTTTGATAACTCCATGCAGCATTTCTAAATCAACAGTCCCCTTCACATTAAACAATAAAGTTCTGACACAGTGTCTCAGAAAATCTCCATGTAAATCCTCATATGCTTGTCCTTCTAAATGGCAGGTTTGGAAACCAATTGTAAGATTGGTTACACAAGTACAAGTGACATGAGTACAAAGGTATGCAAAGAAGGTGCTGGTATGTTAAGAAAGAGATTTGACTTCAGGCTGGCCTTATTTCAACATAGTATAAACTATTGCCATAGTCAGGTTGAGAATTTCTCTTTAAAGGTCTACTTAAAATGTTCCAAAATTGGCATTCTTGTGCATACTACACTGGATGGAATAGCTAATACATAAAGAGAGTGGGAAATTCACAGGGAAGTCTGGTCATAAAACAATAAAATGTCATGCACCTTGAAACGTATCTAAAGGTAAAATAATAATTCGAGAGAATATACTCGGAGAGCCCCCTCTTTCAGAGACAAAGGTAAATCCAAAAGACGTGATGTGCTGTGATGTCACAGCAGTTGGTGATGTAGAGATGAGCACATAGCTGGAAAGAAAAAGGTCAATATACATTTCACCTATGTGTATAAAAGATACTCCATCACTGGAAAGAATGATAAAATGCATTTCTTATCTAGATCTTGCATGATGGCACCTTTGTTGAATTCTGTTCCCAGAATATTAACATATATGCATACAACAACCATGGTAACAAATCCCTACTAAATTGTAAGGCTTTACCTTGCTAAAGAAAGAATAAATGATTAAGCAAATAAAAGAGAAGCACATAAGAATAAACTATTAGGCAAGAGAAACGTGAAATATGAAAAAAAAAACCCTGAAAATTTATTTAAAAGTTTTATTCTTGTTATTATAAAATATGTGCATTTAACAACTATTAATGTAATAATCTTAAAATACCCTAGTGAAATAAGAATGCATTATTTCTCTTTTTTTCTTTTAGAGAATAGATATTGTGTTCCAGTTCAGTGAAGTACTTACTGGAGTATTACATTTAAGCACTAGACGAATTTCAGTTTTCTAACTGAACCACAAGTATCTTACTTATCTAACCCTTATTTATAGAGTCCTTAAATATCCATACTTATGAATAAAATGCTAGGAGAGCCAAAATTTGAAGTTCTCTGAGGTTCTAACGTGATGCCTTTTCTGAGAGCTGATTTTTCTTTTTCTCCTATTCCTTAAGC
The DNA here is from genome assembly GCF_041296385.1 of Aphelocoma coerulescens. Lineage (NCBI taxonomy): Eukaryota > Metazoa > Chordata > Aves > Passeriformes > Corvidae > Aphelocoma > Aphelocoma coerulescens. Next base: position 46,112,751 of record NC_091016.1, read on the forward strand.
TCACAAAAAGAGCAGCAGAAGCCAAAGGCACTCATAAACATAACCAGGAGATTAGCAACACTGATCAACACTGAATATTGAGCTATCAAGCATTAGCAGAGAGATAAAGCAGCAGACAATTATGGTTTTTTTCACACATCTTGCCAATATTTCTTTTATGTAACCGTAAACACTCTTGTGTTATTCAGTAAATTCACAATGACATCTATAGTATTAAACATAGATCAGAAAACATAAAGCTTAACCTGTGTGCGTGGATCTGAATTTCCAATGCATGCTAAACTGTCTTTCTTTTGCTCTTGTCTATTACATACTCAATAATTTAAAAATACAAGCCCAATAAAGAGTAGGACTGAATACCAAGTTTCCCATATTATTATTTGGTAGGAAAAAAACTTATTTAGAAGAACTGAACAATTGTATATTTAAAATACTGAAATTCAACCACCATCTGTTAGCCTCTAAGGCAGCTTTCATTAAGGCCATCACCTCTTCATGAGTCACTACAGGGAGCTATCATTAACATTAGCTATGATTAATGAGGATGTTGCCAATTAAAATTATTCCACTCTAAAGCTTAGCAACATTCTGACAGTGTCACATAGCCTAACTACCACCTCCATTCTCTCAGTTGCCTCATTAAAAAAAAAATCCCTGTTGCAGTTTACTTTAGATTATAATGCACATTCTGGGAGGTTCTCCTTGGTTGCAGGGACGGGTGGGTCCTTTCAGGCTGCCTCTGGAAAGTACTAAGATGCAATCACTGAAAGAAGAGTCTGCATCCTCTGTAACACAGGGGGGTTACAAAAAAATCAGTTAAATGGTAAAAAACCCCTTTATCTTATCACTGTAAATCTACAGGAACTTAATTCTAATCAGTATGTTTCAATATGCTGCTGTCGATAATACTATCACTAAATGTCATTATAAAGAAAACAGCCTTTGAGAACCTACTTTCCCCTTTCCTCTGAACACCCCTGATCTTTTATTTCTTTTTCATTTGTTTACTGAAGCTGAGTAGCAGGGTGGTTTATGTTTGGGTCTTTGAATAGATCCAAATGAGAAAAGCTGTCTTTTCTGTTTGGTTCTGCCACCCAAGATCTCTCTCTTCTGTCAAGTGGGAAGACTACAGAACAGTTCAACCAGAAAGAAGTATAACAAACTACAAACTCATTTTCTCAGGAAGAGAAGCAGTTTCCTGCTTTGGTCTTACTATATTATACTGGCCATATTTCCACTCTTACAGCCTGTCCAACATTTGGGCTCCACCAGGTATGTGCAGCATGGAACTGCAGTAAAATACCGGACTATTTTAATTACACAAAATGCATGTTAGGTAATGGAAATAAATTTTAGTTTGATGCATGGTTAACATAAAACCAGAACACATTTGAAGGATGTTCAAGTAGCCATGAAGGAACTGAAAGCCTAATGAACAAAGTGATGAAAATTATGTGACCTGGTACTCAAGCATTTCTGTTGTTTAAATTATATTTTAACATTATTAAATAATAGTTTATAATGTTAATATAGACAAGTAGTGCAGGAAAGCTGAAAGACTAGGTGGAGTTTTATTAAATACATTACAATAGGCTATTTTGTAGTAGCTAAATATTATTGCCAAAATAGCAAAAGAACTCCAAGATAAAGTTTAAAAATGTCTATTTGTTTAGGCAGTTCTGCTCTGAGGCTTTCCAGAAATAAAATTATAGTAGTTATATGATAAAAGCAATCTTTTATTTCCTACTACTATAAGTACAAAAGAAAAAAAAGTTAAAACATCATTAAAGCTTAGCATCACAAAGGAAACTCGTACCATTAAATCCATGGTACTCCCTTGCTGAATGACTTCCTAACAGCATTGGTCTGTCCTTGTGCTTGTTCCTTTCTCTCACAGCTGCCCTTTCTGAGGTTGCTTGGAAAGCACTCCTCCACTAGAACAAACTCCTTCTAAATGGTTTGGTGCTGCTTCTCTTCCACAAGGAGACAGTCCCTCACTGCTGAGGAACAAGACACTGCAAATACAGCCAGCAGACTGACCCTTAGTCCAGCTTTATAGGCTCCTGCTTACTTTGGGCTTTTGGTCAGCTCAAGCACTCTCAGGGAAAAGTAATTTCTGTAAATTTATTCCATCATTTAGAAAGGGAACTGTAAAATCCTGGATATCTATAAAGATTGCATTCCAAATTTAATTTACCATTTTTGTTCCTTATTTATATTCTTTACTTTGTTTATCTAAAACAATTAAGCTAGGCTGGTTGGTTGCATAAACTAATATAAACACGGCTTTCAATAAATCCTATTTTTATTAAAATAGGAAAAAAAATAACATTCTTAATGCCACTAACGTTACATATAAATCTTTTTGAAGAACTTTTTAGAAGGTAGAAAATATTACCAAGAAATCAATTCTTCACTTTACCAAGTTTAATTTAGAACCTTCTGTGTGAGCACAAACCCCAAAAGAATCATCTCACCCTTTTTATTTACCAACAAACATCAGTTTATTCTCTGGTACTGCTGAAAGTACTTCAAGCAGGAGTCTTCCTCCTTACAGTCTACACTGTGCTTCAGATTGAAATTCTAAAAGACTTTATTTTGCTTTGCCAGTAGCTGAATGTACTGTCAAAAATCAATCATAATGTCTCTGCCGAAAGTTTTGACTGGAAGACAAATCGACTCAGACCCGACTATTCATCTTTAACAGGGCCCATTTCTGTTGTACTGAACACTGCAAACACTGAGAAATAGACGTAGAAATGTCTACCACTCTTTTGCATCCTTCCATGCTTAGGAGAAACTGTTTTAATTTGTTTCTAGGCTTGTTTAAATTAGTATGAGAAAAACAGATAGAAGGGAAATTGCTGGAAGGGTTGCTTTAAGAAATTTTTATTGCATTTAATTCTGAAATGGTTTCACGTGATAGCTTCCTCTACAACTCTGTTTCATCACCTACTTCCACTACAGCATCTGCCTATTCAGACAGCTTAAACCAGTTCCAGCTTTTCATAAAGGATTCTTTGTATCTTTACAAAGGAGTCCTTAGCTCACTTAAAACTTGGATTTCAGAGCCAATCTGTACCTTGGGGAGCATGGACCCTCATGAAACACATGGCATGGGCACACAAGGAATGGCCAAAGGAACAAAAGTTGTCAAGAGCAAAGCTGGAGGAATGTCAGTAGTTTCATAAATCCTAAAATCTTCCATCAAAGCTACTTTGTTCAAACTAATATAAAGATTACCCCTTCATTCTTTTTGATCTGCCTACTACTAGCTTTATGCTTATCAGTACCTATTTTCTACCTATTTAGCTGATCAGAGTGGAGCCCAAAAATATAAGTTAATTTGCTTCCAAAATCTTGTTGCATAGAAGCACACAGAATCCTTCAAAATAAACAACAGCAATTTTGTAGCTCATAGGACACTGATAAAATTGCTGTGGGGTGACTAAGCAAAATAAGGATAATTAAGAAACTTCTCAGCATCTACTGGAAGGATAGTGCAATATCCTCATGCCACCAATGTTCTCTTAAAATACAGTACAAAAATAATCTAACACAGCAAGCAAGGAATAAAAAAGATATTATTTAAAGTTCAAAAAGTCATCAAAATAGCTTGTTTTTACTGTCTAGGAAACTTAAGAGTACAACAGACTGCTTCTTGACAGCAAAGGAGGTGGTCAGCTAGCTAGGCTTCATTGAGGACTGGGTGTGTTAAGTAGATGCAGAACTTTTGCTAGCACTAGAAAATAGTCATCTGTGTGCCAGCTGGCTTGTGGCATGATAAACTATACCTTGAGTTTGCATATTTCAAACATTCTTAACAAGTGAAGTGAAAGTCTGCAGGGTATGTTCACACACATGAGACCTCAGTGTTGTTATGAAAGGTGGAATCACAACAGTTTCTTAGGTAAACACTAATTAGTGACTGTCTATTAGAGAATCCAAACACGACTGTATGGTTAGAGAAAAGCCAATGAGAAAAAGCAGAGTGCCAACTCTGTGTGTTCAAAGGCACTGGCAGCTCCAGAGCTGAGTGCTTTGTACCTGTCATTTCCCACCTCCAAGGTGCACAAATGTTAAACTGGGGTGTTTTCAGTGAGTAAAGAAAGTGAAAAAATCTGTACCTATTGCATGTTAGTAGTAGGGGAAAGAAAAGGCAAAGATCCAAATACCTATTAAGCATCGCAGAATTGGCACAGGCAATGAGGAAACGCATGGACTCACACGAAAGCAAAGAAGCTTGTGTTTTTGTATATTTACTGATGAAAGTTATTAGAGTGTTTCCCAGTTTTAACAAGCCTCCTTTTATCTTTATATGAAGCAAGAATTTGCTAAAAATTTTCTGTGGTAAAGGTTGCTCACTTGTTCTCGTTATTCAAATTCAGTGTTTAAAACTGCCACAAGCCCCTACAACATTTTCCTAATGACTATCACTTTTTGACTATACATCCCACTGTTTTTCTGTAGCTGAAGTAACTGTCTTAAAATTCATCCCTCCTAGCATATACAGAAACAACTTCAATGACAGAGCTCTAGGCTGAGAGAAGTGAGGTGGAAGGAAAACAGCAAAGCTGGTATCTTCTGTGGTTGAAGACTGATAAAATTCTGAAATCGTGCTTTAGCTGACTACACAAATAAGGTATGAAAAATTCTAGTGGTTTGAAGCCAGACAATAACCCAGAAAATGAACACAGCACATTGTGGACTCCTAAGCAGCTCTGTAAAACAGTGTGACACTTCCAAAAAAGACATTTAGTCCAACAGGCTGTCACCACACAGCTCTCTTTGAATGAGACAGTACCACTAAACAACATCACTTATAGCTGTCACCCACAGTGAGCTGCAGATCCTACTAATCTTACTAACCAGAAAATGCATCTCTCTAACTATTAACATAGAGACACGCTTAAATATTTCCAAAGCAAATTGTGTAGAAAATGAGCAGACAACATGCACAAATGAATGAGAATGTGCATGCACAAAGGAAAGCATCAGTCAAAGGACACCTGCTAGCATGTAATCACATGTTGCTCTAGAAGAGTCATGCTGATAGCATGTCTCACTTCTCATTTGTATGACTTCCACAAATGTTTTTCTAAGCATATTTTTGAAGGTGTATGCATTCATATTCTGATTTTACACTGAACAACCCATGGGGAGAGTAAGGTTCATTTCACAATCCTCTCTAGATCCCAAAGTGCACGTGCCTGAGACAAATAGAAAAGACTTTTGTGTTACTCAGCTGGAGTTTCTGCAGTTGGTTACTTGTTCATATTACCAGTGACATCCAGCCCTCTGCTTAGAAACCTGGTAGTCAAGATATGGTAAATGCTTGTGAGGATTTGGTGGGAAATGGGAGGTTTGCCATCAGAGGTGGGTTTATGCAACCTTTCTGAAGTTGCTAAGGGAAGGCTCCTCCAGCTGCATCTTCTAATCACGAGTTTTCCACCGGGAAGTCTAAACTGAGTTATATTCTGCTTAGAACAGCCTTTAGAAAAGCTCTCATGTACTGAGAAGATGAAGACAGAACCTTTAGATGGCAATAATTTACTTTATTCACGTGTATTTAAATCCAAATAATAAGAATCTGTTCAGCAGTCCTGGAGTGGAGCTGCAGGAGTGGCTTCTCCTGTTGGAAATGCCTCCACAATGAAACTTTTGACATGGAATATTTTTTTTTGCCTCTGTTTTTCAACTGGAAGAATGCTCTAGGGGATTTGTGCTGAGAAGGAATATATTTATTTGCTGTGTTGCCTGCTGGAGCAGCTGTGTCCTAGGCCTCAGAAAACTGAACATGTTCTTGAATATTGATGATTGCAGAGGGATTTTTTTCTTTCATATCTTTGAAAAGTAATGCCAGATGTTAGCAGTGAATTATCCAAAATACGTGACACCTAGTAGGTATCACAAGAAAAAAAATTCTAATGGGTGACTTAGGGTTTTATGGTATACATTACCTGTGAGGAACTAGGAGAACCCCACTTGTTCCACTGTATCATACAGGATTCAAAGTACCAGTGATACAAAAGTGGAATTACTCAGCTTAGCATTAACAATTCTGCACAGTCTCTCTGGTGACCCTGACTACTGATTCAATAAAAGAATGTTTTAAACTAAAACATATTTTAAAAAATTATGTGATAATAAGCATCTAGTCTAGATCAAGTATATTTCTGCAGTTTTCAGGCAATATTAGCAATATTTTTTGCTCGTATTTCTTATGATCTGCTATAACTGAGATCAGATACCTTGAAGACTTTGGATATATCTTTGTGATAATTCTTAGGTGAGTTCTACATTTTCATCCATCTTTTGCCAGGTATTAATGTTTAAAATTCTCAATATCCTTCCACTGCACCTGGGGAGCTGACCAGCTAAAAAGCACCTTTGCAAAAAAGGTGGTCCTGATGGACAATGAGCCAGCAACATGCCCTTGTGGCAAAGAACAGGTTGTGGACAATCCTTGGAGATGCAGCCCAACCATACATGGTCCTAGGCAACTGCAATTTTGGGGGGCTAAATTTGCCTTCCTCTGAGCTCCTGCAGAAAGTCTTTACAGAAAGAAGAATCTGGATCCCTGAGAGTGACACTTTCAATACTACCATTTATACTGGAATTATTATTTGGGACAGGCTGATTGTTTGTTTATTTTAAAGACACCACTGGAAACAGGAACACTCAACAACTTGAATATGAGTCAGAGTGTGGCTTCAATATTATACAATGGATTTCATTGCACAACAGAGAACGTCAGGATTGTAAATTAAGGGATGAGAGTCTCTGGTAGCTGTCCTGAGCTGGAAATCAGAGAGATTGACATCCATGGATTCTACAGCTCACCAGGGCATTGCATAGGGGTCCATCAAGATAGTACCTCAGATAAAGCAAAAGATCAAAGATCAAAATATATTTAAAGTGCAATAGTTAGAATTCAAACCTCACAGTTTTACGGGAAGCTACATGTTGTCGGGCACTGTCCTAAGTGTTCAGAAAGAAGCAAAAATGTACCACTGGAAAACATAACATTCCCTTTCTCTAATAAATTCTGCCTACTCCACAACATTGCCTACATTTTCTGAAGATCTTTGCCCCAAGTTAAGCAGACCTATATTAATAAACACAGTTAGTAACCTTTGTGTGCTGTGTGACAAATTCTGTCGTGGTTTAGAAACCCTGAGGAGCTGATGACATTCATCAAAACATATTGCTGAAGACTCATACGTTTCTCTCAAACAGTTCTCCTAAAAGATGAAAGCAGCATTTACAGAGCTTACAGAGTTACACAAAAGCAGCAAAAGGATTTAAGTAATTAATAGTTCTGGCATCAGAATATGAACACTATCACTTTACCTTTCTCAATGCCAGGCCCTATCTATTAATGATGCCATGGTTATTGATCCATGAGAATTTCCGTAATAGAACAGCATTTTCAGAGGTGATATAAAAACAAGCTTTTTTCCTAAGCCTTAGATAACTCAGCTCAAATGCCAAGATTTTATTAAACCCTCTGCCTGCAGAGGTAAAAACTAAACACTTCCTTGCAATTAAAGAAGCCTTTTCAGTCATAAACACTTTTTTTATTCTGTTCCACTTTTAAGAAAGATTTTATTCAGAATAAACAGAGAGAAGGATTAAAACCCATATTTTTCAAATATATGGCACAATACTTCAAAGTTTAAGACTATTTCTCTGAAGTCCTTGATTAATATACCTTACCCTTGACTTGGAGATTTAAAAGCTTCCTTATGCTCCAATACTATCACTCTGTTACAATAATGCAGTAGTTAAAATATGTATCTTGGAAAAACCTTAAGATGTGCATTTTAAAAAATATGCAATCTTCACTTTAGGAGTTTAAAATAACTCAAAAGGCTGAATATGGTGATGGTTGGTCAAAACCTATACTGCAGAAAATACTGTCATTAGAAAGGATGGATAAAATATACCAGCGTCAGCCCATAGAGGTTTTTAATATATGAACAGATCTCCCTAAGTACATATTTAGACAAATGATCAGAGAATGACCATGTGGCTAAATAATATTTCATTACAAACACTCTAAAAGGATCATTTCTTTACCATTTCTTACATTCGTCACTCTACACTAAATACATGGAGCAAACACACTTGTCAGGAGAACCATGGTGGCAGTCAGAATTTTTCTCCCTGTATATTTGAGTCCATGTAGTGTCTTTACTTGAAAACCTTCATTAAAGAAATGAGATCGATGCTGTGTCATGACAATGACAAAGGAGCACAAATTATTTTGGATTCCTGTTTTTCAAGAACTTAATTTAATTGCTGTGGTTAAGAATAAAATAAACACTGCTAGAATATATTATATGTTACAATACAACAAGTTAGAAACAATAGTTTCAGAAATTAGATGTGACACTGCAGTTTAAACTAAAAGACTTAAATCTAGACTACGCACTTGGCTTGACATGCTACAACTACTTTACAGGCCTAAGATACAAGGCAGGGTTTTTTCACACTTTGCAAGTTGTCTTATTTCACCAAAGAGAGACTGCAAAGTACTTTTGTAAAAAATAAGCTGACTTTTTTTGAAGTAAAATCAGTACTATACTGATGACTTTTGTTCAAACTCACCAACATAAAACATCAAACTATTTTTTTACTAGTAATTTCTTTCCCTATTAAAAAAAAAAACCCTCAATTTTTACTTCTATACAAAATCTTAAAGTGTTTATCAATTTATTTATCTGTAGCTTTTATTTGTGTAAGACAAATTCAGAGAGAATATCCTACTTTCCCAACACTCTACTCTGTTTTTCTTAGAAGAGTTAAGATTATCTTTGGAAATCCAGCTGCGTAAGCAGGAAAACTAAGTTAGCAGTGGCCATGCACACACCTAGTAAGATTTTCCAAAATAGGTCCTGAGCAAACAGGTGTCATCCTGCCATGGCTTCTGTTTTCTTGTACCCAGAAGTTTGAAGTGACTTCAACCAACTGTAACATACTGACTGCTTTATTTTAGGTCAATGTTTTTATCAACAGCTGCTCCACTGTAAAACTTCTCATTTACCGGGAAGCACAAGGGGAAAAATTATAATAATGAAGGTGAGAATGACACTCTGGTACCTGAGAGCAGTTAAATGGAAAGGCAAGGAACCCAGCAGTGTCCCAGAGAAAGCAAATGATTTAACCGCATGGCTGCCTACCTCATTACACGGAGAAATACAGTCTTGCAAGTTTTGCCTTCATCCTGTGCTGTGTGGAATAGCAAATCCCAGCATTTCATAGAACAGCTGTTACAGTGAATTTATGAACTACATACTCTTCATCTTCCTCTGTACCTTCCCTCTTTTTTTTTCCCCTTGATCAGGCATCAGCAAAATAGGCATGACTGAATCTGTTTCCTACCTTCTCCATTACTTATTTATGTATGTCTGCTCTGGGGCCATACAAGATGGTGGGAGATGTGGGAAACATTTTGCACATCACTGTTGCAAGACAGTACTAGTATAAATGGCACTGATACAGCAAAGTATCTTCCCACAGGCACTAATTAAAAAGCAATAAGCTCACTTGAGAAGCGTTTGCTTCCATTTTTTTCCTTCAGTACTCAATGCACTGAAGTTTTTCTCCTTTCCTCCCTGATTACAGCTACACATTAAAACCTGAGACAAAGAAAAGTAGGAGATAGAATTAAAAAAAACCAAACCCATAACCCAAATCTCCCTTGTTACTTTCCTGTGCATGCTTTTGTATAATGAGTTACATCTAAAATTTTCTTACTAGAGAGCTTTATTTTTAGAAACCTGCCTTCAAAAGAGCTGCTTATTAACAGACTTCTGACTCGACAGCCAGTTTGTTTGTAATGAAGTACCAATATTTGTATGTTTTCTGCACAACGTTTACTTCTTTAATAGTTACCACATACCTGTCACTGTTAAGGACAAGTATGATGATGTGCATAAATTGTATATTCCTGTGTGAACATATTAGGTTAGCCAGATTATATTCTGACACCAAAGCAAAAGCAAAATAAGTGCAAGTAAATGAAGATGGTTCACTTTTTCTGTAAATAAAATGCAGACAGCTAAGAGAGCAAAAATTGGGAACAAACAAATGAGACTGCAGAAGTCACCAATGGGGAAGGAAAGTAATGGGAGAAGGAAAGGAGCATGATGGCATTTCACTTTTATTATGCCTATCAACAGCTATCCCTTTACTTCCTGCAGTTTCAAATGGTCTATTGTCTCTTTTCTTATACACCTGGTCACTATATAAAGATATCAAATAAAGAAACTTCAGTAAAATTTTTTGGTGCCTAAATAGGGAGCAAAACAGGTTTTAATATTGAGGAACCAAGGACTCACTCCTTGTTTTTGTGCTGAAGGAGACAGGTGAAGAAGCTAAGCCTAAGAACTGAATGTAACCTGTAACTCTACTTCCTGTAAGTCTGTAAGTGTCCTTGGTCTCAATCTCTTTGAGATAACATAACTGAATTCAATAAACTGCATTTAATTAATCGATTAACTTTTAATTGAGACTTTAAACAGGAAAGAACTGGCTGCACATCCTGTGTAATGGGATGCTGAAGTTCCTACTTTAGTTTTCATAAAAAGTAGGCTTTAGTCCTGCAGTAATACCTGTAGATGTAAGAATTTCAGACCTTTAAAAGGGCTGTTAGGTACTGGTAGAAGTCTAGACAGGGCAAATTGGAGTTCATCAGGCCCTACAAACATACCAGAGTATCAGCTGGCCAGTACTGAGTTCCTGATCTTCTGTCTATGAGGTCCAAGTTAGCAAGTTTAAAGCCCCCTTCAGTTTATTTACAGGTCTGCAGTCAGTCTACTGCAATCTGCAATGAAGCGTATGGAGCTTTGTTAAGATTTCTCTCCCTTATCCCACAATGGATTTCAATACTTGAATTTATGTCTTTCCCTCCCCTTGTATACTTATATTCACACGCAGAGTATAAAACATGTTCCTTTAGAAAGAAAAATACTGTGCAAAAAAACCCTATGTAAAATGCCTACCAAGAATTTCCCTTTTATCTCACTGAGAAAGAAAAAAGAATCTCCTTGGATAAATATATAGATTCTCCCCTTAAGACCCTAAATCATGAAGAGGGGAAAAAAAATTTCCTGGTGGGTTGAAGAGCAGAAGTGTCAATACAAGAAAGAATAGAAGTAACTTTGGCATTATGGTATCTTATCTGTTGACAGAAACTACATATTCTGAAAGTGATATGCTTGGTCCTGGGGCAGGGGGAGAAGAATGAAAACAATTACAATACCATTGACAGATGTACTTTACATTGGGATTTAGAGCATCTTTAGAAAGTGTTTAACAGCTGACCCTTCAGCACCAAGAGTGGTGGGTGACAGGGGTTAGGAAGCTCTGCTGTAACCAACAACATGGGATGAAGTTCTGCTCTGTTCTATAATTCATGAGGACCATCTCACTGGCAAACAACAGGCTAGAAAATTAAAATTGATCTCCAAATTCAAGTGCAGACAGGTGGTGACAGGAATCTAAATCTAGGAAACTAAATTACCATTTTTTAAAAATCTCTTGGCATAGTTAATGACAGACTTCCTTTTCTCACAAGAGGAATTTTCAATTCCCTCTTTGCTACTGGCATCTGAACTGAAAACATTTGTGTATCAAACTGGTCAATTTAACAAATGGGATCTTCTCTTTAACCAGTCCACAGAAGATTTTGTGTTACAGAAGTCCCAGAAGTAGTAGTCTGTAGTTTGTGTCTTTGATATGGTGTTGAGTAACTGCTGCAGAAAATACTATTATTTTCTAAATACTATTGCAAAGATAGAAAATCATGATGGAAATTTTCTACTACAATACAAAGGAAGGAAAGGTTTACTTCAGCCATAAAAATTTCTGAAGATGATGAAAAGGAGTGTAAAACTTTTGAATAATTTTTCACAAATAATTAACTTTCCTTTCACTTTTATTGGGTGAAGGCTAAGTATAACTTCACTCATCAAGTATTATAGGTCTAAATGTAAAATAGTTATAAGTGACAGAGACTAAAACACCTGCTTTTTATGAACTTTCAAAGTCTATAGATAACTATGCTTAGTTACTAAACACTAGAACGAATGTATTACTCATATTTTTACACTAAGAAGTTAATTAATCATGAAGAAATACAGTATATTAATGAATACATAAAAAAGACCCTATCTACAATAACACTGTGATTTTCAAACCATGAGTAGGCATAATAAAATGTAAAAACAGAGAACTGTATTCTTGTTTCTTACATAATACCCCTGTTAACAGACTGTGAGTCTCTGCGTGTCAGCCAGGCATCGCACACGGAGATCGGTGCCTGAGGAGAGTCTCAGCCAGTGGGACTTCCTGCAAAGTTGCACTCCATGGATCTTGTTGTTTACTTGATTTTACACTATACTGAAACTGGACTGTAACTGTGAAATAACATAGTTGAAGCCAAGTAAAGTGCTGTTTAACATTCAATTTATTTATCAGTTGCTATTTGTCCAAAAGAGACCAGTGATTCTTTCCATTTATTCCTGAACTGAAATTTTATTCCGATGTAGACATGCTGCTGGTGGTGACAAATGGAGAGGCCTCTTCCCTCATGATTCCCATTTGAAAGGAATTTTACACACACACACACACAAAACTATGTTCCCCCTGCCCCATCTCAAGAAGTCCTCATCTGTGTCTGCATTATCCCTTCTCTCTTGAGTCTTGTTTGCAAAGTGAGAGCAGGAGGATAGCCAAGGAGTTGCTACAGAGAGTCATGTCCTTCTTCATATCATATGGAGACCTAGTGCCAGTGAATTCATCAAAATGTTAGCTGTATAGTTGAGGTTGACATAAGGTTGTGATGGGCCACAAAATAACTTCTTTTTTCACCCATGGTCTTCCAATTTTTGTATAAATATGAGATATATTGTTAATAGGTGTGTTTCATTCTGCTGAGTTTTAGCTCTGTATGAAGTAGGTAGAAAAAGCCTTGTCATTTCATCTTAAATGTAAAGGCATACTTAGAGATTTCACCCCATGTATTTCAAGAACAAAGAAATTAACTGAGTCAAATACCAAGAAACAGATATGGTTTCCATAACATATGAGAGCTATAGACAATAAAACATATTAAATATTGTATAATAGAAAGAATTAATAAAATAAATCCTTTCCTTTTCCCACTTTATTCTACTATATTTTGTTTTCAGGAGGCTAACTAAGGTTTTTACATCATCCCACTAGATTTTGCAACCATATGGTCAAACGGAGAACACAGTGACTAAGTGGTAGACTTCCAGCCTCAACAATCTGCATTTGAAAAGGAGCAGATCCATATGTTTTTCTCCTTCTCTGTCTCTCTCTTTTCTTTTTGATTTTGGTTTTGGGTTGTTTTTGGTGTGTCCTGTACCAGTTGCTACAAAACTTGTGCTTTTTTTGCGTGAGACACAGGATTTGCAGGAGCACTTTGTACTCTGAGACAGTTTAAATTCCTGACAATACAGGAGGCTTAAAGTTTGCTCATTAAAAAGAGCCTTTCCCAGAAGTTATTCTACTGCCTTAAGTTTTACCAGCAGCTTTTAGATTTATGTATAATTGGAGAACATTTATGTATAATTAAAGCACATACAGACAGGTATGTCTAATGCAAATTGTTTTCTAAGTGGGATGCATCTATTTACTGTAAACTAGTGCCAAGATAGTTGCAGCCTAATTCCTTACAGGTCTACTATCTGAACTGCTGAGACTCATTAAAAGTCAGTATTAATGGCATGAAGGTTTTTGGTCTTTTCTTTATCATTAACCTCTATGACAGTTAAAATACTGGCACAACCCAGATTCTGGACCAGCTGTTTCAGGTGAAATCTTCTTTCTTCAGTTGAAAGAATAATAAATACAGGATTTATCATTTTATGCAATTACTCCATACATATGTGCTTTGCACAGAAAATCCTCACTGCAAGGTAAAAATGCCAAATGAGAGGTGAGGCTGCTCATGGAATATGCTCTAATAAATGAAGTGCATCACTCCTAATATGCTTGATCACATTCAGTTTTAATCAGTACTTTACTGTTTAGAGATGAATCTTTAAAGAGGAGGGACAATATAGTGTTGAGTTATATTCATTCTCACTTGTGTATTGTTTATGGGTCTCACATAACGTTATTACTGTAAAGGGAGTAAAATCAGGCACTGATATGGCTCACTAGCCACAGTAGCCCTTCTTTTTTGAGAGAAACCCTCAATTCAATTTCTCGCTGGAATGGATTTTTCACAAATAAGGATAATCCTTCATTTAGTGTTTATACACTTGGTTACCTCTTAGCATTCCTGCCTGTCATATCAAGTTTTAAAATTTTACTGAAAATCGCCAGAATTAATTTATGCATTAGTTGGTTTTATTATAGTTATGGACGAGCTGGCATTCAAAAAATTTTGCATTAGGAAGTAATAGTAATTTTATCAGAATATAACAGGACCCATCCCAAATTTTGCTTAATTTTCTTGTGACATGTTACTGTCTATGCATGTCCAACATATGCAGCTGCATAAAATGAGTATCTGTACTGGCAAAAAGTAAACTATTTTCACTCTCCTACTGTCCTTCTCCCCTTGTCACCTAAGACAGACAAAAACCACTCAGGCCCCCTAATTTACTTTATCAGAGAATACAGGGCAAAATGGATTGTATCTAACCATGTCACCTCCCTGAAGTATACAGGATGACCTTGCTCACCACACAAAGTTAGGGTTCAAGTATATCAGTTATATTCCAAATAAAAAAGCTGCAAAGTGGCAGCTCTCTTCAACAGAAAATACAAACTGATATATGCTAGAAAGAAGTAAAAGCAGAAGAGAAACGTGTCAAACTGAACGAAACTTTTTCCAGCAGAGTACTAACATTTTAAATAAAATGACAACATTTATAGAGTTACAAGAACCTTAATCTAGCAATTTCATTGTAGTTGAACTAAATAAAGCCTATGAATTCCATTTTCCTCTTTAAATTACTGTTTCACCAAAATCAGCAATCTTAGCCCTCATCACTTGGCCTGAATTTCAGGAAACAGCTTCTTAAATCAGCAAAAAAAGCAGCACTGAAACAGAAGGGGACAGAGAACCAAAGAGGAAACCTGCTGGCTCTTGGTTCCGATCACAGTTCAGCCTAGAGTATGAACTGCCCCATCCTGCATTCCTCTTAATTAGGTTGGCCACAGGGATAGGATGAAATCAGGTCTAACGTATAATGACATCAACTGAATAATTATGAATACACATTAAAGAATTACTGTAATGAGATCAAGACCTGTAGGGAAATTAAGAGAAAAATGAAAAAAAAAGTCTTTGACACTGTTCCAAGCCAGGAAATGAGGTAACATTAGTTTATTTCTAAAATCCATCCTCAATAAATAAATCTGTACATCACCATCAAGAACTGACGGTATTTTATGACATGGTCTTATACCAAAAAACCCCACCATGTATGGCACCACATAATAAACACATTGCCTAAAATGCAAGCAAAAAATGTGAAAGAAAACATAAATAAAACTATTGCATAGTGAAAGTAGCTTTGCTTCCATAAGTTGGCATTGTGGCCTTTGTTTTTCCTTTTAAGAATATTTAAAGAATTTTTAGTACTGTACAAAACCACAGAGCATCCTTTCCTATTAGTCCAGAATAAAAACAACCCTCATTTTTCACCTTACAATTGACTGAACTAATTCATATCTTATAAGACAGGAGATGCATACATAAACTGTTTATTCTGATGTCACCTGACTGCACCATTTTAAATCCATTTTGCTTCTCACCAACAGTACTTCATTCAGGCAGAGACTCAATTTGGTGACTTGACCTCTACAAAAAGGTCCATGAGGCTCAAGATTCATGCCAGTAACCAGAATGCTTTTCAGTTTGGTGACGGTTTTTACAAAATTGTATGAAATTATTTCTAACCACATATAGAAGGAGCTTGGAAGTTTTGGACCTGAGCTTAAGCACATATAACTAGAGATTCAGAAGAGAATGCATATTAAAACAAAATTATTCTCCCACTCTTAAGCACCACCTAGAACACCAGGAAAACTTTGGGTTAAACACATTCCTGACTATTTGCCCAAGTTCAAAACAAAGAAAGGTATTAGACCTGACTGAAATGAAAAACCTAACTTCAGGGGAATGAATTTTCTCCATCTGAAACTAAATTTTTCAAATCAAGCAAATCAAAATGCACAAAGATAGTATGAACACCCAGAAAGAACATGCTGCTCAGATGAGGACAGTGTGCAATATATCCTTTTATAATACATCCTTTTAGACACACAGGTTGTAGTGTATGAGCAGACAGGCAATCTGCAACCTGAGCAAGGCCCAACACACTTCAGGGAAGTATTTTTTTATGTTTTGAGCATATGGCCTACCATCTATATTGGTAACAGACAAATAACACCATCTTTGGTTATTTTTTCAAAGTTACAAACGTTACTCTGCAACACTCCTGAGTCGGGATGAGGCAGCAGTGTTTTCATCTGGCAGGATATGTGCAGAGCTAAGCAGAAGAAAGCCAGCAAAAACATCTCTTGGTGCTCTTTACAGGAACCTGAGGCATCAGCTAAAATGCAGTGCCTTACTCTGAGAAAGCTAACTTCTGCCAACTGAACTGACTTTTTTGACTACACTTATAGAAAGAAGGACACGTAGAACATACTGGTTCTAATTATTAAAGCCTGAATTCAATTTTTTTTTTTTAAAGCAATAAAATCTAGAACTTGGGGATGCACAGACAGATTCAAAACTGCGAAGTGCTTCCATCATCAGATCATAAACAACTGATGTGTGTTGGGGTCTCCCCCCCCCCGCCATGTAGCCCTGGGAGAGGGGCCCTGAGGGGAGACACGGGGTTTCCCTGCCCCTGGTCAGCCTCGTTCCCCATTGGTTGTTTTGTGTTCCCCTGTGCGGGCAAGGACCCTCGGGTCCCGTGATTGCAGCAGTTCCTCGGCAGAGCCCCGGCCATGCGGCTGGAGAAATAAACATCTCTGAAACATCTAGCAAGAATCCATCCATAGATATTTCTTTTCCATGGGCCTCGTTGTCTGATACACGTGTTGCAGTATCCACACTGTAACAAATTGTGCACGTGCAGATCAAATCTAAGTAAATATACCAGTGATACTCTCTTCACTCATCTTTTATGACAGTGTGCAAACAGAGCCTAGAAAATTAACAGGGTTCAGTGTTACATATATATCTGTAGATTTTTTTTTTTTAAAAAAGGAACTGGACTCCCAAGATAATCAAGTTCTTAACACAGAATAATTTATGATATTTCAAAATTACCCCAAAAAAAACATATATCATTCAGGATATATCAGTAAACTCTTTTTTCTGCATGAAGTAGCAAGCTTTAAACATATGCAATTACTACAGGAAACCAAGGATGTTTTGTTTTGTCCGGTTGCTTACAGCAGAAAAACTTAAATAAGTACTAAGAATTTATTTGTGGATTGTTAACTGGTTATCACCCCCAACAAGAAGGGGAAAACCTTCATTAGAACACCACTTACCTCTGCCAAGAAAGTTAAATCAATGTAACTACCCTGGTTGTGGTTCCATCATGTTAAAGATGTTTTATAGTAATGAAGCTCTGAGGAAAGGTTTAATGAATTTGACCTTAACACCTTTAGATCACAAACCTATCTAAACAAGTCTCATCAATATAACTTAAAATTAGCTGATTTTTTAAATTAGAGAAGTCTGAGTTTTACTTACACAACATAGAAGTACCCTAAACCTTTCTTATTGAGTAATTCAGTCCAAAACTAGGAAAAACAGCACAGGCTGAGACATTCCAAATGTAAAGATTTGGAATGATTTCTTCCACAGGGAGTTAAAAGAAATACAAGTTTATAGTTCTTTTGGACATAAACAGTCCCTTCACTATGTTTTAAATTAACCATTAAAAACTATCAATGATTTTAATAATAATGTTAATCATCATCATCATTATTATTACAATGATTATTATTATTATTTTTAAGAAAATACATCAGCTTCTTAATGGAGATGAAGGTACACTTGTAAGACAATAGTTTGACATTTTCTACTTCTGCTACTACAATACTATAAGTAAATACACTTTTTTTTTTCTTCCTGAGCCAGCTGGTGCCTTTGATATTCCAGCATTTTAAAAACTAGGATTAAAATTACTGACCCTCTAGATTTTCTTAATATCAATCATTATGAAAAATGTTGAAATAATTTAGTGTGAACATGATCTCTTTGTACCCACAGCTATCTAAGGAATAATACTGGGTAGACAGAAGTTTGGCTGTACATTAATAAAGAAAGCAAATTAGGAGAGTTATACACAGGGACATCTGAATCTCAGTGGCAGCTGCCATATTAAAAAAAACAAGCCCCACTGTCACACATCCCATGATTTGTTTGTATTGTAATACATTCCAGCAATACATCCGCAGCACTTTTTGGTCTTACTGAGTAGAAAAGGGGATCCAAGAGGGATCAAGAAGGATTTACCTACATAGGCAACTATGGCTCTAATGTCAAGAATGCTGATGAATATTCATTGTACCTCCTTTCAGCATAAAAGACTAAGAAACATTAGAAAGAGGGCCCTTCTTTGTGAGAGGAGGAGTTACTTTATGGAGAGAAGGCCATCTTTGCATGTAGTTAAGGCAATGAGAGCAGTACTGCCAATAATTAATATGTAACTTTTCATTTTCCTGTTGAACAATACATGTTTGGGGGTGCAATATGCAAGCAAAGAGCGTTCCCTCTGTGGTTACATTTCTGCCCCCCCAGAAGAGAAGCCCCCATACTGCCCCCCAAACTAAAGCTGAATATTTATCACATCTGTTGGTACTCCCTTTTTTTCTCCCCAAAAGGTATACATCTAAACAAAAAGGCATAACAATAATAGAAATAGCACAAGACCTGTAAGAGTGAAAGAGTTAAAAGTCCACATCTGATCTACATTAATACATTCAGAGAATGTACAATATTGCATGAAAAATAATCAAATGCAACTAATATTTTTGACAAAACACGTGTTACTCTGAGCATGGTATTTTTTTACTAGTCCCAGGCCTTCCATGATATACTGAAATAGACACTAGTGCGGATCTCACTTTGTATAAATATCTGAGAGGAGAATGTAAAGAAGACAGAGCCAGTCTCTTTTCAGAGGTGCCTAGTGACAGGACCAGAGGCAATGGGCACAAATGAAACACAGGAGATGCTACCTGAGCATAAGGAGCAACTGTTGTACTGTGAGGGTCACTGAGTGCTGGCGCAGGTTGAACAGAGAGGCTGTGGAGTTTCTATCTTTGGAGATATTCAAAAGGACATAGTCCTGGGCAACTGGCTCCAAGTGGCCCTGCATGAGCAGGGAGGGTTGGACCAGATGACCTTCAGAGCTCCACTCCAACCACAACCATTCTGTGAATCTGTGCTTCCTGATATCACAGCAATTGCAAGGACAAAATACACTGAACACCATCTGTATTATTAGGCATAAATCTATCCTCTCCGGCAAAAGAGTTTATTAGACATTTGATTCAGAAACTCATGTAAAAGTCTTATCTGAAAGTAAATTTGGTAACTGTTTTCCTTTTCATTTATGATTGTTGTCACCCAGGCTGGAGAAACTCACTCTAGGCTTCACATTAAAAGGCAGTTTTATTTCACAGCATGACTTAAAGCAGTACATAATACTGAAGTAATTTTCCCTCTTTCCAATGGTATTTTTTCTAGCTTCTAAGACACTTTATAATGTGTAACCTCACTGAAAACACGTACTGCAATAAATATTATAAATCATGCATAGATATCGCAAAACTTCTAATAGAATGAGGAGTTAAAATATACTTTCTATTCTATTAAAATAAAAGAAGAACTTACATTATTTTTTCAACATAGAGGAAAAACTGTTTCCTTAGCCAAGTTTATTTTGCATGAAAGAATTGCTGTTCCTGTCTTTCGAAATGGATGAGATTTTTTTTCATAAATCAATAATATGTTTTCATTTACTGTATATTACAATTTATGTCCAACATAATGAAATTTTTCTTAAGGGATATTTAAAAATAAACAAAATAAGTAGCTAAAAGCCTGAATAAAACCATGTCAAGTCTTCTGAATCCTGCCAACAGTTCTCTTCAGACAGAGCTGAGCATTTTGGAAGCCATCCCTAATGGCATTGTCACTATGTGAGACAGGTGCAAGAGTGAAGCTGTCCTTTAAGAGGTTCAGAGTGAAGTGAGAGTTAGAGCCAGAAACAGAAGTGGAGAAGAAAGAACAAAAATGGTCATAAAATAATAATTTTCAGCCACCCAATGCTGAGTTTTCTTATTTCTCTAAGTGCCACAGTATCTTAAACAGGCGACAGGAATATTTGTTGGAGCAGTCTCCCCAGGGTGCATCTGGATTTGGCAAAATCTAACACATCATCAAAGAAAAGAGACTTTTAAAGATAGAAATGTAGGTATTATCTTGGGGGTTTTTTCTGATATCCATGTTATTACAAGCAATGAAGACACTTGATAAGTGATGGCAGAATCAGACCTGCAGCTTCCCTGTGATCATCCTTAGGAAAAGTTCCACTGGTAATCCCAAATTCAGAGTCAGCTCAGCACTAAATTTATTTAATGTTGATGCTGTGCACCAAGTGACTGCAAGCAATGTGAGAACAATAAGGAAGAGTTACATGAATTCCTTGAGTGAACGGCAGCCTCAGCAGTTCATATTCAGCATCCCTGTTACCATCAGATCACTTCGTAAGAGAAATGAGTGCACAAAACAGAATATTTCCCTGTGCAGCAGGTAGGGAGAAGATCAAAATATGCCTGATTTCTCTGTGGAATCCTGGCACAGCTGAGCTTGGACTACACAACAGAACATCTGTATTTAAGATGTTCCCTCTCTCTCAAAAAACACTGGATCATTAGGAAAAAACATTAGGCTTACAATTAAGTGTCCTGACTTAATACAACTTATGTAGAAGGATTTCCTGATTCTGTGGAAACCCTGGGAAAAATTGTTCCAAGAGCTCATTTTCCCTGGCCTAGTCTTCTCAAGGCAGCATTAACATCAGTGCCAGTGGTGGCAATTTAGATGTCAGAATTGAGGCATTTTCCATTATTTATGTAGAAAGAAGCACATATATTGAATACATGTAATTTCCTGTAAATACTATTTCTGTCAGCCAAATGCAGGGAAATTAAGCTATTTTTGTACTCGCACATTCATTAGCAGAAACCCAACAATAAATGGTTGTTTCACATTTGTTAGTTTGACCAAGGAGTCGCACATTGCAATGGTAACTTTCTTATGCACATTATTCAATACAAGCATTTTAGCACATGGTGTTTGTCATGTGTAAGCTATAATATATATCAAAAACATTTGTATCCTCCCAGAACACATGTAATTTTGAGTAGACAAATACCTGTGTTACCCATTCTCAAGAATTCAATCACATTTTTAATACCTCCCCAGCCTCTAAATGAAATCACGCTTTTTCACATACACTTCAATGGCTGTTTATTTTGCAGTTTAGCTTTAAAGGACAAATTGATTTTTTGTAATCTGTTTGCCATATTACCCCAGTAGTGTAACCAGCAGAGGGGAAGCTGACTCAGCAGCAGGAAGAACTACAAAATTTCAGAGGTGCTACTTGTCCCTTTTTCTTTCAGTCAGCCCTGCTCTGATGCAGTGAGCAGTACCATTTCCTTTCTCTGTCACTGAGGGAGGACACAAGTAACTAATTCCAGGAAAAAAATGTGATCTGAAATGAGCAGTGGTGAGAGGTTATGCACTGTGGAATGGAGTTTTACAATTATGTATTTAAAAAAGAGAGATCAAAATAAACTGCCTTTTTATTTTATATTATTGTAAAATCTCTGCTAAGTTTACATTCATCAAAAAGAAATCACCCTATTAAAATAGCTCAAATGGAGATAGGAAGCAAGATCTCAAAGCAAATTACTGTGTTACAGATCATTCTGCTCCTAGGAAATTTCACAGTATCAAATTCCAAACACTGTACTATCATCTATTAGGAAGACCACTTACACCATTTATGAGCTATTATTTATCAGTCACTGAAAGGCACTCAGAATTCTGACTCATGTGCAAAACTGTGATGTACCACACAGCCTATGCTGACAAGCCACCCAAATCACAAGCCTTTCATGGTTCCAGAGAAACAAAATTCAGCAAATGTCCATTTCTTTGTTAGGTTTAAGATGAAAAGAAATAGATGTAAACAACATCCTTGATCTGACAAATGATAGAAGAGCAGTTCTGTGGCAGAGACAGTATAACAAAATCTGTGAAGTCAGGAGGCTCCTCTGGAGCACAAAGGGCAGGGACAGCAATGGGACAGTATGCACCAGATGTGCTGTAAGTGTCAGAAACTAAATCCCATCTCAGCTGGAGGGAGTTAGATCTGAATGTAACTCCTCATGTCTGAAAAGGTCTGACATAATGATGTGAACACTTGCGAGTATAGAGGAGCCATGACAAACTCCTTTGGTGCTTGTGCTGGATGATATACTGAAAACTCAGTACTAACTAGTAAGGATACAAAAGAAGAACAATGACCAAGCAGTGATAAGTCCCCACACAAGAAATGGCCTCACCATAGCACCTGTGCCTGAGAAGGGAGGCCCGAAGTCTATTTGCCACACTTCAATCCAGACTCTTACTCGGTTGAATGCTGCATTATGACAGATACCAAATCAAATGTTCACATCTTTTTTTACCAGGAGTACACACAGAGTCAGTTACTTTGGGAAGGTGTGGCTTTGTGTATAGCCTGGTGCATATCAGTTTACAGAACCAGGCCTTCGATTCACAGATACACATTTTCCTTTTCACTAGAGAACTAACACTGTGAATGTTAACACTGTTACAGTTCCAAAAGAAGGACTGCAAATCTGACTGCTATAATCAGACCTTTTTTTGTGGGCTTTTCTTTTTTTGTTTGAGTTTTTTGTTGTTTGGTTTGTTGTTGGGTTTCTGGTTTGTTTTTGGTTATTTTTCTGGAAAGAGGAATACCCTAATTATCTGAATAATGGCTACTAAAATTTTCAAGCTATGTGAAAAAACTTACATAAGACTCCCACACTCCAATCTTTCCAGATATCTTTTGTGCTTGATTAATTAGAGAAACTACGGAGATGTGATATTTTTACAGTGACTGATGTTTTCTTATAATTAAATTAACCTACATATATCTCCCATAAAGCATTAGGTCATGAAATTCTTGTAAAGTGCCAGGTAAGTGCCAACTGTAAAATTACAAATTTAATTTTTAGATGGATGTCCTCGGTAAAAATAAAAACAGTGGGCTCTTTTATTTCATAGAAATATCGTATCATAAATCTACTCTGAGCACCATATATTAAAAAAATGCTATGCAAATAGGCATGACTGGTAATATAGAATCTTTAGAATAAGACTACTTAAATGAATAAATAATGAATAAGTAATAAATGAATGAGTAATATTTTAAATGAATAAGTAATATTTTAAATGTCAGTCAACAAACCATGAAAAAAGAAAGCTTGATTTAATTAGGCTGGTCATTTGTGGCTTAGGTAGTCAAAGGATTAGCATGTAGAGTAAGTGAAGGCTGCACAAAGCTTTGTGCAGGTTTTACACAGGTATTCACTTTCATCTCAATAAAAGCTTTTATGTAACAAATGCTGGCTTACAGCATGCTTTGGTGCTTATGGCACAAAGGAGCTTCTCAAGAAACTTGCTGTGTTGCCATGTAAAGGTCAGGCACAGTTTACCAAGACTGCAGGGAACAAGAGATGAAAAAAAAAGTGGCTTTGCTGACAGATCTGTAGTATAGTTGTAAAGACAAATTTTTTTAATAGTTTATGTCAACTTTATTTTGACTAATTTATCTATAAAAGGAGAATAACTGCAGTACCAGTAGAGAGGATACCTATCTGCATTCAGTGGTACAGCCCAATGGGATTGGAGGGGAAAGACAGAAGGTTTGGGATAATACACTAACTTGAACTTTTTTTAACCTTTTCAGCAGACTTTGACTACTGTAGACTGCAATGCATTGAAGAAAGCAGGGCAAATACAACTCACTGTGAGAGCCACACTTTTACCTGGCCTTAACACAGAGAGGTCTCTGCACATTAAGTTTCAGTACATATTAGAAGCCACCCCAGCTGGAAATATTTTCTTGTCTCCTTGGAAGGTGGACCAGAAAAGAAGGTGGGGCAGGCACATGCAAAGTCTGCACCTACTCTTTATAACCACAGGAGTGAGATAGATGCTGTTTATAAAACATGTGTTTATAAAACAGACTGTTGCATAGCACATTCATGACATCAAGAGTGCCCATATTGAAAACACTGCACTTTGGAAGCCCAGAGGACTGCCAGCCCAAACTGCAGGGACAGCATGCTCACTGTTCCTAACTACTGTGCTCTGCTTCAATTCGAGAGGATAAGAATGATAGCAGATTTTCTTTGTTTTGGGGAGAAAGTATCAAGAATCTTACATGCAAATTATTTTCACAGCCAAGCATTATTTGAAAACTGAAACAGAATAAAGTTATCATTTTAAACTCCAGAAGATATCTCCTTTCCCTCTTTTGTATTTTTATGCTGAACTACCTTTTCAAATCTTCTGGAAGTTGGGATTTTTTGAATCAACCTTGAAAATTGGAACAGCTTCCACTAAAAGTTTCCAGCTACTTTCTTTTCATATGTACTGTAAAATATGTTAATAGAAAAAAGCAGCAGCTGTAATCTGCTCATTCAATTGACTTTATCAGCCTGCATATATTTATTGTGTCATTGACCCCGTATTTGCCAAAAAGAACGTAGGCCTGCATACATTCCAGGCAATCAGAAGTTATTTATAGGTATACCATACTGAAACTTTTTAATATGGCGTTTCCACCATGGAGTTATGAGGAATTTCTAGGAGACAATACAGGGTTGGTGTTTTTTGGGGGGGTTTTTTCAATCTCCAAACCAAAGAACAGTGTTTAGTAGATACTGTAAAAGCTGAAAAGTTTGGAAATTTATTTAGGTTTATTTAAAACTAGAATGCAGTGACCCCAAATCAAACAGCACAGATGAGAAAGTCATCATTTCCAAAAGCAGACATGCTGAAGGAAGCTGCCGAGTGTAGCAAAGGACTCATGTTGTGTGAGGTAAATGGAATCCAAAAGATTCACACTCATCTCGTGATAACAGCAATGTCTTTCTGCAGCACTGACTTCATGTATTCAAGCTGAATACAATATTGTCTGTGTTTTTATCCATCCTACCATTGGAAATGTACATTAATGGTGTCTTCTGTCTTGATTGATAAGTAATTTAAGCCTATACTAATTACCAATATTTAAATACAAATTTTGAGAGAAAAAGAATCCCCTTAGATATGTTCATCTGAAACACCACAAAATGCAACACTTAGAAGCCTCTGAAATAAATCAGAGATAGTTGGTTAATCCAGGAATAGCACACAAAGCTTGAGGGGGATTGTGGTTGTGGACTTTTTGAATTAGATGTGTATAAACATGGTATGGTTTATTCTTTCCAAGGAGAATAGGACCTGGGTTTTTAATTGCTATTTTTACAGTGCTATTTCATGTAAAGACATTGAAGCACTGTGCCACATTGAGAACACAAAGCTGAAACTTTAAACCACAGCAGAAGACAAATCTAGACATCTGAATGTGGGCTAAATATGGAAGATCCCCCCCCAAGCTATAGCATGGTATGGCTCAGTCTTCAAAACCTAAGCCTCTCACATAAACGTGGTTGACAAACACTGATTTAGGAGACAGGAAGGACTCTCATTCAACAGTAACATAACCAATGAAAATTAGCAGCACTCAGACAAAAAAAAAACCTTTAAAACTTTAGACTACTGCAGATTCAAGTCACTCCCCAACACTTTCTCATTTTAGTGTGCAAACCAAACTTGAGAGATCTCTTACCAGTTTTCTGTTCAAGAACAACGCCTTTACCTTGACTTTACATGCTGCAGCTGGAGGGATTAATATTCTCAACTACACATCCATTCAAAACCTTCTGGCCTTAGCTGATAATGTTCACAACTTAGATCTGAATTGTAGTCTTTCTGTGGCCTTAACAACAGCTCCAAGCTTTGAATAAACATCTACCATCCCATGTTTTTAGCACACATATGGTTCTATAAATTGTGCATACAATCAGGTTAATCCTCAGTCCTTAAAATAAAGAGCTAAGTATATCTTTCAAGGACTGGAGCTCTAGTCTGCATGATGTTCCTTGTATATGCTCCAAATAGTGGAAATAAGTGAGTGAAATTTTCAAAATCCTTTGAATTACTCTTCTCTGCTATGAACAGCAAGAAAAAAAAAGAAGTAGGACTACATATATACATAGCCATATGTATGCAAATAGAAAAGACTAGTTATATCATCTCCATATACCCCAAAACCTTGAAACAAATCCAAAAAAGCTTACCCTTGCCAACGTCAGGGTTCCTTGTTTACACACGCTGCAGCGGACCCTCAGTTTTCCAGGCTTCACAGCTTGGCAGAAATCTTTGCAAAAAACATAAAAACTGTTGTAACTTGCTGCACCTGTCAAGAGGAAAAGCAAACAAACAGTAAACAACCACTTATGATGTATACTGAAAATCAGTAGCAAACTGTCATGAAAGCTTTCTATTTCACTCTGTAAGTGATAAGTTAAAAGAATTTTAAGTTCTGAAGAGAGCTTTTTGATCATCTTATCTTGCCTGATCTAGTTCCTAACACCTTCCAGTAACTCCTGCTTCTTGATCAATAAGTACAGGTGAACTACACTGTAACTCCTTGAAAATGCATCCAGAGCTTACCACTGGTGAGCACCAACTGAAATCCTCGGCAAGTGATGTATGACATTAATTACCCCAGTCCTCCATAATTTGCATCTCACTTCTAGTCTAAAATTGAATACCTGCAATTTTTATGAGGTCAAATTGCATGAAAATTTCTTTAGATGAAGCTTAAAAGATGAATTTGACCAATATCACAAAAAGAAAACAAATATTTAATTTATCAAACTTACTACTAGTCATGGAAGACTGGAAGCCAGTTCTTTATTCTTGCTGGCAGCCTTATAACCTAGCAAAGTTTGCAAACTGCTGCCAAGATATTAGGCCAAGTAAATTTTCAAGGAAAATGAAATGAAACACATTCTGTTCTGTGAAACTATGGAACAGAATGTGATATGCAGAGAATTGTGAAAGCCCAGTGCAATGCTAGTGAATTTGATTTCACAGGAAACGATGATCACGGTTTTGAGTGAAGCGCTTTTTAGAATAGCTATGGCTATTCCTTACAAACTGTTGGAATATCCCTGGCATGGTTTTAATCTATACTGGACAGCTCCAAGTTCAGAGACTCAAGCTTATCATCAGAAGTTGAAATGAGACAGAATAAAGTTTCAAACAGAAATTTCTCAGTATCAAGAGGAGATTTGACCCATTAACAGTGGTGAACTTCAGAATCAGTAGCAACCCCTTAGAAATGAAAATTTTTTCACTTTCTCCTTATTCTCTTCTCCCTACATTCATCAGCAATATATGTTTTATGTACATTCAAACCCTAGCACACTACCACAGTAAATACAACCTGGAATAATATTTTTAAACATGGCTGACTTCCTTTATTTTTACACGTCCCTCACACAGTAAAGGGTCACACCCTGTGTTATGTCAATGCAAAATGCCAATAAGTTATGTTTTACACCTATTCATGGCTGTCCCGATTTAAGCGTGCTCTAGTATAATATAAATGTAACTCAAATATAATTTGAGTTTCAAAAACTCAACCTCAGAGAACTGTGTCATCCAAAAAATCTTTTTTTCTAAGAAAAAGTGTGCAGATGTCTGTAAAGACGATGTACGTCACTGAAAGAAGAAATTTTGTAACACTTTTTCAATTTTTCAGAAACATAAGCCACATAAGAGCATATCAGTGATGTATCCAAAACTAACTTTAGCCAACTGATCTATCAAGTGTTCTCACTATGCTTCCTTGGAAAGTATTAACCACCATGGCAGAACATAAAGTATTACCGAACTTAAATCGAATCCAGTTTTTGTGGAAGAATGACACACACCCATACATTCACACACTTACCCACTTTTCATATGAATAAATGCAACTCAAAAGGCTGAGAGCACACTTCTCAAATCAGTCTAAAACACAGTTCTGGGATTCAAATAGTTAAAGAAAAAAAGGCTTATGCTGAACTATTTGATATATGGTGCAATGTTAAGAGGTGAAACTCTTAATATGACAAACTTTTGGACATCTGGATATCCATTCACTCATATTTTGCTGGAGGCTCTGATTACTGCAACTGAGAGCACGGCTTAGACTTGATTTGATGTAAAATCCACAACAAAAATCTAAACTATGGTATTGCATATGAGAAGGAGGACTTAAGTCACTTGCAAGTGACTTAATTTTACTTTTGGCAGCTCCTCTATGCAGGATCAGCAAAACAGTCAATAAGACTAAAGGTCAGTGCCTTTAGCACAATTCAAAGGGACTGCTACATCACTTAAGTAAGCAAGAATGCTATTGCTAGTAAAGGTCCACAATAAACAGGATGATTTCAGTCACTTATTCCTTACTTGGTCTCAAGAGCAGGAAGTGAGACCAGAGCCCATTATCTATTCTGTTGTCCCCAGTCCTCTGCCATTGTTCCAGTTCCATATGTGGGCTGTCTAATGGGACTACTGAAACTGCTGCTTCTATTCACACTTACCCTGAGTAGTTCTGCCATGCCACTGCTCACTGTTCTAGTTTAGTCCTACACTCCAAATTATTCCTGGCATGACTCTAATGAAACGCTCCCAGTTAAACAGAACCATCTTATTGAGTACATGAGCCCTTACAGCATACAGCAATTTGTTAATTGGCTGATGCCTTTCCTGATCCAGTCCTCCACTCCCTGACGTCTTGTGTCCCTGTCTCACATTTTATGCCAAGGATTAAAATTTATTTCAAGGATTAAAACGCTTGAGGCAGGAATCATGCTCTCTCTCTCTGCTTTGTGTTCTAAGCTCATTCCATCTGGACCCAAAGATAAAATTATTTTATTGATAATAGTCTGCAAAATATTCACAGGATAGTATGGCATAAATCAGCATGACTGAATACTGCAGTAAAAAATAGTAGTCATAGGAGAGGCCTAAAATAAGACATATTGCTGATTTACTATAGAGGATAAATCTTATGCATTAGCTTGATATTTGCTCTGTGCAAAAATAGACTACATTAGCTCAATATTCATTTTTCTTAGCACTTTCAATTTTGTTTTCCGTTTTCATGAATATAAAAAGTCCCCCCAAACACATTCCCTGCGCACAAATTTAAAACACAAGAAACAAATTTATTATATAATGGGTTGGAGCAGTTAAGCAGCACAGATCTATTCAAAGACAGAATAACTTTAGAAATATCTGCTATAGCAAGAAAGCTGGAAGGGCACAACACAACAAGAGGAATGAACTGATTTTTAGAAGGAATGTGTTAAATGGAGATTTTCCACAACCCATTCACCAATTTATGCAGACATGCTGATTACATTCTCACAAAGTGCACTTACATCATTAGGTGGATGTCCTGAGCAGCATCACCAGGCAAAACAAAGACTTAATTAAAGATGCAAATGCTGTAAGTTGGCTTACAGTACAACACTGATGGCCAGCATTAAGCTCTTTACTGACTTGTTCACGTCACTGATTATATTAGCATGGCCCTTGGCTGAGACTGCATCCCCTTGGACCCCTTTTCAAAGAGAAACTGAAAGATGCAGGAACAAGGAAATCTGTTTTATGCACCAGCTCTGATGTATCAATATTAACAAAGAAGGTAATTATGACACTGTGCCAGTAATCACTAAAATTGCTGCAGAACCAACCATATAGTAAATACTAAATAGTCACACACCTTTTGGGTATATAACTTTAATGAGAATTCAGAAAACAATCCCTATTTTGCAGTTTTCACTTCCAAATATTATCATATAAAATCACTTATTACAGGCTAGTTTTAGGAAAATGCTTGATGGTTTTCTCCATGGAGTTAATTTAATTATGTTGCCTTTACTGGCCAAAACAAAAAGTAGGATGAGATGAATACAAGAGGCCTCTCACTTATGATCTGTGTCAGGACCTGTCTTCTCACCCCAATGAGACACACTCTCTCTTTTCTACCTCTCCAAAGCTAATTTCCTCACAAATATCACATCACCCAAAAAAAAAAAAAAAAAAAAAAAAAAAAAAAAGTCTTAAAACTGTCCTCTCCCTTTAGTGTTTTATATAAAAAGGGGAAGTAGTTTTCTCTGATGTGTATCCCAGTGTTTTGTACTGTCTCCCCATCTAGGTTTTTAAGCTCCTTAGGACTTGATTTCCTTCCTTATTTCTGTGTTGTTAATGACGACCATGCTGTGGGAGCTTTGTGCATGTTAGTGATAGCACAGACCAATTATTTTGATATGCATGACTAGTTAACGAGAAAACATTAGTCATAATGACTATAGACTTGATCCTGAAATCTCTAATCAGTCAAAACACCCATTATCATCTCTATGACTGTTTAAGTGAATAAAATCTGAATAGGGATATTTGTAGCAAACCTACTGTTTTTATTTGAACTGCATTTTCATATAGATTATAACAATTACTGAGTCTTTCCTATAATCACCTTCTTAAAACAGGACAGAGCTACAGGAAATCTTTCAACAGATTGAAAACTACATAAAGTTAGCATAGTTTCAGATTCTATTATATTTACATTTAGACTAGTTCTAATTTGTAAAATGTAGACTGACTGTCTGAGACCTCAGACTATTTTTGCAATTTGCACCCATATAATGAAAAATGCACAGTTAGAAGTGAACAAAAAAAAGTATTCCAACTGTGTTCACTTTAAGGACCTTGCTTGATTCAACACAGTAGGAGGAAAACCATCTGAAGTATAAACACAGAATGCTCAAACTAGCGAAAATTTTCAAAAGCTAAGTTTAAGAAAAGTGTGGAGGTTGCACTTCTGCACCCAAAAAAAAGAAATTACTTATAAGATCCCATTCACTTCACAAAAATACAACTGGTGTGTTCTGCCTTTAAACTTTTGTTCTTTAACCACTTTTCTTTGCCTGCAAAGATTTCACAGAGCACACAGCTTTCCTCCCCAGACCCATGTGTGTGGATGCACACATTTATAAAACTTTTTCTACCTGTTCTAGATTATACCTAGTCTTTATGATGCCTATCTAATTTATAAATAAATATATAAATAAAAATATATAAATAAACATGAAAATGTTTATTTAAGAGGTAGATTCATCTAAACTGACTGTGCTATGTTGTAGTGAGAAAAATTGACACTTTCATGGTTTGATTCAATTCATCCTAAAGTAGATATAAAAAGATATGAACATGTCAGATAAATTGTGTCTAAAAGGGTCTGTTTCTCTCTGTTGTGGGGATTTAGAACCACAAGGTGTGGTAGAAATACCTGCTTTGCAAACCTCTAAAATTATGGAAGATGAACCCCACTTGGTGATGCCATGCACAGGAACTCATGACAAAGAGCTGCAGAATTCTGAAGTATGCATAACAATAAGAAACAGAATAAACCTGAAAAACACACAACAAACCAACCACAATTCTTTTTCTTGAGACTCAAGTATGACTTGCAGAATGCCTATGGATCTCAGATAATTAAAGTATATGGAATACACAGCTATTTAGAAAAAATAAATGGACTTGTCACTGTTACAAGGACTAAAAATTTAGGAAGAGTTGAAATTTGGCTGAAGAGAGTGTAATGCCCAAGAGGTGGAGTATCAGAAGTTACTTGATAAAGACAATGGCGCACATATCTTTTTAATGCCTTTTCAGTGAAAAATGTTGTGTGAGAAAAAACAACCAGGAGATGTCTATGAATTAAAAAAAATGCAAAAAGCACAGAACTTGATCTATCTTAAATTCCTGGAATTCAGGAAATTAGTATATTAGGCTTTCTCTTCCAATCATTACCACAAAAGAATCATCTGCTCTACTTTTCTGAGCCCCATTATCATTTACCTTCACTTTCTTTTATATTTCACCCAAATCCTTCATTATCTTGTTACCCATCTAACATCTGCAATTACCTTTTCCTGTCTCATTCCCTTTCCTGACCTCTATATAAGCTTCACCTTTCTCTTACTTCTCACAATATATCTTTCTCTCCTTCAGCTTGCTCTCTGATTTTCAGACAAAGGAGCAAAATTCAACGTTAATGCTCATATTAACAATAAGGGGTAAAGGAATCAAACAGAGAAAAAAACCCAATTGTGATGATTCTGTCAGACAGCAAAACATGGCATAAAAAAAAAAAAAAAAAGAAACCCCAGAAATTTCATGAAACTGCTGAAAGCTTGGCAATAAATACATGGGAGAAAAACAGTGATACAACAACAAAGTGTTCAAGACTTAAGAATATCAAAAGATCTCCAATAAAAAATACTTCTTGTGCATGAGGAAACCACTATGCACCAACCATAATATTCCCTACAAAGCTCCACCCTGAGCTGCTTTTTACATCATTGAAGGGACCGAGTGTGACCTGTGGTGATGACAGCTGGCTAGGACTGCTTTATTTGCAGCTGAAGGCAGCGACTTCTGAGTTTAAGCCTAAGCACATCAAGGGACTCTGCAGTAGTCTGTGCATGGGTGGCACAGATCATGCAGTCTAGGTTTTAGGATGAGCAGCAGATCCAGCTGAACACAGTGTCAGCAAATAAACTAAGAAATGTTTAAAAATTAAACCAGTGGTCATCAAAAAAGTCCATAAGGACAAGGCTGATGCCAGGTCAGGCCAGAAAAACAAGAATATACAAGATATACATCCAGACACAGCATACTTAAAAACATAGCCATGGGATGAAACAAAGGTAAGGACCTGAGCTTAAATGTAACTCATGGGCCAGTGGGCCCACTGAGGATGTGTGAGGTGAAAACCTCTGACAAGGCTTCTGGCAGCTCTTTCTCACACAGCTGTTTTGATAAAAGTGTGACCCAAGGTTACACAACTGCCCCCTTCACAGCTGGCTAAACGCCCAAGGAGGGAGGGAGGTTGAAGAAGTCAAAATAATGGCTACTCCTACTGCATTGCTTCTCTGTATTAGCTCTCTAATTACTTCCAGTGTCCCAAAACCCCCAGTGCTCAATTTATGTTGTCCAGATATAGGTAATCTAACATATCAAAAGTAATTACAACTATGAAAGGCTGGAAACCAGCAGCAACAGTATTGCTGTTAGCTTTGTTATAGCAGGTCTGTCACCCGAATACAAAACATTCTGAAAAAGTTTGTTTTTCAGAGCACCCAAGGAATACATAATGAGGTAACAAGGCTTATAGAAGATAATTAATTTATTCAAGGTATTTAAACTTTATCCTTGGAAATGGTCAAGGCCTTCTTGGATGGGGCTTTGACCAAACTGTCTGGTGGGAGGTAGGTGTCACTGCCCATGGAAGGGGATTGGAACTAGATGATCTCTAAGGTCCCTTCCAACCCAAATAATTCTATGATTCTGTGATTTAAAAAAAACCCTTTCTCAGCAGTTTTTTAACAGAAATTATATTGTTACTGAACAAAAAGCAAAATTCTGTTGTGTTCAAATACATAGTTAAAATACAGGAAATAAGGTTCAGGAATAAATGATCAGTTTTCTTAGTACAGCCCCAAAAGAAAATTGTTCCAATACTTGAGTATTCACCATGAGAAAAAGAAAAATGAACAGTGAAGTGACAAAGTTTGCTGGTGATTCGGTATTTTTCAGGATAGTAAAAATTAAGGCCAACCGGAAAAAACACATTGAAGACTGCAGGATGCTGAGTGACTAACAGCAAAATGAAAACTTAAATTCATTGTAGATAAATGTGAGGTGATGTACATAGGAAAAATAATTTTACCTGTACAGTGATGGTCTTGACTAGTTATTACCACACAAAAATAGGATCTTGGGGCTATAATAGCTAGTTCTATGAAAATGTCAGCTCAATGCTCAGTAGCAATCAAAAAAGTAAATTGAATGCTAGGAATTATTAAGAGAGGAATCGAGAAGGAAAAAAACCCAGCCAAACAAAAACCAACCAAACAGAAAAACCCCGCCCTAGAAAACAGTGTTGTACAAAAGCTATAAAAGTCCATGATGTGCTCCATTTTCAGTAGCATGTGCAATTCTATCTTTTCTCTGCATTCATAAATTCCACAGATACATCTTTCACAGGACTGTCCATTAGTATACTAAATAACTTGCTAGTGCTTTTATTCTAACATTTCAGTGTGTCACAAAATGTTGCACAATAACAGTGTACCACAGAAATGTTTTTTTCAAATGACCTGTGGTACTTCTTTTCATTTTCAATGCCCTGCATGTCAGGTTCCTCACTCTGAAGCTCCCACAGAACTAGAATTTTAATGACAATTTACTTCTCTTAGAAATGAGAGATGGAAATGGCTCAGGAAAGATGTATTTATAACTCAGTTGATACAATGTTTTTCAATACAGACAGAAAATACCAGTACTTTTAAAATTGAACTATTTAGTTTCTGAAATGTGCTATTTAATGACATGAGTAACTCATTATTTCAGTAAAAGCAATATTTTGAGGAAGATCCTTAGCTGGTTTTGAAAGTGAAAACACATATATTGACAATCTGTCTCTTAAAGGCTTGTCCAGAAAAATGGAAAAGATTGTGTGAAAATGGCACTTTACCATGCTCTGTTATCTCAACATAATGGCATGATCATTGCATCATTTTTATATAATGCAATGCCAGGACTATATTGTAAAGAGTAGGAATGCATTTTTAAGAAAAAGCTCAACTTAGAATTTCACATATCCTGCTCACATATGCTCTAAACTGGAATGTATTATATGCCACAGCACCTTTTTGCATTTAGAAGACGGTTTTCAAAATACAAACCTAAGTCAAAAGGTTTCTTTATCTCTTTAAACCATTGAGCAAAGGGATTTGGGAAAAAGGGATACAATTTTTCCAGGCTATTAAAACCAGCCTAGGTATTTAAGCAATGGGCAGTAAACAGCAGCTCTTTATAGCAATTCAGCTGTGACACATGCTAAGAGCTAACTTCCTTCTGGGGAGGAAGGAAAACACAGAACAAAGTATTTCAGGAAAAGAAGGAAAGACAGACAAAGAGAAAGACAGAATGCACTCTAAGCTCAGAGCTTGAACCTCAAAGCTCCTCTGGCTCTGCGTTACTAACAGAATTCCCCATCCACAGATTAGCTGAAAGGCAGCAAGATTCATCGCATTAAAGTTAAATGTGCAGAAAATGGAATCATAGTAATCCTCACTGACATGTTTACATGTACAGTCTGCTGAGCATCTACGTCTGTTATTTGATAAGAAACATGGAAATAATAGTCTCAGACTTTGAAACAGTGATACCAACTAATCCTATCCTTGCAACTCTTACAGTTGGCTCAATGCATCTAAAAATTCCTCACAGAGAGGTGATGGTACCTATGATCTAGTGATCCCCCTTGCTATGCCAAGACACATAATTCTACATAGGAGAGCCGTGATCTTCAGCTCCTGACCTTTCCACACTGCACTTTGGGGAGATCCTTTGGGGCAGGTTCAGCCAGATAAACCAGTTGGCTTGATCATCTTCATAAACAACAGGAAAACACACTTTATTATCCACAAGGAATCAAATGGCTTCTCTATCAGAATAAATGAATCCAAAGTTTAAATACTCAAAATAACTAAAGATGGAGTTTCTAAGCAGATATCTGTCACTACAACTCTTAATTACCCCTTTTTCCCTTAATGCAAACCTATGATGAAGTGAGAATGCAGTAATTTGTAGGCCCTGTGAGCCTTCTCAGTAAGAGATATTATCAATATGCATATGGTTCATTGGCCAATATGTTCTCTGATTTATCAATTATTAGATATTTTTTATACTATATGTTCAGTGTCTTCAAATGTGACATCAGTATTAAATGTTCATTGCAGTTTGGAGACTAGATTGCATCGTAATTCTCTGCTCAAGATTAATTTAAACCAGGTCCTGCTATCATTCTTCAACCTGTCAGTTTAGGAAACCACCCTCTGCCCTATGTTTGCATTCCTACCACACGACTGTAGAGCCTCCACTCCCCACCATGCTATGTACAGCACAGAGCTTTAGCAGCAACTTGTTATCCTACTCCCAATTAGTGCGACACCAAACCAGAGGCTGCCAGCTGAGCTCTCAGTTGTTCCCTGGGGTGCCACACCAATCAATTAAGCAAATTGATTTTTAGAATGGTTTTGTTGAAGTTAAACAGAAATGCTTAAAGACTATTTTGTACATTCAACTTGAGATGTACTTTGTACCTCTTAATCTCTACAGAAGCCTGTTACTCTTCTGACATCTCACATAAACCTAAGAAAGCTGTTTGGTTTCTTTTCTTTTTGTACAATGCTTTTCACTGTTTGACAAAGTTATGTGCTAGAGGGGTTCTCCTTTCTAGTGTTGAATTCCCCACTCACACGATGAAGTAGAAGACATTCCTGCAGACTCTAAACAGACA
The DNA here is from genome assembly GCF_041296385.1 of Aphelocoma coerulescens. Taxonomy (NCBI): domain Eukaryota; kingdom Metazoa; phylum Chordata; class Aves; order Passeriformes; family Corvidae; genus Aphelocoma; species Aphelocoma coerulescens. The sequence goes on from NC_091016.1 coordinate 46,149,392, forward strand.
AGATTTCATTCCAAAGCCTCCCTGCTTTCTTCATCAGTAAGCATTTGATCTCTAGTTGAATCTCTTGAAGGATTACAATAATCTCGGAAACAAACAAGATATTATATCTACATTTCTGGTATCTAATGCAGATTCCTGTTCTAGTATGCATCTGCGCAGGAGCTAATCAACCCTGCAGTTCTGCCATATTTATAGTACATTTATAGCCATTTAGCCAGAGAAAGAAACTCAAGAGGGAGCTACAGGAAAATAGGGATAGTAAAATGAAATATAGAAGAGATAGTGCAGAAAAGCAGAACATTAGTTAATTTTAGATATGGCAACGTTTCATAAAGATGTTTTATTTATCTACATAGTGCTGGTCAAACACAGATCTTTGTGCCTCGATAGCAGATATAAAATGTGTTTGTTCACATTTATACCACTAGATTCAGTGTACCTGAAAAATTCCTATTACAGATTAGGAGACAAAATGTTGAGGACTGGTAAGATTTGTTTGAAACAGATTTTTTCATCTCCATCCTGAATACTTCACAATGGCTAGAGTCATAAAGAAGATACTGATCAAGATGAGTCAAATATTAGCTCAGCTATGGCCATTGTTATGTTCCTAACAAGTTAAAAATTACTGTGAACAATGGTATGGCATTTCGGAACCAGGATAAGATGATCTATAGCTATTCACCACATTCTGGGTATCAAGATAGAAAAAAACGCAATATCCATAACCACTAATCTGCATCAAATCAGGAATTTAGATCTTAACCTTCCACAGTTGAAGACAGTGGAGATTTTGCTACTTATTTCATTATTATTAGCATAAACACAACGTTCTTTTGAAGAGAACTAAAATTTGCTTGGGAAAAGTCCCTGATAATGTTAATCATGACCTTCACCTGGCCATATCTCCAGCACAGGCTTCATTTAAAACACTACTGATGTTTGATTCAGCTACTCCAAAAAAATATTAGTGGAGGCTAATTATTAGGGAAGAGTTGCAGTAGATAAAAATTCAGTTGCCAAGTGTTATACCTTTAAATCAGAAACCAGCTGTTGCCAGCTAGAGTTTTCTTTCAGTAATATATGCCAAGTATTTATTGTGTGACAAAGCTAAAAAGCAAACTGTGGTGAACAAAAGGAGGAGCTGTAGCTCCTGGTGCTTTAGTTGCTCAAGTGAACTTTTGATCTCTTTTACAATTTTAGTTAAACCACCTTCATAGCAAAAAAGGCAATAAAATAGTGCTAGCCATCACTGAAAACCGGTATACCAGGGCTTACTATAAAATCCTTGACAAGTTATGCAGTGTTGCAGGAAGCTGAACATCAGTGAGTACAGTATATGGTGAACAGGCTCAACTTGGAGCATGATGTCCTTCTGTTCTCCCACACTGCACCTGAAGACCCCAACTTGATATCCATATGTTTCTTTTTCTCTGTTTCTGTCTTTTGACAGGTAAATGTCAAGACCCACAGAACTGACTGCTGCACCAGCAGGGCATCATGGAAGCTGGAAAGAGACTGATGGTGTTCAGCAAACATGTTGGCTTTCAAGGACCCCTGGGGCACTTCGCTCCAGGATGCAGCTGCCACCTTTGATATTTCAATCTGTGCTTTGCTGAGTGGGAGGATAGTTAAAATAACTACATATATATATCTCTACCACATGGGCTTGCATTTGAAGTGGAAATGTAGTTGCAGATACTCTACTCCAGAAATGCAGAAAACATGACATGTAGATAGACTGTCAAAACTAAATCTGAAGAATTCATCTGCAAATACCAGTTATGGCAGTAGTTGATTGTAACTGCTATTATATTAATAATATATAACTGAAAATATATTATATATTCAGAGAATCTGTCATGTTCTCAAGACCTAAGGCTGAATACTCATGGAGATGCCAACAGTACAGATAGGTTTGTAAGATACAGTTTCAGGTGTATCAGTGCATATAAAGATTAATCTTTTTCTGAACTAGTGTTTGAAAATGGTATTTTGAATCTTAAGATTAATAACTAAATAGGAACTTCCAGATCCTGGATACCTCACTAAGAAAACTGTGATCCTGAGACAGCAGTTGCACAAAAAATTGGTGCCACAGCACATGTAATCCAGCTCAGAAATATTCCAGACAGTTTCACTTGCAGGCCACTGTAGGATTCTGTCTCATACGTGAAAGGCAGATCAAGGAAAATATTTTCTTGGTTTATTTTCCTTTCAGTTTGATATAATGTGATCACAAATGCTGTGACCTATCTAGGCCAAACTTTCTGTCCGGTGCCAACCGATCCCATAGAACACCAACATTTCAGAAATTTGTAGAAAATATTTATCAATTACAATGATAAATGTTACTATATATGCATCTTCTGTTCCAACTTAATAAAATCTTCATTGCTGGGCATGATGTAGGCAGTGTTGTTTCAGGATCAACATGTAAGGAGGAACAAGGTTTAAGCAAAAGGTTCAATGTACCTCAGAGTAGGAGGAAAGAAACCCTGCACTGAAGGGTATTTGGAAATCCACATAAAGCTGATAGAGAATCTCAGATTCTATGATTAGATATTCTCTAAAAGAAAGAAAGAAGCAAACAAACACAAAGACAAAAAACCAGAGGCACAAAGAATTAATAAAACCAACTGAAATCCCAGCTGTCAGTCTGTGGAGAGAAGTGTGAATGGAGATGAAGGTCACTACCTTGGCACTGCTAACAATGGTCACTCATGTAGTGGTGAAAATGTGAAATTTTCACCAAAATAAAGCTAATGGTAAAATCCTAATGACTTTTGGCACAGCAATGCAGAAGCATGCACTGACTTCAATTCTGCTTTTCTGTGAATATGAATTAGAACTTCTGAATTAACTGTCCATTTTCCTATACTGACCACTTTTCTTAAAAAAACCCCAAAAAACCCCAAACAAAAACCAAAACCAGAGAATCTGTCTTCCCCTGCCAAATACAGTGATCTTTTTCTTTCACAGAAGCTCAAATTTAGTCCCACTGAAATTACTTGTATTTATAAGGAGAAAGCAGAGTGTGTTTTGCAAAGCTATTTTTTTACCTTCTATCAACATAATTTCTTACTCTCTTCCACATAATTACTTTCTGTAGATCAAGCATTTTTAATAGATCTGTTCTCCCAATGTCCTTGCTGTGTGCACAGAGCTCCCAATGACATTAATGAATGTTGAGCACATGACTTGAGCACAGACTATGATTCCTGTCATTTCGAGTGCTAAGAGCTCATAACAGAGACCATGCAGTGCAAGCATTAAGCTGCACAGTGGCAGCAACTACTGTTTTTTTAATGAACTTTAGGCATTCTTAGAATGCCATGGGATAAAGCCCTGGAGGAAAGAGGGAAACAATAAAAATGGTTAATAATCAAGGATCACCCCTTCCAAGATTAGGAGTGATGAATCCTAACACAGAGGAAGTCAGGAGGCTTGCATGGATGAATACAGAACTCTTGAACAAACTGAAACACAAAATGGAAGCTTACAGAGGATGGAAGCAAGGACAGGCAGCCTTGGAGGAATACACAGAGGTTGTCCAAGCAGCCAGGGATCAGGTCAGGACAGCAAAAGTCCTGATAGAATCAAATGTGTTTGGGAAACCAAAGACAACAAGAAAAGCTTCTATACATAGGTCTGTGATAAAAGGAAGACTAGGGAAAATGTGGGCCTGCTCAAAAAAGAAATGGGAGAACTGGTTACCCAGGACACGGAGAAGACTGAGGCATTCAGCAACTTTTTTATCTCAGTCTTTACCAGCAAGTGCTCTGGCCAAACCACCCAAGTGGTAGAAGGCAAAGGCACAGATAGGTAGAATGAAGAAACATCCAGGTGGAGCCCAGTGACAAGTGGTGTTCCTCAGGGGTCACCTTTGTTGGCGACATGGACAATGGTGCAGTGCTCTGGTGCAGTTGAGACCCTGAAGGGAAGGGATGCCATCCAGAGGGACTTAAGAGATGGGTCTATGCAAACCTCATGAAATTCAACAAGGCCAAGTGTGAAGTCCTGCACGTGGGTCAGGTCTGTCCCAAGCACAAGTAAAGGCTGGGCATGGGTTGAGAATGCGTTGAGAACAGGCATGAGGAGAAGGACTTGGGGCCTTTGTGGATGAGAAGATGATGTGCAGTGTGTGCCCACAGCCCAGAAAGCCAACTGTATGCTGGGCTGCATCAAGAGAACCATGTCTTGCAGGGCAAGGGAGGTGATCCTCCGCCTGTACTTTTATAAGACCCCACCTGGAGTTATGTATCCAGTTCTGGGGTCCCCAACAGAAGGATGTGGATGTGTTGGAGTGCATCCAGAGGTCTGGAGCACCTCTCCTATAAAGACAAGCTGAGAGAGTTTAGGTTGCTCTGCCCAGGAAGGCTCTGAGACAGGAAGGCTCTGAGAGCCCTTATAGAAGCACTCCCATACCTAAAGAGGACGGCAAGAAAGCTGGGGAGCGAGTTTTTACAAGGGCACGCAGTGATAGAACAAAGGAGAATGGCTTTAAAATAACAGAGGGTAGGTTTAGATTGGATATAAGACAGAAAATCTTTACTATAAGGGAGGTGAGGCACTGGAACAGGTTGCCCAGAGAAGCCGTGGATGCCCCAACCCTGGCAGGTTGGATCAGGCTTCCAGCAACTTGCTCAAGTGAAAGGTGCCCTTGCCCATGGCAGAGGGATTGAAACTAGATGAGCTTTAAGGTCCCTCCCAACTCAAACCATTCTATGCTTTTATGATTCTTACTTGTGCTTCATAATTGGACTCTTCCTGTCAAAAAGGCATCACCCTAAAACTCTATTATCATGTTTTTACACATAAGAGATGTTTCCTTAGTGTTACTTTCCTATTTTTCTGAGTAGCATCAGTAATAAATTCATGTCAGCAGTTATTCTAGAAAACATAAAATGCATAGTTTTGTTTAATCAGTACAGAATATTTTCCACCTACATTTACCACCTCCAACTGGTGGTACAGAGAGGCAAGTGATACACTTGCAGAATAAAGTCCATCCACACTGTCCCCCATAAACAATCAAAATTCATTGCAAGAACAATGCTCCACTCCACCCCTTGACACAGGGGATACAGCAAATGCTACTGTTCAATTAACATGGAAGGCCTTTAAAAACAATAAGGCAATTAGACACGTTCTTGAGAGGTAATTATGTCATGTAAAGATAAGCATTCCCAGAAGAACTTTAGCCTCTATCAGAAAAGAATATTTTTTACATTTTTCCTCTCAAATTAATTTCACAGACATGCAAGGTGTGATGGTAAAATGTGGGAAAATGGCACCATTCTCATCAGTGTTAAAAGCATATGATATGAATGAGGTCTCCAGCATGGCACTGGCTGCAATAAATTATCAAGTGTGCGTTCTGTTTTCTGAAATGGGCTCAATTTATCATTTTATTGAAAAGGTTCCATTATGCTAATGTCATAAAATCACTTTGTGCTGTTGCTAGAAGGTGAAGAAGGGATATCAATTTTTATATATAGAACTTGGAAGTATTGCAGCAGTGAATTGTCAAGGGTTAATAACCCTAACAGATGATAAAATATACATAAGAGAAAACTTCCAAGGACTTAGTAATGACATTTTCATAACCCTACTGGAAGCAAAATAGTTTTCTTAAGCTTTACTCTCTTAAAAGAAATGTTGACAGAATTAGCAACAGTTAATTGCTGGGCTAAAACTCTCCCTCTGTTCTCCAGTTAACCGTTGAATTGACACTGGAGACTGTTTTTTCCAAAGAAGACCAGATGAGAAAATGCCATTACCATTCGTGTCAACTTGCCCAAATAACAGACATGAAGAATAATCAGACAGGGGTACATGGGAGATTATTTGAAAAGGGGAATACTCCTTCTCTAAATGAAACTTTCTATAATAACATTTTTCTTCTTTTGAACTATTGTATACAAAACAGGAAAGTATTAAAAGAAGAGAAGTAGTTTTAGATAGTAAATATGTTTGATCTTGCATAATAGCAGTTCTGTAGTTTTGTGATTTGTATCCAAAACCCCTCTTTTTTGCTGTGCATAAAAAAAAAAATAGAATACTGTTTCAGAAACATTATCCTATTTTTAACAGGAAGCATTTTCCTAGGGGCATGCCTTCCCTACCTCTGAACATAGTCATAGAGCATAATCCATGAAAGTACAACATCAAGAAGGATAATTTAATATATACTGACATTAACAAGCTGCCCAGGGAAGGAGTTGAATCACCACTCCTGGAGGTATTTGAAGTTCAGATCTGGCACTTAGGGACATAGTTTAGAGGTGGACTTGGTAGTGATGTGTTAACCTTTGGACTCAATGACCTTAATGTCTCTTCCAACCTAAACAATTCCATGATTCTATAATTGCAATATATTTTAGCAGTTGAAAACAAGTGGAGCTAGAGCACTCTCACCACTCTCTCATTGGATCATCAATAAACACCCTTCTGGATCTCACAGCTTCAAACATGTATTACAGCTCAAAAACTTCTGTCATGCAACATTTACCAAAAAAGCTTGCGAACTTAAAATTTTTGAAAAATTCTCATTCAGTACCTAAGAAATATTTAGTACAATTGAGGTAAAATTAAATCTAATGTCTCTTTACACTATGAAAATGTTGTTGTTATACTCGTCTATTAATACACACAGATTTTTAGACCTGAGATGAACATACTTAAAAGATGGTTACTTCTGAAAAACATGTTATAACATTGTGAAATAGGCATGGTGTGTAAGCATTTTGCATTAAGTATGTGAGCAGCGTGACTACCAAATGAACAAAGAGGTGTGTAGTTGCACAAATCTTTTTCTCAGGAGGCATCCATGTGACAAAAGGTTGTAAAACAAAACAAAACAAAATGCATGAGGGACTGCAAATGGGCAGAACATCTTGCAAGTATGGAACACCCATGAACAGTAGCTGGCAAAACAAAAAACAATGGAAGCAGTGAAGAGCACAAAGGAGATTCAGGACAGGGACAAGTCAAAAAAAAAAAAATCAAATAAGAAAGGGAAAAATGGAGAGGAAGGAAGACAAGTACTTCAGTTCCAGTTTCTCTTTTAAAAGAGCTCTCAGGCCTGATGAACTCAACTTGTGTCACTACAACACATCAGTGCAATGAACATGGCATCAGGTTATGGTACTGTACATTGACAACAAATTTAAGATAAAAGGTCTAAGTCAAAGTCTAACCGTTTAATGTATGTCATGAATGCACAGTGATAACGATTAACAATGTGCAGAACCTCACCACTAGCACAGAGACAGCTGTCCATGCAGAAATTTTGTAAAGATTTGTTTTGAACTTTAAAACAGAATTGTACATACACTAAATTTACACAGTGTGTAATGAAGACAAATGCAGCCTTGCTTTCCAGAAATTATTTGCCAGAATCAAGACTAGTATATTATTTCTGAGTTGGTACTTTATTCTGCATTTCTAAAAAAGGTAAATTAATACTTTCCCTTTTCTGAGTGTAGATTGATCCTCAAATTAGTTTTGCATTTAATATTTAAAAGTTTGTAAAATAATATCAAAAATCTGAATCAAATATAGGCTAGATCATAATGTGCTGCATGATGAATTTTCATTTACATTAAAAGTCATTTAATCCTAATACAAAAGTAAACTGTCATGGCACCAAATCCAAAAATAAATAGTAACCTTACTAGTTACTTGATATGTCTACTGAAAGAATACATTGGTTGCATATTAAGTAAATTACTACTTTTTCTTGTAGAGCAATAGGAATCTTATTCAAATAGATATCTGTGAAAGAGGACCTTCATAAGAATCACGTAACCACCAGGAAATGCTGACTAGTATTTCAAGAAATTTAAGAAAGGTCAGCGTAAGCACTCTGGAAAATTGTTTTTGGAACAAAATTTTGATAATTCTAGGAAAAAGGACCTAATAACTAAATATAAATTTCACAGAATACTGATTTTCCTTCTCCAAACTAATTTACAATACCATGGACCTAAGGTATATTTTTTATAATTAATCAACAAATGATTTGTACAGATGCCAAAGGAAAAAAAACTTTATACTGATTAGTTTCTTTTGAAAAAAAATGCAGTTAAACGACACAAGAAAAATTTAGGAATCCTTTATTCTCTTTTAAGGTAATAGTAAATTCTTATGTATTTGGATTTGTAACACAGAAAAGCAATAATAGATCATGGGAAAACAAGTTCATTGTTGTCTTAGTTTTGTCTGGTGCAGTTGCTGAAAGCTTACAGAGCTTCATGTTTCTGAGTGACAATAAAAATATTCTTTCTACACTGGAAGCCATTTCGAATGGATTAGTGCTCATGTTTTGATGGAATTCTCAAAAAGGGGTAAGAAATAGCTGCAGTTGTTCTCAGCTTGGTACTGGGTAGTAGTACTCAGCCTAACACCACGTACAAATGGGGTTGTAGATGTACACCATAACACTAACCAACCTGGATCTAATTTGAGATTATAAGTGCTAGGAAACTATGAAATAATTGTATAATATTTCAGGACTTTAGACTACTCATTTACATCAAACAGATCTGACATAAAAATTCTTATGCTTTTAGGCTTTTTGAGTAAAAGAATTATAGTAAAATGTAATATCAATTACAGGGCACAGGAATTTTTAACACACAATCATCAGAATACTATTCAAAAACTGTTTGTACAGTGTCAGCAATTTCCTTGGTTAAATTGATATGGGGTTTCTTTATTCATCAGGGCTTGTCTCAGAAGTGTGCACAGTTCTGGCTATCCACACCTTAAATTGTGGCTTTCCCTTCTAAGTGTTTTTTACTGTCTCTTTCATGTATCAGACTCTTACATGGAATGGAAACCCATTCATCTCTTTATGCATCGCTAACAATACCAAGGTTTTACATATGTATATAAAATTAGTATTATGCATAAATATATTAGTATTATGTATAAATACTAATTTGAGGGTCAATCTACACCCAGTTTGATCTGCCTCAACTGATACTTGTATTATTTGGAAAGACAAAAAGTTTTAACATATATTAACTTTTGGTTAAGCATTTCCTAACTAGATGGAAAACAATCAATCCCTCTTTTTGCTAGAATTTACAATTTGGCACACCTAAGTCAGTATACACCAGTACTTTATTTACTCTTCTGTGAAAAGAAGAACATAGAATGATAAGGAAACAGAGGTGCCTTGCATGCAAGCATTTGAAAAGACTACATAAAGAACATCAGAACTTTTTTTTTGTAACTGACCAGATGAATATTGATTTAAAAGTTGAAAATAGAAAACCTAAGTAATGATGACCACATCTAGTTGATTCAGAGAAAATAATAAATCAGCTGATAATGAATTAAACTGGGAATTATATAAGTAACAACATTCATGTCATCTTACACAAAAGAGATTCTCTTGAACTAACTTTTTTATTTCATATTAAAACTTTGCTTGACATTAGTCATACATTTAAAAAAGGGAGGGAATGGGATTCTGCAGTCTGAGTTCCTGCCGAGGAAAAACATAGCTCCCCATATTGAACAAAGGGGTGGAGCTGAACAGACAAAAGGACAAGTTTTCGTACTGAGAATCAAAACAAGGAAAGAAGTTAAAAGGCCTTTAAAAAGTACTTAATATTAACATCCTTCCACAAAGAACTATCAGTCATTAAAGTGGCTCTTCTTTTTCTTGTCTTCTTATGATGAAAAGCCTTTATAACTTAATCACAGATAAAACTAATCCACATATTTTATCAGTACATTTTTTTCCTCAGTTTTCATTCTGCCATGAAAATACTTGCTGCAATAGAAGACACCTATCAGTTTGTACTTGGCTTCACAGAGCTCATAGTCTGTGGACAACCACATCACACAACATATTTTAAAAGTCCTTACACATGTATAAACTATTCTGTAAAGTCAAGCACAGATATTAAATCCCTGTACGTATCATGTACAGCAGTGAAAAAATAAATACATGGTAATGTTGAAAAGCTCACACTTCTGCCTTGCTTCTCAAACTGTCCCTAGTTTACCAGATTTAAATCAGCATGCCCCTCTTATCTCATTACTCATTCAGATTGGGAGATGTGCATCATTAAGCTGGGTACTAATTTGCTCCTGAACTGCACTCATTCATCATTAGTTGGCAGTGAGAGGTTGACCAAGTCAGTTGTGGAATACTTCTGTGACCCTCCCAAGGATTGTATATTTTCTGCATGAGCTACTTAATAAATTCTCTAGAAGTTATTTTAATAGTTTTAGTAGCCATTTTGTTAAGCATGATGATTTCTGTGGTCAGGTTAGTCATAGAGGTATCTCTGTCACATTCACAATTTATCTTCTGTACTCTGAATAAACATGTTTGGTATTACCTTCTGTACTGTGCAAAAAGGATATTTGTGTACTGTTCTTTCTAAAAAGACATCTCTGATGGACTATTATGATAAATCACAACAGAATCTGGTATTGCACAGAATGATGTATCTTCCCTGGGGCAACACAAGTCTGTAAAGTCTGTAAAGAGAAGGCTTCTCTGAGATTCATGTAACTGCTAAGAGATTCTTATATTTGCTTCTGACTTGAGCTTCTCTATCATGAACTATTTTAAATATTATAGCAGAACCCATTTTGCAGTAACTTGTGCCTCAGATTCTTTTTCACAAAGAAGATAGTCTTAGTAATCATTTGGTGGATGAAGAACTACTAATGTCTATAGTATGAAGCACCACCATCATGTGTTGTGCCAGCAAAGATTTAATAAATCTTAAATCCATTGTAAATATTTTTTTATAAAATGTAGGGGTATGAAAACATCACAACAGATTGGGAATTAAACACATTTGCAAGGCATAAGCTGCCAAAAATTCTAGTTAAGGAAACTTCTATAATGGAAATTTTACAGACACTATTTTTTGCCTTCTCATAGACCTCTGGGGGTTTTGCCATCTTATAATAATTTGTAAAAATAGTAGCATAATACAACTTAGAGACAGGAACTACATAAGAAATCACTCATTTTATCCACAAAGAAAAATAATTTTGCTAGAAGACACATCAGATGCTTATCAACTCTTAATATTGCTGTATTTTTTGTTTAATAAATAAAATAAACCATATATTTTAAGGGCTTTTCCCCTGTGGTATGGAATTAGAACTGTTCACCCTAAGAAAGAAAAATACACATGTTTAGAAATGTATATTGAAAGGTACTAAGTCACTGAATTACCTGTTTTTTCAGAGGGAAGTGAAACTATGTTTTTTCCAGGATCCAGAATAACTGCCAGTCCTGCAGAGACTGATGGGAGGATGCTGCTACTGAGATCTATGCGAGTTAGACTCTCAGGTTCTCTTTTCAAGGCTTTTAGAATGCCTCCAACACAGTTATCTTCTGTCTCCTCCTTGTTCTGACTGTTTTTCTGTGGATTCTGAACAATATGAACAATGCTCTGCTGGGCCAGGTCACAGTTCTGCAACACAAAACCAAAATCCCAATAAATAATTAATTGTGACATAATGGACAAAATCCTTCTATCTCCAATTTGTTATTTGTTAAACAGTCTCCAAACCATTTTGTGGAGAATTTCAGTGTGCAGTAATGGAGTGTAAAGCAAAGTGACAAGTGTAAATTGCTGGAATTAGGATTACTTGCACTGCCAAACGGGTCACAACATTTACAAGTTCTAAACACTTAACAAAGAAATAGTGGACCAGAGCCAAAAGCTCTAAGTAAGTCAGGTTTATTGGCACAAAGTAAAAAATCTCCAGAGGGAGCACTACTAAATCAAGCACTAAGACTATTCAACACTCAAGAGGCACTTGCACACATAATGCTAAAACACACTCTTCATGTAGCAATTCAGGGTCAAACTTGATGATCACAGAGAGTTCACGAACAAGGTACTCCAAAATATTTTTATAATCAGAAACAGGAAAGATGATGCTACTGATGAAGACTGATACTTATTTCTTCTCTGTAATGCAATTTTCAATCTAAATCTGCTTTGAGATGTAGACACAGTATGAGTTTCCCATTCTTTCCAAAAATGACATTTAACTGTTGACTTTAGATTTAGAGAAAGCCTGTGGAAGACCTCATGACTATTGTGGTCTTTCATGATAAAACAAAAGAACTGCTAGCCATTTTAGCCCAAAATTAGACCATTTGATGGTCTCACATATACAGAAGCTCCTCCTCCTTTTCAGTCCTCATCAGAGGCGATTCTTAGACAGTCTTTCCGGATCTTGTGTCTTAGAAAATGGCAGGGTAAATAAGGATCTTATGGGAGGTTTAACAATGATAAATCAGGATGTCTTTCACAACTTGTTCATAATTTTCACAATACAGAACAGAAAATCAAAATATTACCTCATAACTAGAAATTACAGAGATTTTAGAAGACATACCATTATTGAAGGGGTTTCAAGAAAGACTTGTATGGATCTTTCCACAACACACCTTGCAAGAAAAATTGTTCTTTATTGGGTGATACCTTCTGGAAACCCACACCTAATTCTCCAGTATCATGAATGAACCACACAGAAACATCAGCCTACACAGAAAGTAGTTAGTCTGTCAAGAAATTATTTTTCTAACTGCAACATCATTAGGTTGGCCATCTCTGCTGTGAAATGTCAAGAAAGACAGTTGAATACATTTGGGAGAAACAGAAAGAGTTCTGAAGCATTTGTTTCTGTATCTAAACAATATTTAAAATTTGTATTTTGTATATGCAATTATTACATGCACTTTTAATTACAAAAGATTCCTCTACAGATATTTTAGTGCTCTTTATACCCTCATTCTCCCACTCTCTCTTCTACCACTTTTTCTATTATGGTCTTTTTTCTGTTGAGTGGTTTTTCTTCATTCTCTTACATTATTTCTCAGTACTTCTCCCTCCACACTTTCTTTCTTATGCAATGCAATTTAAAGGACAAAAATCTGGCATTCATTTTTTTTTTAATTGAATTTTTAATAACACACTGTCTCCTTAGTGAAGCAGTAATCAGCCAGCAGAGATTTGTCAGAGCAAGGACACTGCAGTTGTAATATTCAATCAAAGCAGTTATTTCAACCTTAAAATATTATGTTGACATTAAAGGTCTTCTTTTTTTTTTTTGGTACAACTTGTTGCCCTAGCATTTTAACAAAATCCATTTAAATAGCTCAAAAATTCCATTCATTAACACAATATCCAAAACATGTCTGTCACTCTAAAACTTCTCCAACTAAGAATACTGCATAACATTAAAGAATTTAATAATCTAAAAGAAATTAATAATGAAATTAATAACTAGGCAAATGAAGTGCTCAAAAGTTATTAGACTGAGAGTTTAAAAAGAGAAATAGGTATATATGAAAAAACTCACAACCTTGGAAACCCCTAATAAACTGTCAGTCAGTCATATCCTGTTTTAATGATCATCTCTTCTGGCAGTTTTGCTTGCTTAACCAGACCCTGTTCTGTCTTTCATTTTTTTCTCACCTTCTACTGTCCTTCTCTATTTGTTTTTTTTTTTTAAACTTGGATCAGCTTCTGATTCAGTTCACTGCCTGATGCTGTGCTAAAATCACATTGAGGACATAGTGCATATGAGGGAATAAGAAGGACGGAAAGAGCTGCTTAAACAAAACAAAATTCCCCCACAAACCTTTTCAACCACTCTTGCTTGATCTTGGCTGCTGTGCACATTTATATGCCTAGTTATACCAGTCGATCTTTTAAAAGTACAGGTCCTTTTCCAGTTCTTTTTGCAAGCTGGAAGCTATTGGGTTAGCTTAGAAACAAAGGGAGAGCTGACAAAAAAGAACTCCATCTTACCTACTATTCTCTCTTCAGCAATATCAAGAATTACATACTTCAGAAAAAGATGTAAAATGTGCACTTTGGGCAATTCCATAGATTGCCTCAGCTGATTAGAGCATGGTGCTAATAATGCCAAGGTTGTGGGTTTGATCCCTGCATGGGCCATTCTCTGCAGAGTTGGACTCAATGATCTTTGTGGGTCTCCTCCAACTCAGAATATTCTCTGATTCTGTATATGACCATAGCAATAGTTTATTTTGGTATTTCACTTAATAAAAATCTAAAAGGACAGATGGATATCTATCTTAGCTTTCTTCCATCTCTTTATCTAAAACAAAAACAAACTCTGAAAGATTGAACATCACTACTGATGACGACAGCGTAGATAATAGTCTCAGGAAAGCTTAATTAGCAGATCTCAGGATAACTTTTCAAAGAGAGCAGGTAGGAAAAAGAAACAACATCCTTTGATTTGTACCCTGTATAGATTTCATATGGAAGTCATGGAACAATAACAAACATGGAATCCCAAAGCACCAGTTTTGTAACATTTTTCTGACCACATTTGAATTGAATTTGGCTTGTGTTTAAAGGAGGAAACTAATCCTCCACCTTTGTAAAAAAAGTGATAAAACAGTACAAGGAGAAAATAAAAAAGAGTTGTGATCATATCTTAATTGTGGAGAGATCTGGATGGGAATATCACCAAGCATTTCCCAGAACTTGGGTGATTAATGCTTTATAGCAAATTACATTTCACGGACAATAGATGGGCTAAGTCTGCAGCTTTTTCTTTGAGAAAAGAGGTAGAATTCTAACTATTTCTTTGAGTGCTTGGGTTTTGCCTTAGGTTACTATTGTAAGATACAACTGCTTATGTCAATGTCACTTTTATTTTCTTCATGTATTTGTTTTACGCCTCAAGAAACATTCTTTTGAGAATATCTATTATTAATGATTCTAGAGATATTGTCTGTCTTATGTGTTGATCCAAATTAATGCCTGTGTTCCATATTCCAATGGGAAATACTGCAAGTGTATGTAAAGTAGATTATGAAGTATCTTCCTTCACTAGTGTCATACTAGAGCAAAGGGAACTGAGAAGATCCAAAAATTATAAAACCCAGTAATAAGGACTGGTTCTTTAGAGAAAATGGGTTTTGGCCAACTTGGGAAAATGAATTCATAGCAGAGGAAATGAAAATAATTTTTTTTTTTCATTCAAGCCTTTTTACCTGTTTTTTTTCTTTTTTTCCCCCTGATTTCTCAAGTTGAATTTCACAAGGCTGAATCAGCACATCCTGAATGAACAACAAAATATCCCTTGGTGCTGAGAGCTGTGGGCTAACTAGAAGGTCAGCTGGGAAGACTAAAATAAATTATGAAGAAGGAAAAGATGACTGTGTTTAAGTTACTCTGAAATCCTCTTATTAGGCTCTGGGGAGACCTCATTGCAGCCTTTCAGTACTTGAAGGAACTTTTTACATGGGCAGATAGTGACAGGCCAACGGGAACACTTTTAAACAAAAAGATTAGATGTCAGGAAAAATTTCTTTACTGAAAGGGTGGTGAGGCACTGGCACAGGTTGCCCAGAGAAGCTGTGGATGCCCCATCCCTGGAAGTGTTCAAGGCCAGGCTGGATGGGGCCACCTCATCTAGTGGGTGGCATCCCTGTCCATAGTGAGGGGGTGGGAACTAGATAATCTTTATTGTCTCTTCCAACCCAAACCATTCAGTGGTTCTGACAGGTTTCTGTTTGAGATTTTCTTGACAACAAATTTATAATTTTCCATTTCCTGCTAACCATGAGTTGGGACTTTTGAGGTGTTGAGGTATTTTCTTATTGCATATCAATCACAAAGAGCAATTCTTCACATTCCCTTATGTATGATTCAGTTTGAACTTCCAACTTTTATGTTAGCTGGAGACACACACCTTTACTCATGAACCGCTGGAGCCTCTTGTGGATACAATAACAGCAGAATTGTCTAACTGCTGTGTATTTAGATCAAGCAGATAATAGACTGCCTGATGCCATTCCCTAAGAGATTCACACAAGCCCAATGCTCAATAAAAGGTATTTTCTACTAATGATCAACAGAAACCAAAAAGTTGGCTTTCCAATTTGTTTTCTTTTTCCTTAACTGTGCTGCATTTCAGCATCAGATGGAAAAATAAAGGGGACACTTTTGTTTCATTAATTTGAAGAATGAATTAAATAAAACTGTTTTCCAGAAAGTGCATAGCACAGCATATCTCTTCAAACCAATAGGACCCATGTAAAAGCGCAGATGACACACCAATTTTATGGGGGAAATACTTTTTCATGGATAATGTAGAGACATTAGAGATGACCTTCCAAACAGGCAAATAAAC
This sequence comes from Aphelocoma coerulescens, assembly GCF_041296385.1. Lineage (NCBI taxonomy): Eukaryota > Metazoa > Chordata > Aves > Passeriformes > Corvidae > Aphelocoma > Aphelocoma coerulescens. The sequence continues at coordinate 46,165,568 of NC_091016.1, forward strand.
ATATTAAGTTCCCAGAAGAGAGAGGAAAAAAAAGCTCACCAAGTCTTATTCTACTGTTGCTGTAACCCTTTCACAAGAACAGAGTCCAGGTCTCAAAAGCAGCAGAAACAGAAAGGAAATCAAGGGGAAGAGCAACAGTGTTTCATCCCCTAATCACAGTGAATGCGAAAAAGCAAGAAGAAGAAAGCAACAGCATGATAGTACACTTTATTACATAGGAAGCTAAAGCTGGTTTATTAATGAAAGTAGAGACTACCTAAAATAAAAAAATACAGAGATAGTAATAACATTCTGTTGAACCATATTGGTTTAAGAAATCAGAAGCAAGATTTGCCAGAAGACTTAACCTCTTTTATTTGAGCAGCTAATATAGAAAGAAAAATCAGCTTCTGGGCTCAGAGAATCTTATGCAGGTCATAGCAAGGAGAAACCTGAAGGGAAAATTAAGCACTGTTAAAATAATGAAGCAAATCAGCACTCTGATCTGATATCACCATCCATTTTTCTGAATACTGTCTGCTCAGTGGCAGTGAATTAAATATTGCACCACATGGGGCAAGGGAAAAAAGCCAGTGCACCATCAGGCCTAAATTACATGGACTACTTAGCAGTTAAATTCCAGCAACCAGAAACTACTTGCTATTTTATGATGCTATGGAATACATCTATATTTGATTTCAGTTCACCTTTTCAACATTTTCAGAGTTATACATTACTGTTCTCGTTTAGAATTCAGAATATTGTAGGTGCTAAGCAACACCTAGAAATAGAAGGAAAAGTAGATGTGTTATTGAAAGCACCACACATTCAAACAAATGTGATGAAAAGGCAGAAAACCCTTCACTTAGCAGAATATTTGTACCCTAATTTTTATAAACTTTTCCTATTCAATTCTTATAGTAGTTTATCTACTGGCTGTGCCAAAGAAATAGAAAAAGGAACAATATAAAAAATGTGATATGAAAAAGGATTCATTGCTTTCTATGTCCAAAACCTAGTATCATTTTAAGGACTACTATTAGAGTCAAGTCCTTTTTCACACGGAGCCACCTGGAAAACACAAGAGGTAATGAGTACAAGTAAATCCTGGGGAGAGTCCAGTTGGAACACAGGAAGAAAATTTTTCACAATGAGAACAGTCATTGGAATAATCTCCCCAGCGTATTGGAGAATTTCACAACATTGGACACTTTTAAGAACATCCTGCTGGGCCATCTTGTCTGGACCATGTTTTTGCCGAGAATGATTGGACCAGATGATCCTTGAGGTCCCTTCCAAACTGATAGAAGACAAATGAAGTTTAGTGGGAGCCAGGAAAGGCTTCTGAGTAACAAGTCAAGACCACTCTATATAACCTCCCTTTGATAAACATTCATGTTCTACCAAGTTGTCACAATCCTGATTGTGTTTGCCAATTGGGAATTCAGGATTACAGCAACCAGTAAGCATAGCAGTCATACTGATATATATTACTATATATTTTCTCTTCTTGTAACACTGAACTTTCTGAAGACAGTAAAGACTGTCCCACAGGTAAGTGCCAGGTGAGAGGAATAAACTCCATCTACAATTTGTAAGGAAAGAGAACCCTAAAATTCCTGAGATATTTGCCTAAAACCATAAATCTTACTCTTGCTTTGAACTTCCATGTGGAACATACTTGCTACTTAGCTTCTAACAAGTACTTTTTATGTAATGTTACACAAAAAGAGTTAACTCAGACACATTCAAATTTAGATTCTATTATTTTTTAGCAAAGAGAGCAGTGGATGTTGAACAAGAGGAAATAAGTACATACTGTGTGATTTACTAGAGTTCCTTCAGCCAATGGTCCCTCTGTGTAGCAAGAAGCCCTGACTAGCATTTACAAAAATAAAATCCCCTGATTTACAGCCAAACACAATAGTTCCTGTATTAAAAAGGTTCTGCTCTCAATGATACTCTTTAAAGAGAAGTAAAAGACTTAGGATTTTATACTGACTAGTCCCTTAATGAGTTAATAATTTGCTGGAACAGGAAATGTATTCAACTAAGTCAGAATTCCCCCTCTTCCTTCACTTAAAAATCACTTCACACTTCATTTCCATCTTTTTCACATTACAACACAAAAATTTAATGTTAATTTCTAGCTCAGTGGAGGGAATGCAGAGTTAATGCTCAGTTAGGAACTTTGCAGGGTTATTACTTTTTGTACACAATCTAAGACCTTAGCAATGCTATATACATATTTCTAAACGGCATTACTAGTAAAACGACACCATTAATATGATAACGTTTCTTGAATGTAGATCTTTTAGCACAAATTCCCGAAAGATATATTAACCCTTATAACAAATAAAAATGTTTTATTGGCAGCACATGAGACAGTTCACAACATTAAAATACCTGCTTAGATTATTGTTATTCCCTTCAAAACTCTGCATAACAATCTGCAAAAGACACAGAAGGCAGCTGAACTTTTTTATATTATGTTTACAAAGCTATTTGTATCTCCACAGTGACATTAAGAACATATCGTACAGATATAAAACAGAAGAGAAATAGTCAAATGAACACTAAATTCATAGAAAACTTTTCTCAGTAAATGAACAACCTTTTCCTTCTTGTAATTTCATATATTTTGCACAAAAAACAACCTATAAACCTGCCATTTATTATAATGCCTGTAGAGAAAGCAATAGGACAATGAAAAGCTTATAATGCTACATTAAAAAAGAATTTAAGTTCTCATGACCATTTGCTTGCCTCCTAAACACAGTTGAGTGCACCTCATTGTTATTCCCTCTTCCACACTGAACTACCTGATAGAATTTATACTCTCTAAACATCTTATCTCCAGCAGTAAACATAAAAAAAGGAAAGCTTATTATTTACCAGGTATGGATTGTATTTTCCATTGCTCTAATTCCTTCTCAAGCCACACTGAAACAGAACAAGTAACAAGTGTATTCTGTAAAATGCTTGAATGAATTACATTTGGGCACATTTTGGTCTGGGTTAAATGGTAGTAAAAGGTACTGTGCTCAGAAAAGGTCTAATAAGCGAGCACTGCCCACAGTCTGCAGAGTGCAGCATGCTCTCAGGACTGTGGACTATACGTTATTTGACTAATGTAAGATCTAATTTTTATTTCCTCTTCCCCTAAATTCTTCTTTGAGAAGATTTATCTCAGCATGGCAGACACTGCCAATCTGCTCACACTTCTCTGTCTTCACTTAGGGCATACATTAAGCATTAGTGAGTATGTGAGGAACAGGCATAAAAGTGGCCTCACACTGACACCTAATAAGTGTCAGAACATTACTGAGACATAAATTCTATTTGAAAAACTGGAGAGTCACTTACTAGGCAGAACTCTGAAAATATTTTAAAGACTTCAGTAGTCTCTCATGCTGATGGGGCACTATGGTGGCAGCTATAGAGCTGCAGAAAGGAATTTGGAAAATTCCCTTCTCCAAAGATCGCTGAAAGAATTCCTATGTATAGTAAATACTACACTGTAGAAAGCAAATTTTTCCTGTGAATTTATTATCTACTGCATCAAAAGTTTAATAGCTATAAATATTTATTCCAATTACTTCAACTAGTCATTCACAGATGCCTTTTTCATGCTTTATGGCCAGCACCTGGCATACATCCCAACCAAAAAGTACTTTGGTCTTCTACTTGTCCCAGTTCATGCATCTATATATCAGTTTGAGCAGCTGCTATGAGAACAGCTGTAAATAAAACCTAGTGAGCACCCTATGTGGCCCTACCTGGGAACTTAACTCCCTAGTATCAACATGGACAAGAGATCAAATATTTTCCAGAGCTTTCCCTGATTTTACCTGAAGACTTGCTCTTAAACTAGCAGTTTCTGTGATGGGTAAAAATGGTCTTAGAGTTGATTTTTGGGCTATGCCTACCAAAATATCCCAGCAGGATAATGCTGGAAAATCTATGCAGTGCAATATTACGCAGCACACCTACATATCCAATTGGACTTTAAGGTAGAAGAGGCTACTTTGCCAGAGGTATAGTCAGATATGTTACAAAAGAGACAGTTTATAGATTCTTCCCCATCCCTAATGGGGGATCCATGCCATATCAGAAAACACTCTTACAACAAGTTAATCCCTATGCCCAGTACATGTGGGCATAGTTTTTCACCTCCTTTATTCCCACCCCATATGAAATCATGTCTTATTTTAAAAGGGAGAACACTCATGTTGTGGTTTGACCCGGCAGGCAGCTAAACACCCACAGCTGCTCCCTCAATTCTCTTGCACCCACCCTACCCCTCAATGGGGTGGGGGAGAGAATTGGGAAAAAAGTAAAATTTGTGGCTTGAGATAAAGACAGTTTACTATGACAGAAAAGAAAGGGGAAAAAACCCCCAAAATAATGTCAAGTGATACACAACACAACTGCTCACCACCCACCAACGGATGCAGCTCAGCTCCTGAGCAGCAGTCCTTGGCTGGCTTTCCCTGTTGTTCATACACTGATAGACATAAGAGGCCATATAGTGGGGAATATCCCTTTGGTCAGTTGGGGTCAGCTCTCCTGGCTATATCTCCTCACAACTTCTTCTGCCCCCACAGCCTGCTCGCTGCTGGGGTGGGGTGAGAAGCTGAAAAGCCCTTGCCTCTGTGTAAACACTGCTTAGCGAGAACTAAAATATCAGTTTAATGTTATTCTCATCCTAAATCCAAAACACAGCACTGTACCAGCTACTGGGAAGAAAATTAACTCTATTCTGGCTGAAACCACAATATCACACTAATACAAACAAGGTGAATGCTATGAAAATATAAGATAAATAATTAAAAATTGATATTCATATGAAAAGATCTTTTCCATGCCTTTAAGTAATGTGTTATTTTTCAAAAAATGTCTAGCATAAATGGAAATCATGACTGTAAATAAATCCAGACCAATTCTGCTAAATAACGAATGTATATATGAAACATACCATTATAAAAGGGAGGTGAGAACACCTTGTTGAGCCACAGATGAAAGATGTTTTTGAACATCATAACGAGAATTATGACCCATAAAAAAGATAAAGAAAACTGCTTTAACTTTTACCCATAGCTGGGAAAAAATGTTCAGTTTCCCCTGAGGCAATTCAATTCTAAGATAGAAATCTTCAGTGATACAGCATCAAACTATGATAGAGAGGTTCAGTACTTGCATTTAGTTAGAAAAACATAGTTTATTAAGACAAACAGGTTCCTGAAAATTATTTTGAAGATTTTTGTATCATGGCATTCTCTCTTCTGCATACATTCAGTTTACAACATGTCATATGCTTTTCATAGGCATGTCACATATAAGTTCAAACTCTTTGCTAAAAAATCTGGAATATTAAGACCTTTCCATGTGAATGAGAAATTGTGTAATTTGGATTCAGATCAAGATTCACATTCTGAAAACACATGCAGGAAGATGTCTATGAGCAGCATTCATGGAGAGAAAAAAGTGCTGTAAAATTGAGAAGCGCCAAGGTTTCAAAAATTTGAAGTTTTACAGAGATGTAGTTTTCTCAAAAGTCTGTCAGGCTTGTCTGAGTAAACAAGCAAGCAAGCAACCTAATTTGTACTACCAAGTACTGCAGACCAAAAGAAGTAGCTCTCCACAGCAAAATGGTTTGTGTCAAGGACCAGAAATCCACACTATAAAGCTTGAGGGCTAAGGTTTTGGAGATGCTTGCGGACATTTTGAGTTTAGACTACCTCTAATCTTGGCTCTCTTTTGCCACTCTAATATATGAAGTTCTGAAACACAGCTCCCTGTTTAGTTTCAATCAAAAGGCCTCTACTTTATTTGCTCTGATAATGCCCCATCATTCAAGCCACAGCACGGTAAATGGGGATGATCGGGAGATCCATTTCAAAAGCTGACTCCTGTTTCAAACTAAGACACTAGTCCAAACACACAAAAATTTTCTGATACTGAGCTCTCATCAAAGGCATCAGCAGATAAATTTCAGATTATCTGATAGGTGTGCTACTACTGATTAAAGGTAATAGCTTTATTAAAATAGCCACAAGTGTTGTCTAGTTACATACTTTTGTGCAGTGATTTGCTGGAAGTTACACTTACCTACGTTTACAGAGAGTAAAGGAAACACATAAAGTACCATGGAATGACTAAAAGAAGATCAGCAATTGTATGCTGTCCTCTCTTCAAAACGAAACCACTTCTGTTTAAAAGATTAGTTGACCATTTTTTCCTACAGCGTGGAGATTCAACAGGTTTTACAACTGTTAACTTTCTACTGGTGTATCAGGTAAAACCACCACAGTGATTTCCCCAGAGAATCAGACCTGGTTCGCTTGGCTAGCTCCACTAAAAATCAATTTAAAAAATCTATTATTTTAAAAACAAATGTCTTGTTAACAGTTGTGCCAAGGAAGCGTATAACCTCCTGTGAACTTTGCTTAGCAATGGGAATTAAGCTTTGTAAGCCTGGACTTGTAAATCATCTCTATCTTAAAGATGAACAAGCAGTACAGTACAGACACATTTTAAAGCCAGAAAACAGGTAATTCAGCCACACAATAAAGGCAAGAAAAAAAATCCAAGACAAAGCCAACGACTGTCACAGTTCAGTAAGAGAAAACAGAGAGACTACCAGCAAAACTTCTAGCTCTTTGTCGCAGGAATTGTCATGTCACACAACAAGCATCATCCCTTTTAGCACACTTTTTATCAGAGTGGATGCATACTCCTACGGACAAGATGCTCCCCTTATCCTCACAGCACCTCTTTGTGTTAATTATTGTTTTATGGTGTGAGAACATTTTCTGACTTCAGCCAGGGGCCAGCTTTAACAGTCCTGCAATTCTCACTTTACTGAGAAGTAAAAGGTGATGCTCATCTTATCTCTCTGAAAGGATCAACACTGTAATTTGTAGTACAGATGCTAAAAATTAATCTCCCTAAAGCTCTTTGATCTTATCCAGCCTCAGCTTAGGTCCCTCAAAAAGGGACTGAGAACATTCATGCCAATGACAAAACACAGTCCTGTTTCTTTTTTTCACTTTCTTTTGTTTTCATCTTCTTTGCCTTGAATGAGAAAAGCTCTGAAATTAATTCAATGACAAGCACGTGTGTCTTTAGAGGCACACAGTTGAGAGTGATGTGGAGCTTATATTTGCATGCTTTTATCAGGGTCCACTTGAATTATGCTAAACTTGGATGGCTGCAATTAACAGGATATAAAACTGAAACCCTTACAAGTATAGCATAAATTAGCCTTTCTTCAAATAAGCTACCACTGGAATTGAAGACACAAAAGATGCAGGGGAAACAGTGATGGGCTGGTTTGAGTGGATATGGAGGGCCACAGATCTGGGAGCTTCCCTGTTTTTCTACCAAGTGAAGGAATTTTCCTTATTCAAGGCTGGTATACTTCTGTAAGTTAAACACAAGGGAGAGCAGCTAGAAATGTGCAAATTTCAATACATTATTTTTTTTTTTCTATATCTAAAATGTTTGGAAATATGTATTTTTTAAATTTAAGTAGGGGACTCAAATTGATTTTGCTTGGGTTCTAGTCACAGTTCTTCAAAGCATCCAGGGCTTTCATGCCTTTAGGTAAATTTCAACCAGTAAGAATTCCTTTACTCTTACTTCTTCTTTTACCTCTTTCACTTGTCCTGTGACTGAGAAGAGGAGGGAGAAACAAACTGGGCCGAAGTTTGCCATGTTATCTGCAAATAACTAAGATCCTTGCTCAGGCTTTGGTGCTGGTTGTCACAAGGCACTGCCAGTTCAATATTGCTTTCTAGATATGGAGGGATGGGGCTTTCACACGAAACAAGCAAGATGAGAGATTCCTTTGCTGGGCTCAAGCTTCATCTCTTCAGATTTTAGCACTGTTTTAGTTGCTTCTGGAGATGCAGCACCCAAGCTGTGCATTCAAGTTCCAGCAAGCTACACACTCACACCCATGAATACAAGCTGCCTCAGGGCACTCATTGTTGCTATTTATCACCTTTAAAGGTACAGCCACAAGGCAGTCATAAAAATTGTGGAATTTTGCACCATAAAGCTTCGTATATAAAACCCAAAAGTCCTGAAAAATGATACAGGTTCTACTGGAGGAGTTATGTGATCTTAAAGATGGGAGTGCTACACTTGTAAATCTCTGCTGTCATTTTCTGACAGCAACGATAAATTAAACCCCCCCACTTAACCAGGGGAAAAAAAAAAGGAACAAACAAAGAAGAAATTAATAAAAGGTATATTTTCCAAATCATGTACTAAATCCTTAAAAAACTTCCATTCAGTGTTTGTATTAATCATAATACATCAGTGTTTTGGGAGCTGTGGTGCCACAGAGACCTTGTGGAAGGAGCAATCTTCTGCCGGCCTCTGGCACCCAGGATGTGTGCAGAACAAAAACGCACGGAGAGCAGGCTCAGCTTGGCTTAGGACAAACACCAATGCACCACTTATGTGGACACCATAGATATATCCACAAAGACAAAATGATGCAATTCTCTACTAAAAGCTGTCTTGTCATTATTAAAAGAAAAAGGAAAAGCTAATTTTAATCTGTGCTCTACAAATTGCACAAATCAGTGACTGATAGAGATGAAAACATAGTTATACATATTTAAGTTACACTTGAAGGTTTCTCTAAATGAACATATGCAAATGCTTGAAGCCCAGGGGCAGCTCTTTCATTCACTCAGGACATTTGCTTAGTTTTCCAAGCTAATATTTAATCTAGTATTCAGTAAAACATTGTTAATTACTTTCATAAATTCCTAACATCCTGTGAGATGTCTTTTCCCTCTGAGCTGCAAAACAGAATCTTCAAATGCCTTCCTCAATGAAGTGCAACCACTTTCACTCTACAGTCCTTTTAATTGTAAGAAAAGATAATTTTTAGTTTTTATCTTATTACTTAATGGTGATCTTTGTAGTTTTGATGAACACTAAAATGTTATTATTTTGGTAGGAAGAATTTTGGGGCAGCAAGGAATAGGAGGATTACAACACAAAGCTCAATTACAGAACTGGTGTGGTCTATGAAAGTAATTTGATAACAAGAAAGAGGAATAGCTACAGTGAATGACTCAAAACAGTCTCTATCTCACCCACCATCAGTAACTTTAAGGGAATTTATAAGAAACTGCAGAAGGCGGTTACAGCAAAATCTTATACCCAAAATTAGCATTAGGATCCATTAAATTTCTAGTCTTTCTAGATATTTTTATTATTTCTACACAGATACACAGTTTTGTAACACAAATGAAAAACTTCCAGGAAATCCACTGCCTTAATTCCCAATGGGACTGTCAACACAGTAGCTGTAATGACATTTGTGCTCAAACCACAGGACTCATACTATATAACTCCCATTACATCACACACAAAAAACCAGATGAATGAAAATTTCTAATATCTAGTCACTTTAGAGCTGTTATTTTAGATATGCTTATCATGTCATTCACTGATTTTCTTTCTCACAGCAACAGTTCAAGTATTTTCAAGCATTTCAAGTATCTTCTCTTCTAGAAAAGTTTTCTCTGGTACTAGCAATTGTGTATGACTCAGAATCCTTTCCACAGCTGCTCTTCTGATCTGACCTCAAGCATTTGATTATTGTAGCAGTCCTGCAATGTGCCAGCAGAAATAAGAAAAAAAACCTGCTAAGAAGTGTGGCATCATCTGCACAGCTAGTGTCTAGACTGAACTGTAATACAGTGTGGTGCAGTTTTAATGGATGATGCCCCTCTGCTTCATGGAACCCTTTTCTTTTCCTGCTCTTGCATTTTGTATTTATTTTCCTCTTTGTTTAAATTAGACATAAAATCAAGTCCCACATGAAACAAGAATTCTACAATAATATTGCAGAATACCTGCATAAGTAATTTCTTTTATTGATTTAAACCCTTAAGGTCTATTTAATGGATTTAAAAAAACCAAACTAAATAGGGCAGACTGCCCTGGCACCAGTCAATGTAATTTAACACAAATCCATAGAAGAGAATTGATCTTACTGAGCTTATCTCTAATATGGTTTACAAATACTAACTTTTAGTGTGTTAACTTAGGCCCTCTTTGCTCTGAAAAATATTTTTATACCTATTTTCATACCAGATGGGCACCCAAGTATTTTATAAAAGATGACAGAAAAAATACATTATATAAAGCTGAGAAGAGGCAAACTAATATCAAAAACAGAAAAAGAAGTAATGAATTTGCCAGAACCAATCTTGTATTTCATGACCTCATCATGCAGAAGCTGCCTATCTATTTCAGAACAAGTGATAAATATTAAAATGAAATCTTTTTGCATGTCTTATCAAAAGCTTCCACTATCAATTGTTTTCACAAATGTTTTCTCCTGCAAGCAGTGAATGCCTCTTCATCAATCTTTTATCAAAAGCAATCTTGTTCTGATTTCAGTCTTATCAGAGAAAGTTCTCTCTCTCCTTTGTTGTTTTTTTTTTTCCCCTTTCTTGGCAGAAGGTACATGAATATCATTTTACACATGACTGTGGCTGCATCTCCATCAATCAGGAAACAAAAAGTAAGTGTGAAGGATATATCATGACCCTGAGAGCTCCAAACAGTAGAAATACATGTGCCTGATAGTGACAAAGTAAGAAAACAAGTGTGCACATCTACATGAATGTACAAATATTCTTTTTTACAATAAATTCTTTCATTTCCAAATATTTCTAAACAGGGAAAATGAAGATTTAACAGAGAATTTGACTTCCAGATAACCTCCTGACATGTCCATTGAGGTCGAAAGAGAATATCCAACACCAAAACACCAATATAACATAGAGCTTGGGCTTTCAGCCCCCAGACTGGGGTCTGCAGCTGGGAGAGGCCATGACCTGCCACGTGCCAGTCACAGCCAAGCCCAGACACCTTTGGACTGGGTGACAGCAGCACACAGAGTGCCAAAACTGCAGGCAGGCAAGTTAGCTGGCAGCACCCCAGCCCCACCATATTTATAAAATACCTGTAGGCATCAGGGGAAGAAGCACACAGACTGATGGCTGGAGATGCCTGACTGAGGAGACAGATGGAGATGTGCTGATGAAGGTGCTGCAGAGGAAACACAGCCAGAGGCATTCTTTGAAGGAAGGTCCCCATGCCAAAAGCGGTTATTTGTAGGGAACTTTAGCCCACAAGGGCAAGCTGTGCCAGGGTGGGGAGATCCCTGAAGGACTGCAGCCCACGAGCACCCCTCACTGTGGAGAAACACCTCTGAAGGACTTAAACGCACAGGTGAACCTTGTCAGGCAGGGACATAAAGAACAAAGGACAGACAAAGGAAAACCAGAAAGGAGTGTCAGACAGAAACCATTATGTACTTTACTCCAAACACCTGTGCTGCCCATTACCTCACCAGCCAGACTGAGGGACTGACCACAACCAGCAGTGAAAACAAGGGGGCTTCAGATTAGGAAGGGAAAGACAAGGTTTTTATTTATGTTTTCCTTTTTGATTCAATACCCAACTCAGTATTCAGAAGTTTTTGTTAATTGACAATAAATTAAATCTAGCAAATAGTCCAAGTCCATAATATTTGGCCCACAAGACTTGCTTGATCTCCTTGAGCCCAAAATGCATTGAGAGCTATTCAGTCTGAAGACTCATTTTAAACGTCACCTATGTTTCTCATAGGAGAAACAACCCCAGTACCAGGATCATCACAGATCCCCACCTTCTCATGATGCCTTCTCACATGGCCAATATATGGGAGCACAGATGAAGATAAGCAAGAAGACTCAACCATTAGGCCCAAAAACTGCTGGGGTTTTGGAACATGTTTTGACTTGATCCTACTCGGAATAAAAGTGGCCACGTTGTAGTGTTTTAGGAGAATGCTGGAGACAAGCTGCTGATTTGTCAGTGCTGACTTAGTGAGGATTAGAAAATCCCCATCAGACAGGGAAGTAGATAATTTATCTCTTAGAGCCAGCACTGTGTAAGGACTCTTTCCCATTATGCTCTTTATATTTATCCCTAGTGTTTTGTTGGGTGTTTTGTTGTTTTTTGGTTGTTTTTTTTTTTATATTTTTATATCTGACATGATGCCGATAGGATAGGTTGGCAGATTTGGTAAAGATGTTCCTTCCTACATGAGGTGTTAGTAATGTAAAGGATGGAAAAATTCTCTTTTTAGATAACACTTAAGTATGACAAATGCAAACATTTAACATTTTCATCATATTACTGATGAAAAGAGGCAAAATTTTGCTAACTGGAGGCTGGAGAGAATGTACATATGATGCTTTCTCATCTGGAAGTTACCAGTAGCTATCAGGTTAAGGGTCAAGCTAAAGTTTTCCACCATTTACTCCTAAGCCAAATTGCTCAAAATGTCTTTCATTTTGATTTTCTCCTCTACCATGGCCTCAGCAGCAGATTTTGCAACTAATAATAAAGGTCTCGAAGATGTGAGCCATGAAAGTAAATATGCTAATCTTTTAAGATACTAATAACTTTGTACTCAATTTGAAGAGAAGCCGATTAGTCTCTAAAACACTATTCCATTTTTCTGCTGACAGTAAATGAAGGAAAACTTATTTCATACAATATTTAATTTCAAATCACATTAAGAATTTAGATGATGCAGTTTTATAATGATCCTTAAATTACTGCAAGATCCAAAATTGCAATGCCTCGTTCTTAAAAAGATTTTAGTGTTTTAAAATAGTACTAGAAAGATAGTGTCTAATTTTATACAAAAGAGATGCAATGGTAAATCCTACTGATATTATCTTGAGTTTGTATATGAGAATTGTCATGGTAAATATGCTTTGCAATATCAAAAGGCATGATGACATCTTTTTCTAAGGCAGAAAATTTGCGAAATTCCTGTAAATTTTGAATGTTAATGTATGGATATGCAGAGGACAGTAATTGTACTCCAATGAAGAACACTTCAGCAATTTTTTGTCATGCTTTGTTTCAGCTCAATTTTTTCAAACAATCTTGACGCACCAGCTTACAAATACATATAAAGTCCTTGGAATATACACTACAAATGTGCATCATAAATATGTGTCATTAATATAATTTGCAATAATAATTACTAAACCTAGGGAGAAACCAAAAATGAAGATTCCCATTACCTGCTGTGAAAACTTAATAAACGAATTCCTATTAGACATTAATTTACATTTGTTTTGAGGGGCTTTGGTTTGGTTTTTTTTTCACAGCGATGAGGTACAAAATATACAAAAGCATTTAATGAAAATGTCCTATAGGCTGAGGGTTTTATTGTGGCAGTTCCTCAACATCAGTCATTACTTTGCTCTGGTTTACATATTTCCTAATACTACATTGTAAGTATCTGGAATCCTTTTTTTTTCCAGCAGAATTCTGCATAAGGGTCAATGTTCAGAGAAAAATCTCAGCTTAAAGAATTCAGATCCTTGTAAGAATGAGACTAAAGAAAAATGTAATGTTTTTACCACATCAGAAATACTTTTGATGATAATGAAGTGAGTGGTGATGCTACAAGAGTTCAGTAACTGGCACAGGATATTGGACTATGAATGTGAGAAAAGGGCTCAGAGCTTAATGATACATGAAGCTCAATAAACAAGTTGTCAGACAAGGGCAATGGGATTTGAAGAAAAAGCCTAGGCAAACGGCCACAGGGTGAGATTCCACAAGTAGGCAGGGACTAGACACCAAATGAGAGAAAGGGGAGAATGACGGCAAAGTCAGACCGAAAAAGAAATGAGAGAAATGGTCATGATCAAAGAAAATAAAAAAAGCTAAAGGCCACAAGCGCACATCTTTCTTTAAACAACAATGGAACCTGGAAACCACAATGTCTGTTGTTAGAAAATACAAATGAAACTAGATGCCAAAGTGCTTCCCAAGTACTTCACTTCCTCCCTTCCTTTGACAAGGGATGATTGTAACATACTGCAACATTAGGTACTCTGTTATTTGAGGTGGCAAAGGTCTGTGGGATGTCTTGGGATGTGTAAGTGATTTCAAATCTGTTACCGATTTCCAATTTTTTTGTTCAGTTTTCAAACCCAGTAAAGGCCTTAATTATTGACATAATAAATTAAATAATTAATTTTTCCCCCTACAGGATCTCTGCTTCATTCAGGAGTCTGGCTGTGTCATTAAAGGGCTATATCATAAACCATGTGGACCACTTATAGAAGATATAAAATCTCTTTTTCCTCTAATCCCTACCATGTTATAGGTATATTCTTCTTTCTTTATTCCAAGACAAATGCATCTTGGCAGAAATTATGTCTTGTTTTCTTTTTGCATTACTTAGTTGTCCCTTAATGAGAACAGACAGGCTAGGGTGTTTTTAACTTGCATGAAGGACACATGAAGCAAAAAAATAGCTCGTCTAGGGGAATGGCTATGATGGACACATTTCTGTTTTTGATTAAAAGTGATTAAGACAGTGGAAATTTCAAGTTCAGTTTTTATACTCAGAGGTCTGAAAAAAATAGGTAATTTGAAATATTTTGCCAGATGTAAGAAAAAGTTGGAATTTTCTGCATCATAATTATCTGAGATATATTATTCATGCTGTTCTATTTGCTAGATGGTCATATTTAGAAGGATGTTCCTTTTAAAAGGGCCTCAGCTGTTACCAGATTGGTATGGAATTGGACACAGATGAACGTACAAATTGTTATCACCACAAACTTCATCAGCAGCTAAGATGGTGATATGTCCATATATCCAGAGTAAACAAAAGAGACAAGATGCAGTTGGCTCAATCCATCATGGGAAAATGCCGAATGTTACAAAATTAAAATCTGGTTCTGAACTATCTGAAGTCATCTCAGAACAAAGTCTAAGCAGTCAAATGACAGCACTTTTTGTTATAATGGCTAGGTGTCTTAATATTTTATGCCAAGTGTTTGTTAGTTTTCTAATTGTGACACAATGCTCCACCATGTGAGGCTCATATATTTTTTAGGACTTTCCCCAAACTTAGGACATCTTATAAGGTAATCTATAATCAGTTAATAAATACTAAATAGACAAAACAAACTTCGAAGATTAAAGGGTGCGAGGCCTCCCGGTTTGGGGGTTTTTTTAAATAACAATCTAGCTCTTGTACTGAAGCATAATATATGAAAATACAGTCCAGAAAATACAAAATCAAGCCTGGTAAATCCTGGAGCTACTGGGCACTGCTTTGAAAGTTAATATGAGAGCTTGGGGGATTTATACAAACACTCTCTGGGATGGAGGAGAGAACTGAAAGGAGAATACAAGAGGGAATATGGCAGAATTTCAGAATGTTCTATAAGGGCATGTCAGCTTTATTGTGTCTGCCATTGGAAGCTGTAAAGGACATTTTGAATGTCACAGCTGGGCACAAGGCCCAAAGGTTATCATGTCCACAGCATGGGAATGCATCCTTGCGTTGAGGATCCAGGACTTCAGCCCAGGAGTGAGCTGACATGTTTGGGATGCCTGTGTGCACACAGGTCATACAGCAATCCAAGGGCAGCTGCAGTCACCCCACAGACGTACAGCACCATAAATGACATTTGCTTTTACAGTTACATCAGCTGATTTGGCCATTCTTCCTTACGTGTACGCCTCTGCAAAGTCTGTAGTCACCCCAGAACAGAGTCTAAATACCTCTTGGAGCTGAACACAGACTGTCCTATCTAATTCCTTCAGGAAAGTGAAGGGAGGTAAAGCAGCAGACCAGAGTTAACCAGCATAAGTCCACCCCTCTACCAATACACATTGCTTAATATCTTCTGGTCATTTTCTAGGTATTATGATCCAATCTGGGGACACAAAAGTTGGGTCTGTTGCACAGATGTTTGCAGGCCCTAATTTCTGCTGTTCCAGCACTCCTCTACACAGGGTTGTTTTGGGTTTTTTTTCTGTGAATTGCCTAAGGAAAATATTAGTTCAGATTGGAACAAACACTTCAACATAAGGGACCCTATCTGTTTTTTTCATATCTTGGTTTATAAAATTGCAGTTAGTAACTCTTGCTACCTTTTTTGTTCTCCCTGACACAAGTTACTGTTTTTCTGTTTCAAGGAAATACTCAGCAAAACTATGTTATTTTCATATTTTAAAACGTAATACTCTATCTAGAGACATCTAATAAAAAGAGAATTCTTAGCTCAAGATGTGACCACTTCTTTTAACAAAAGTAAAAGAAAAGTTAATTAATCCAAAAGTTGCAGTAGTAATTTTCAGCAATAACAAAATTGTACATGGCTGACTTGATATACAGAGGGAGGGAGAAGGACAAAACAAGCCTGAAAAACACTTAAGAAATTATAACCTAAGCTGGAAAAAAATGTGGGAAGGTTGCTAGAGGCATTTCAATGGGCTGACTTTTCTTTTAGATATTATCATGAAGACCTGTTGATGTATTTAGTTATTTGACTGAGCAGTTATCTAAATTTTACACACAAGCACAGTAGATTTTTGTCCCAGCAAAGAAAGATGGAACTGGATAAACATGCATTCATGTATGCTTCAGATTTTCTTAAAATAGCTTCCCTGTCTTCCTGTTCACACAATTCTGTTTATTGACTTAAATGTATTACACAGAGAACACAAAAACTAAGCAGGGAAAAGTAATTCTGGATCACTTTTTACCAGGAAAGAAAGTGATGATGGCATTGAAAAAATTATTCAGTTCAATAGTCAATTTCGATGCTCACTTTTGCCAGTATTTGAATCCAAGGAACAGATTTATTGAGAGAACACTGCATTTTTTTAAATTAGTAAGGTTTAAAGAGTTATTAATGCTAGTGCATAGAGGAAAAGAAGATGGAATATTAAGAAATATTCATGAACATTCAAGAAATCATAAATATATATTACCAATAAATGGTACAGATGTTAAAAACCAGGAAACTCACAAAGATCAATCAGCAGTTTCACAAGAAACTGCAACACAGACAATGTAAGTTTGTGCTGGTACTAGTTGAAATAACTTCATACATTTATATGTAGAAATAGAGGCACCTAAGAGCTCTATGAACTTTTCCAGTTTCCAATGTAAATTAAACACCTAAATGTTTAATCAACTGCTCAAGAAAAATCAAGTAAATTTATAGCACCAACAGAGGAATTTTTGATGCCTGGACCAATTAATAGGTTTCTCTCAGCTATATCCAGGGCTGTATTAGTGACATATACTACTTTTTGTTTTAATATATTACTTCTATCATTTATACTCAGACTAAATATAACTGAATACAACATGAAGACACTAGATCAAAATGCACTTCCCCTTCATAAATTCTTATACCAAATTGTGCTGGCAAATATATCAGATAGGGAATTCCTGAAATAGAATATTGAAAATGATTGGCCAAAGTATGGAGTTTCTCAGTCAAATCTGCTCTGAGAATTATATAATCATGAAGAGGATATAAGGAAATAATTTATATTTCCACATCGGTGTTCTCATCCAGAATCAGAAGATTTATAGAATTTGATGGAATAATTCATGTTTGGTTTCTTTAAAAAAAAAAAAAAAAAAAGAAATTTAAATTTGGAATCTATTGCATATATTATTGTTGTGGTTTGACACTGGCCAAATGCCAGGCACCCCACCCACGAAAGCCACTCACTCACCCTTGCCTGCTACCGCTGGGCAGAGGAGAGAAAAATTTAAAGGAAGGGCTCATGATTTGAGATAAAGACTGGCGAAAACACTCCAAGGGCAAAACAGGCTCAACTTAAACGTACAAAGTGAATTTATTACTAAAAAAAATCAGGATAATGAGAAGTAAAATAAGCCCTTAAAAACACCTTTTCTTCCCCGCAACCCCTCCCTCCTTCCCACCAACAGCGCAGGGAGACAAGGCATGGGGGTTTGGTCAGTTCATCAACAAGATTCTCTTCCGCTGCTCTGGGAGAGGAGTCCCTCCCCTGCTACACTGTGGGGTCCCTCCCACGGCAGAGAGTTCTCTGTGAACCTCTCCAGCATGGCTCTAATGCCGCAAGCAGCAGTCCTGCCAAAACTGTTGCAACGTGAGCCCCTCCCATGGGCACACAGCCCTCCCAAAACTGCTGCAGTGTGGGTCTCTCTTTCCAAGGGTGCAAAGGACTGCTCCCAGGTGCTCCAGCCTGGAAGCAAGGGCCCTCTTTCTCCACTGGGTCTTCCACTGGACAACGGCCTCCTCCAGGCATCCACCCACTCTGGCATGGGCACCTCCCCCAGGGGCCGTGGGTAGATCTCTGCATCCCACATGGACCCAGGGGCTGCAGGGGCACTGCTGCTGCACCATGGTCTTCACCATGGCCTGCAGAGGGATCTCAGCTCTGGTACCTGGAGCACCTCCCCTCCCCCCTTCTCCACTGACCTTGGTGTCTCCATGTTGTTTCTCTTACATGTTCTCACTCCTGTTCTGGCTGAAAAACGAAAACTGTGCCTCCACCTTTGTTTCAATTTCTTAAATATGTTATCACAGAGGTGTTACCATCATTTCTAATTGGCCCAGCCTTGGCCAGCAGCATATCCATCTTCAGAGCCATCAGAGATTGGCTCTGCCGGACATGGTGGAAGCTTCCAGCAGCTTCTCACAGAAGCCACCTCTGTGGCCTCCCGCTACCAAAAACCAGGTTGTGCAAAACCAACACAATTATTCATAACAATTTTGGACCTTTTGTACACATAAGCATACTTTATAGGTGCATGATGCTATCCCTGCAACCTAGAGAGGGTTAAGTATTCAATAAAAATTACCTTGATGTCTCTTCTGACTTCTGATTGAATATATTTGAAAACCCCTGTGTCCAAAGATAAGTGAGAGGAGATTTTCAACTGCACACACTGAAAAGTTAATTAGTAAATATTATCAAATGAATATATCTGTCATGCAGTGACAAACAAGTATGGATTTCAGCTGTTCTGACTGCTTATCACAGGCTTTCATAGCCAAGAGAAATAATACTTTGTTTAAAATATACTCTCTTGTTCAATGATGAAATGACAACAGAACTTGAAAAGAAATGGGCAACAAAAGTAAAGAAATAGTACTTTATATTGATGCAAAAAGTAATGAAAGATGACAAAGATATAAAATGAAATTTACTTTATTGGGAAATAAGCAGGGTTTTAAAAGCATTCTGTAATAAAAAAGGAATTTGAAGAGTGGCATAGCCCACTGATAAAGACAGAAAAAATATTGATAATGCAAAGAAGTGCACAAAATATTTTTACTCTCCTTTTGTAGAGAGGAATGAAAGAACTATATGATATAAGGTGAAGAAGCAGTTCCCATCCTAATAGCATCCAGTGAGGATGTTGAAACATATATAAGCAGTTTTAAGTCAAAACACTTGTGGGTAGTCTAAGGGAAGATCTCTGTCTTCCTTATTTTAATTTGTACTTAAGTGTGAGACACTATTTTGTAATACTGAAAATGAGCAAGACAACCTGCTTGTTCCAGCATAAAACAGGTAGCTGGACATAAATCTGAAGAAAAAGAAAATCAAAACTTTACAAATAATGCACTTTAATTTAAAGCTTTAAAAATATTTATATTATCCTTTTGGGTCAACAAGACAATATGGAAAGGTAGATCTTGCTAAGCAAAATGTTTCATTTTTTAACATGGAAATGAGCAGCTTGGCTGAGAAAGATAACTTCCTTTGCCAGCAAAGCTAACTTAAGGAGTTGCCTCTCCTTCCCCCTCAGCCTGTTGCAGAGCTGTATCAGCATTCCAGCTGCTGTTCCAGCAAATCTGTGGAACTGCCCTGCAAACAGGATGAGAGACTTAAACTACATCTGAAACAACATATTTCGCCTCATTTTTAAACTTTTTAAACTTTTCCATGCTCCTTTAGCGAGTTCAATCATGGTTACATAAATCTTAATAAAAGGCATGGAGCTGCATGGCATAGGTAGGAAGAAGAGATTGAAGGTGAAAAGATCATTCCTATGAGCTAAAATTGCTACCAAATCCCCCATTTCATAGACCTATCACCTGCTGCTCTAAAGACTCATTCTCAAATGGGGCTCTTCTAAGAATTTTTCTACAGTCACTGGTAAAAAGCCTGGTGCAACACTTTTTTATCAATAGTATGTGAAGAAATACACAATTGCATCTGATGTGTACTGCTTTACTCTTAATTATTCTTATGATCTTGAAATATAGGAAGGATGCAGGGAAGAGAGAAGATTCAACTGGTGGGAAAAAATCATAATACAGGGAAGTCAATGTGTTGAACATTTCAAAATAAAACTGATATATTACTTGGTTGCATTAGGTAGAAATCTCATATGCAGATCATGTTGAGAAGTCATTCACGGCATAGAACTTAACAAGAGAAAGACAAAGAAAACCAATGGTTCTTACAATAACTGGTCCCATGTCTTAAGAAACACTTTGTAAAGAAATTAGCATCCAGACTGTAAAAATGAAAGACTCCTTTAAATGTTACTCACATTAGATTTACACTAGTATTTCCTTGAGTGTCTTTTATGGATTTGTCAACACTGGTGAATGCCTAATAATCCAAATCTTCAAAAACAGGTCTATAGAAATTCCTGCTAAGCTGTTAAGGAGAAAAGATACAAATGCCATCACAATGGGATGAACTGTTTTTTCTTTTAAAGGAAAGATTGCTTCTCAACATGGAATGTAAGTGCACCTGTTATAAAAATGAGCAACAAAAGCTTGTGTAACCTTTTGCAGTATTACAGATCTTTCTTAATAAAGCCAGAAACACTTTAATATTTTCTAATTTCCCATATGCTGGTAATTACCATTAAAAATTAAATAGGTAGATGTCCCCATAAAAGTGTCAGAGTTTGATGCTTTTCAGTCAGTGCTGCACAGCTCTGCTTTTCTTACATCCTGATTGGCAGCAATTACCATTCTGTTGATCTCTCAGTATGACCGAACCCTTGTAATTTGTTTTGGTAGTGCTAACAACCAAAATCTCATGAACTGTAGCCCTAATTTTCTGAATGATCAGCCCATCATAATACTGGGGGAATCCTTATCAACAGGTGCCTATTGGGTCCTCTCAACCCACCCTTCCTGACAATGCAGTGGTCCTGTCTGGGCTCCATGCTGAGGACATGCAAAGAAGAAACCACCTGACAATAAAAGGAGTAATTTTTTGTTGGATTAGGGTGTTAGACAAGACCAAAGAGGAGCTCTGCATGCTTGAGAGGTGAGCAGTGGGAGCTAATGGCTTCAAGCAGGGAGAATGGGGGAAACAGGGTGAAGGGAATTGGCCGGGTCCCAGCTGGTCACAAGGAGCTAGACTGGCTCAGGCAAGCATTGAACTGCTGTTTCTTAAACACTGCTATCCAGCTTTCTCTTCCTCACACTCATGCAACCTGCCAAGCTCCTTCTCTTGAGTCTGTAAACAGGCAACTTCTTGATTGGTCTGCCTTGGCTTCTGCTCAGGTCAGCCATGGATATGTGGTCACTGCACTGGAGAGGAATATTTTACCAATCTCACCAAAGTAAAGAGCCTTTTGTAGCCTCTTCCATTAAACTACATACTGGTACTTAATACACACATATCCTTTAACTAAATTTACAACTGTGTAAAGATCAGAAACAATCTGATGAGGGCAATTACACAATTGCTTGTCTGAGCTCTTTAAATCAGCATCTGTTGACCACTACTGACAGAAGAAACAGGATAGAAATAGAATGTCTCCTATTTGAGATAAATCTGAGATGTTTTTGTTAGATGTATTTCAATCAGAGAATTAAAAAAGGCTAATACAGAAATAAAATCTGAATATTTTTCAGTATCACTTGATAGGCATTTATTTTAAATTGGGGTATAATCTAGGGTCCAGTTACAAAATACAAGAGTAACTTAAAGTATGGTAAGTAACTTACAGATGACATCAAAACAAAGAAAAAAGAATAATATAATTCTAGAACTTAATTTTCCTATAACTTAAGACTCCTGCTGTATGAGAAACCACAGTAATATTTTTGTCCCTATCAACACTGGACTGATTAGACGGGACCCATATCTTTATCTTCTACTTCCTGACTCATTCAGCTTCACCTTCCTCTCTACCCCAATACTTTTAACTGTTTTCTTGGAATTAAATGAGTTGTATATTTTGTGTAAGAGCAACATATAAATAGAGCTTTGTACATTAAAAACCCTTCCACACTCCTGGAAGAATCCCCTGACATTTGCACTCAGCATGATTCAGCAGCAGGAGATAACACCTACCCTAAATTTGCTCCCCATATACATAATTATACTAATACATGGTGATTTAACACTGTGAGAAAAAATGATCCCAAAGGTTTTCTCTAGCTGGAAGTCTCCAAGTCCCTGTAAAAGAGCAGAAGGCCCTGACTCTACAGCATGTTTTTATTTACAGTGTATGTTCTTACTGATGGCCTTATAAGCAAGTTAGTCCCCATAGTAAGCTGCATCCATGCAGTCACAGCTGTACTAGTTGTCCCACCCAAAACAGTTTAAAGCAGTTACCTTCCTGACTAAACAGCAACAGTTCCCAAACATCTATGGACATAATTTAATTAGGAAATCACAGGCTGTTCTACCTCTTTAACATGGTGGGATCCTCTTCTTTACCAGCTCTGTTAGTTTAAAGCAGAGACAACTCAGCTGTTCCAGAACCAAGCATGGAAAATAGATGACAGGGTAAAATGTCAAAGAAAAAAAAACCAAAAAAACCAAAACCCCCAGACTAAAACAGTAGAAAGCAAGCTAGGAGTTTACCTCCTGATTTTGAATTCCTGTTTCACGCTTTCTTTACACAATGCTATGGCAGGAAATATCTTACATATTTTTCTTTTAGGCTGCAGTGCCCTTACCACAGTGAGATCCTAAGCAGTGCTTACTAAAAACCCACATACATCTACAGAGATCTATATAAATAACTCTTCAGATACTGTAAACATTACAGAACTATTCATCCTTATGAATTCAGGAGACATCTGACAGAAAAGCCAAAGAGCAATCTGAGAGGGGCTTAGAGTCTCTCCTGTCCTTGGGCCTCAAAGACAATGATTATGAGTCATGCAATGATAAGAGACATCCAACTCTGTGTGGTCTCACTGGGAGACTTGCTGGGGTACCTAAATTCAGAACATACAAACACTATATGTACAAATCACTTCTTTTCACCATCAAAACACTGAAACCTGAGCTGTAATCTGGCAACTTCTGTGACAGACTCAGCACATCAGGAAAAAAAAAAAGATAAAACCTAATCCAGCAACAAATACAGAAAACTAAAGTCAACAGAGCACAATTACTCTATCTAGAACTCAGGCAGAGTGTGCAAACAGCTTCTCAAAGATGTCAAAAAAACCTTTATCATCATACCTATCAGGTTACCACTTTTCTGTCTGCTTGAATCAAAAGGTAACAGTTGAAGGCTGAACAACAACATAAATAAGAATTACAGCATACATTGCAAAAAATCAAAACTCTCCCTCGTATATGCCAGAAGTTCAGTTCAACCTTTCATCAAGACCTGCAAGAACAGTGAAGATGTTTTGCTTTTCATTCTCAGGACATACTAAAGTGAACCTTAAATTATTTATTTTGGAGCCCATCATAGTGTGTTGCCTTAGCATCAGCATGAAACATTGATTATGACTCTAAGATGCCAAATTTCATAGCCTATTCAATTTTAGCCTATTTCATAGCACATCTATGGAAGGCAGGAATGCTTCAGAAGTGGCAGTGTTTAATCTCACAGTGCTCATCCGTTATGATTTTACCACACTCTCAATGAAAATTCCAGTCTATGCAAAAAATTGACTCACATGACTTACATCAAACTGATACAGACAAAATGGTATTTCACTCCACACTCAGCTCCTTTGTTGTCTCCCCACTTCCCACTTAAGCCCCATAGAAAAAAAACCCAAATTCCTCCACACCCCCACTTGCCTGGGCAAATGAGTAGGCAGATTTGCAAGTTTGTTTTTTTTTTTTTTTTAAATGTTATGACCATGAACCCATCATTTAAAAAAAGAACTCTGAAATTTCTTTAAGTTCATTTTTAAAACAAAACTCTAATAAAAACTTGTGAATTTGGTCTGTGAGACAAACCACCATCTGGAGCTCACTGAGATAAAAAGAAAGCTTCCTTTCATCAAGGGTCATACTGAGGGTCACAGTGAAGTACTAGCAATAATCTGTTCCTTCAGAGACTGCTCAAATCTTAACTCTTTGCAAAAGAAAAATAAAGACATATATTATCTGCCTGGTGATACTGAAGATCAGAAGAGATATTTATTATAAGTCTTTTATGGAAGCATTAGCAGAATTTAGATGGTTTCATAATTCCTTTGAGGAAACACCACCACCAAACTGGGAAACAGAAGTCAAATATAATTAAACAAATAATATTTTGATATGCTGTTATGTTAAGAGATACTACCCAAAGGCAAATTCTAAAGTTGTGATTTTATTAATTGCCTAAGGACTAAAAAATATTAATGATACTTACAATGATGTACACCTTTTACATTATGCAAATCTTAGACCTCAGCTTTAATCTCCTACTTAACAGTGAGAATTGTTCTTGCCTGAGGTCCCTACTACTCAAACTTCAAGAGATTAAAAATAGCTCTCCAAACCATATAACTTGTCTTTGATATAAAACAACCTAAGCCTTTACGAAATGGAAAAATGGCAGTAAGGAACTTGAAAAATAACCATGTTCCTCTGCTAAAAAATGCCCTCATTTGAGAGATCAGCCATTTTCTCTATGGCATTAGATTCAGAAACTGTGACTGTGGAGTTATGCTGAAGACCAACAGTCTGCCAGGTGAGCAGAGACTCCTGTGTACATAAGCACAGTTGTAAGGATAGCAGAATAAGTACCCTAATTCACAGAAAACTGAGAGGTTTTGTTTAAGCAATAGATGTGCCTATCTATTTCTGCTTTGTCCAAGACCCTCATTAAACCAATGGTGTATGGGATAACACAGGGCAGAATAGCACCTTCTTCATGCTTTGGCAGGCTACCCTTAAATTGGCAGATGCTACCTTCTGCTGCTGTTAAAGTCTAAAATCCTTACTCAGAACTGAAGGTTGAGCCAGGTTATTGTCTACAAAATGTTATTTCCTTTGAAGTTGAAGGAGGCAAACGAAAAGATACTCCATGAATTAAGTCCCAAGTAAAAAGTATGATTTTTTCAGTACCTCTGCCAAAAATGAATTTTTATCCACAAATTCTATTTTACAACATATGTTGTGAATCAGCACAATGGACACTGAAAAATAAATAAATGTTGGTCATAACTGGTTTGAAATTGGATCAAAAATGCTGAGGAAGTAATTAAAAATAGACAGGAATAATTTAAAGTTTTATTAATTTTGGAATGTGCCTGAATTCTTATTTTTTTGCAACCTATATGTGTTGTGGGGTCGGAAGACACAAAGAGTCAAGAGGTGATGGGAAAGTTAGATAATACAGGCAGAGTAGTGCTGGAAATTATGATCACTTGTGGGATTTCACACCACAGAAATAACACCTCCAGAGATTAAAACACCCAATAAAGAAACAGTCTTGATCTTGTTGAGGGAGAGAGCAAGTTCAGCAAAGAATTTGATTGAATTAAGCACAGCACTGCAGGAAAAGTAGCTTGAATTTCCCTATACATATGAACTGTAAGCATCTATTATAAGGTGGTCTGTAGTCAAGGAAAAGCAGCAGCCACCCATGGTTCTAAGTGGTGCTTGACTGGCCTCAAAATCATGGCCTACAGGTACCTCTCTGTTTAGGCTCTCCTTGGAGACTTAACTCCCAAGGGTCTATAATCCCTTTTTTCATCAGATGAGTATCTTCCAGGTTCTATCCTCAAAACAGTCCAGAAACTTTGTATTTCAGTTGTAAGACTGGGATGGTCCAAACTAAATCACACACTCTTGTAAAGAACTGTCCTCATCTTACCAATTCATTTTACAGAATGGTTTCAGAAGCAATTGCACAGCTCCAACTGAGCAGGAGGTTAATGAGAGTAGGACTTAGACACACCACACAGACTGTGTTTGTGCCACAACTCAAGATGTCAGTCTCTAAACCACTCAGGTATCTGCTTTCCTTAGACTGCATTGGGACAGATGAGCCCCTCGGATGGGTAAGTAGAATGCTCCAACTTGGAGGGGAGCTAGGTATGCTCCAGCTGGAAAGCTCCAAGAGACTAGACTATAAGGTGTGTCAGGGACAGGAAAGATTGAGAGAAAAAAAGAACACAGCAGTGGAAAGACACTCTTAAGAGAAGGAAGCTGAAAAGGTAAGCTTTAGAGGTAATGGAGAAATGCCCAGTGTTTTATCACTCTGAGTTGGCTGACACTAAATTGAACCCATCCAAAAGGACACAGTGTGGAAAGAGCAAAGATGTTCATAAATTGCTTTTATTTCTATTTCTTTCAATGTAATCACTTTGAGTTTTCCTGATTTAAAAGGTAATAAGCTCATGAAAACCCATAGTTAGGAGAAGCTGCTGAGTGAGTGAGGGCTGCTGAGTGAATTTAAAAGACTTTCCCCTTCAGATAGTTCACTGTAGACATAGATCTAGGTAAATTCTAGAACCACGTTTTCAACCAGGCTGGGTGTCATCACATATTTCAAGAATAAGCATAGTAACAGTTGCAAAGCAATACTTACGATTTCTTGGTGGACTCAGAATATTAGGAGTAATTCCTGTTTTTACAGATTTCAGAATGAGAGTAGACCTTAAACCTTCAGTAAAGTAGAGCCAGGACTCTCTAGAGCACATTTACTGTGATTTGGTGCAGTAAATATAACTACTATTAAACTAACTTGTCATAAGAAAAAACAAACTACATTTTTTATATAGTATCTTTGATTTGGTTAATATTGAAAAACCTGCACATTCCATAGTGAGTTTCCAATTCACAATTAGTCATTTTTATTGAGTTTACTTTTACAAATATTTTGTCTTAAACAAAACCCCAAGAGGTCTGTAGATTTAATTTGCATTTTGTTCAATTTCTTTCCATTGCCATGAAAAGCAGCTCACTACTTGGCTCTGATAACTGTTCAAAGAACGTCATCTAAGTTTTGATTTATATTTGAAGCCCATTTATGATAATTGGGAAGCTT